>NW_006399845.1:10946958-11052261 GCF_000299155.1 Elephantulus edwardii | reverse complement strand
AAAAAAACAACAACAACGACAACATTATAACACACACAAAAAATACCATCAAGGAGTTGATTCCAATTCAGACTAAACCTTCACCAAGTTTCTAAAGCTATATATCTTTACAAGAAGTGACTGCCCATCTTTCTCCCAAGAGGGGCTGGCAGATAAAAACTATAGAACTGACTTTCAGTTATAACGCACCTTGCATTATCAAATCTTCCTCATTAGCATCCTAGAGGCTAAGATTTACAACATATAGGATAATTACATCAAATCACAAAATGGAAGATAATTATATGATACTGAGAATTATGGCCTAGCAAAGTTGACATATATTTTGGGGGGACACAGTTCCATTTATAGTTTTATTTAACTCCTTACTATGGGTTGGTTGGTTTTTGGTTGTTGTTTGTGGGGTTTTGAGGTTTTTTTCTCCCCCTAAAGAGAAGACTCTCGAGGTTCAGAGGAGTCAGGGTTTAGAGCATTGTGGTACAGAGTTGTAGGGTCTTCACTAGGAGCATCTGCCTGATCTTCTAAGAATCTGATAGCAGTGTCACATGCCTCAGCTTTATCCAAGAGCAGAAGGAGATAGTGAAGGGGGCAGTGGCAGCTGCAGATCTGTCCCCAGTGCACTAACAGTAGGGTTTTGCTGTGATGAAATGTGCATACGGCTGCAAAGTTACTATCTTGAGAAGAGATAGGAATGGGATTTCTCATGTGCCAGATTTCACTTCCCATTCTCAAGCAATTCTCATAGTAGAGGTTTTCTGATCTTGTCAAGGTCTGGGAGGATAGGAATTCCTTGCACGTTCTAAGTCAGACTATTGTCTTGCAGAGTTTCAGAGTGTTACTTGTGCAAATGTTTTCTAAACATGGAAGCTGGTGTTTGCTCCCCACCATTCTGCAAAGGCCAGGAGTGAAAGAGGAGTTGCCACAACCAGGGACCAACTCCTTTCCAGTTAGAGTCCACCCTAATGATGAGACTTCCATATGTCTGTGACTGTCACTCTTTGGCATTTTGGTGGGAAAGAGGAAAGGCTTGCTGAGTGTGGGAGGCTGTGGGGCGGAGGAGGCTAGGAGGGCCAGGAAGTCGTTGGAATGTGACTTTTAGGAGGAGAATTATTTTGAACCATGTCTTGTGCACTGACAGCATAATAATCATTATTAGGCCCTCAGAAGTAACACTAAACCCGCCCTGAAGTTAAATTTTCCCTTTCAGATAAGCCTGGCCTGTCAGCCCAACTGAAGATGGTTCTATGCCAACCTCCTCCACAACTGGGGGAGTTAGAATGCTCCAGCTGCACCTCCTCAGTTACCTTCATTAAGGACTTTGCCTTTTTTGTAAATAAGAATCCTGTCTTTTTTTTTTTTTTGAATCCTGTCTTTCTACCTTAGCTTTTCCTAATCAACCCAAGAAACACTGTGTAAAAATCACAATTGTATTTGCAGCTTTCTACTCCCATTTCATTTTAGGGCTGCTATCTGAAATCCTTTTGCTCCCTTCACGGATGACCAGGAAGACCTGAAGCACTTACTGCCGAAGTTCAAGGGCTACAGCCTTCAATATGGATTACATCTCCACAACACAAAGACAGAAACCATTACTACGGACCAATAAACAACATTATGATAGATGGAGAAAAGATTGAAGGTGCCCGTGGTTTCATTTTACTTAGATCCAATACCCTTGGTACTGGAGTCAGAAGATCAGGACATGGATTGCATTGGGCAAGTTTGCTGCCAGGGTCCTCTCCAAAATCCTAAAAAAGCAATGATGTCAGTTTAAGACCAAGGTGTGCCTGATTCAAGCCATGGTCTTATCAATCACCTCCTATGCATCTGAAAGCTGGGCAATAAATAAGAAGGACAGAAGAATCGATGCCTTTGAGTTGTGATGTTGGAGAAAAGTATTGACTATCCTATGAGTTGCCAAAAGAACAAACAGATATTTCTTAAAGAAGGTACAGATGCAAACAGAGTACTTCTGGGAGGCAAGGATGGTAAAGCTTTGTGTGACATGCTTTGGACATATTGTTAGGAGAGGTTATTCTTTGGAAATGGTCATGATGCTTGGAAAAGTGGAGAGTCGGCGAAAAAGAGGATGGTCTTTAATAAGACAGATTAACATAGTGACTATGGCAATGGGCTCAAGTAGGTCAGAGATGATAAGGATGGCACAGGATAGGACAGAGCTCAGATTAGTTATTCTTAAGGTCACCTTGAGACATACTCAAACGGCACCTAACAACAACAACCAGGAATACTATTTTTTTCAGAGGCCCTCCTGGACACAGTGTGGCCTCTAACAGAGAGGCATTCCTTTGGTATGATTTAAACTCACCCCAGCTTTGTTTGACTTTCACAGTGTTTGTAAAAATTAGGAGTTCTCACATAAAAAATAGTACTTACTAACTTTTGGCTTCACCAGGCACAGTTTCCTATGATGAGAATGGAATTAATAGTTACTCTCTTTGCACAGACCATGTTCTCCAGTTTTTCATGTTCCTCATAATTTCCTATCCCACCCCTACTCACACCCGAGGAGGTAGGACAAGTTAAAAGACAGATAAGAAGAGATAGGTCTAGTTTGGCCTTATCTCATATCTCCTGTGGTTCCTTCAACAGATGTCTGCATCTCCCCAAGGTCTGTTTTCAATCCCTAGGGAGGAAAAGAATAATGAGATATCTACAGAACACTGGCAAAAAAGCCTAGCATAGAGATAACACTAATGAGGATTTGCCACACATGTTTATTAGTATAAATTACTACTTCTTGTGAATAATGCAGAGAATCCTTAGAGAAGGTATACAAATGACACATCTACTAGAATGTAAACACCACATAAACAAGATATGTTTTGTATTTTTTTTAAATCTGTTTTGCCTAATGTAATATTTCATTCTGTTATGCATGTACTATAAGTTGGAGCTGACTTGACAACAACAAACAAAAACAAAACCAGAAGAATACCCATATTTGGAGGTATTACCAGAAGGCTCCTTGAAAGCAATGATGGTCAGACTTTGGCTCCCTTATTACAGACATACTTCAGGAAAGACCAATTTCCAGAAAAGATATTTATTTCTCATTAGGGAAAATCATTTAGTCAGTCAATCTCCATGTAATTAACACAGCTTCAAGCTACCAGGACACAGGTCCCTCACCACCACCCTTAATCTTCTCCTCAGCTCTTCTGCTGAAGAATTTGGCCTTCACAATGACTGGTTGTTTGGGGAGCTTTCCCTTCCCCAAAATTCTGTAGTATCCCAATCAAACCACATCATTGATGGGAGCAGCTCCAATCTCGTTTTAGACAACATTTAGCATTGTCTGCTCACTGACCAAGGTCCATAATTCATCAAGATTGAAAGTTGGGCAGAAGCTCTGATTCCGCTTCAGGTGGTAATGTCTCATACCAACCTTTCAAAATAATCTGGATGGTATTTGTCAAAGTTGATCCTGTGGTGATGCAAACCACCAGCATTACCTCAGCCTCCAGGGTGCTTCTGGTGCTTCCCGATGCGGCCTTAACTCATGTGGCCTCTAAGTTTCTGGGTCTTCCTCAGCCTTGATGGCCTATCAGCTGTCTACATGAAAAAGAGAAAAAACACTATATTTGACAATTAGTGAAAACGAGGGAAACACTCCTTGTCTATTGTGCCAAATAATGAGATGGATTGACAAAACAATAGATGCAAACATACTAACAATCATGAAGACAGCTTAGGACAAGCAAATGCTTCTCCTACAGATAGGGCTTCATGAGTGAAACACTGAATAGCAACCAACAACAAAATCTCCAGATCCTACTACAGTCTGTTATTGTTGTTAGATGCTACCAAGTCGAGTATGGCTACTAGCAACCCTATGAACAACAGATGCTATTCTGTGCCATCCTTATCAAACCTGGCACACTTGAGGCCATTGTCAGAGTCATTGTATCAATCCACCTCTGTGAGGGTCTTCCTCTCTTTTGCTAACTCTCCACCTTTCCTCACATAATATCCCTCTCCAAGGAGTAGCCTCTCCTAACAACAAGTTCAAAGTATGTGAGATAAATCTTCACCGTCCTTACCTCCAAGGAGCACTCTGGTTGCACCTTCTACAAGACATAATAATTTTCATAGTTTGTTGGATCACCTCACTTGGGAATTAGAACAAATTCTACTCACCCAATCAGTTAGCCAGATAGCTGTCTGCCAAGTTTCCTGGCACAGCCTGGTGAGTGCGCCCAGGACTGCATCTGTTAGAAGATATTTCATGTTCATTGATATTCCATCAGTTCTTGAAGGCTTGTTCTTTGGCAATGCCTTTAATTCAGTTTGAACTTCTTCCCTCATCCACTGGCTCTTTATCATACCTTCCTGAAATATTTTAGTGTCAACCAGTTCTTTTTGGTACAGTGACTATATATTCCCTCTACTTTCTTTTGATGCTTCCTAGATCATTCAAGATTTTTCATACAACATCTCTCCATATGGCAACTCAAGGCTTGAATTTTCTTTTCAATTGTTTCAATCTGAGAAATTCTGAGAATGTTCTTCCCTTTTTATTCTTCAATCCCAACTCTCTTCACATTCTGTTGTAATACTTTGCTTTGTCTTCAGGAGCTGCCCTAGTCCCTGACACATAGTCAAACCTCAGTAAACCAGTGGATAATAGGTGGATTTAAAGTGTCCCTGAGTCCCTGAGTTATTATTCTTCCTGTTATTTTGTTGTGTACCGTCGAGTTGGATGAGTAGGAACTGGCTCACAGTTGACCCTTTGGCAGGTTTTCAGAGGCAGTCAATCACATGGGAGGAGATTGCCCATCCATCTCCTGAGGAGCAGTTAATGGCCTCAAACTACGAGACTTCAGGATTGCAGCACAACTTCTTGCCACTAGGCCAAAAGAGCTCCCTATTATTCTTTCTATGGGATTTTTTTTAAAAAGTGTTAGTCCATTTTATAAATATAAATGCAAATGGCCTTACATGTTTGTTACTTGTTTCACACTTACATGTGCTGATTTTCTTTTCTTAATCCTTTAAAAGAATAAAAAAGTAGAAGGATTCTTGAGAGCTGACAGGAACTTCATTGTCATTGACAGCTAAGTCAGCCTGGGAGAATAATGAATTCTCCAGGACTGGATTTCTAAGATTACTATCAGAATTCCAGGCCACCTCAGAAACCCATGCTTCAGAAAGGCACAATTTTAAATACCCAGTCATGTGATCCTCTTGAGGACTCAAGGTACTGTACAAACACATTAAGAGTGTAAATACCCACTGAAGCTCCTTCCCACAGGGAGAGTGCTCTTAGACAATAGCAGACCCTATGCCATGATCCGAACACCTGCTTCGCCTGAATGCTGGAGCTTGCTTTCCATTGGCTTCAGCTTTCCTGACAAAAAATCCAAAACAAAAACACTAAGCAAGGTGAATTGATTCTCAAGTTAATTTAAGGCTATCTCACTGGAATGGTATACTGTTGTTATGTGCTGTTGAGTCAACTACGACTCATAACAACCCTAGGTACAATAGCTCTGAACCCTGTCCTATTCTGAGCCAATCACACTGTCTCTAACACACCTACCCCCATTGCCCTAGTTACTGTATTAATCCATCTCATCATGGGTCTTCCTCTCCTGCAGTGTCCCTCCACCCTTCCAAGAGTGATGACTTTCTCTAAGAACTGGTCCTTTCTGGCAACATGCCCAAAGTATATGAGACAGAGCCTCAAAATTCTTGTCTCCAAAGAGAGCAGCTTGGTTTTGCCTTCTCAAGGACAGACCTATTTGTTATCTTGACAGTCTATGGTATGTTCAATACTCTTCTCTAGCACCACAACTCAAAGACATTGATTCTTTTGTCATCTTTATTGACTGTCTAGTTTTCTGATGCATAGCAAAAAATTACAAAGATCACGGTGTGGATCAGGCACACCTTAGTCTCCAGACTGACATCATTGCTGTTCAGTACTTTGGAGAGGTCTCTGACAGCAGACTTTCCCAGTGCAATTCATCTTTTGATTTCAGGACTGCTAATGCCAAGAGTGTTGACTGTGGAACTGAGTAAGCTGAAATTATTAACCATCTCAACCTCTTCTCCATCTATCATGGTACTGCCAATTGGCCCAGTGGTGAACATCTTTGTTTTCTTGATGTTGAGCTTCAATCTATATTGACAATTACAGTCCTTGACCTTCTTTGAATAGTATATTACTTGAGCCTAAAGGTATCTTGATCCAAAATTTGTACTCATGGTACCAGAAGTTAAGATATTGGAAAATATATTACACTGGGAAAGTTTGTAGTTTGAGATCTTTTCAAATTTCTGAAGAGCAATAATGTCACTTTGATGACCAAGGTGTGCCTGATTCAGGTCATGGTCTCTTAAGTCACTTTCTATGCATTTGAAAGCTGGATAATGAATAAAGATGACAGAAGAAGAATTAATGCCTTTGAATTGTGGTGCTGGAAATAGTGCTGAATATCCTGTGGGCTATCAAAAAAACAAAGTGATAGGCCTTGGAAAGGTTGCGGCCAGAGTGCTCTTTGAAGGTAAAGATGAGGAAACTTCATTTCACATACTTTGGACATGTTGCTAGAAAAGGTTAATCCTTAGAGAGTGATATCATGTTTAGAAAGATGAAGGGATAGTGAAGGAGAGTAAGACACTAAACCAGGTGGATTAACACAGTAATTGTTGTAGTGGGCTCTAGTGTGTCAGAGATTGTGAGCATGGCTGAGGATAGGACAGGGTTTAGATATGTCATTCTTAGGGTCACTATGAGTCATACTCAACTCGATGGCACCTAACAACAGCAGCAACATCCATGTCTTGATAGGATTGCAGTTTCAATACTTTAACTGGTGACTGGAATGCAAAAATTAGAAACAAAGAAGGACTGGTCATCAGAAAAATATGATGTTAGTAACAGGAATGAGGCTGGAAATCACATGATAGAATTTTGTACAGCCAACTTGTTCATTACAAATACTTTTTTAAAAGAAGTATAAATTATAATTAAGCACATGGGCATCATCTGATAGAATACACAATCAAATTTACACCATCTGTGGGAAGTACTGGTGGAGAAACTCATTATTATTAGTCAGAACAAGACCAGGGGCTGAGTATGGAACAGACGGTCAATTGTACACTTGCAAGTTCAAAAGGAAGCTGAAGAAAATGAAAGTGAGTCTATAAGAGCCAATATATTACCTTGAGCATATCCTAGCTGAATTTAGAATCAAGCCATGAATAGATCTGATGCTCTGAACACACTGATGAACTGTGGGGGGGAAACTCCCAAAACACCAAGGACATCATGTGTGAAGAAAGCAAAACCTCCTTTAAAAGACAGGAAAGAAAGAAAACACCAAGATGGATGTCATAAGACTTAATTGTTCTTATATGGAGCCTATACATAAGCCAAGAGCAGTAGTTTAAACAGAACAAGGGAATACTACATGGCTTAAGATCAGGAACAATGTGCCTCAGGCCTGTAGACTTTCATTGTACCTGCTCAATTTGTATTCTGAACAAAAAGTCTGGAAGGATGGACTATACAGAAGAATATGGCACCAGGATTGGAAGAAGAGTCATCAGCAACTTGCATTATACAAATGATATAACCTTGCTGACTGACAGTGAAGGGGACGTGAATCACTTATTGAAGAAGATGAAAGATTACAGCCATCAGCATGGAGTCAAGACACTACATTAACATATTAAGAAAACAAAAACTCTCACAACTAGAGCAATAAATCATGATTAATGGAGACAATACTGAAGTTTCCAAGGATATCCTTTCATTTTGTACCATAACCAATACTCATGGAAAAAGCGGTCAAGGAATCAAAAGATATATAAGTGCACCTGATCCATGCCATGGTATTTTCAATTGCTTCATATGCTTATGGAAGTTGGACTATAATAAATAAGGAAGATCAGAGAACTAGTGCCATTGACTTGTGGTGTTGGCAAGGAGTATTGAACATACTATGCGCTACCAAAAGAACAAACAAATCTGTCTTGGAAGAAGGATAGCCAGATTGCTCTTTAAAAGCAAGAATGGTGAGACTTTGTCAGGAGGGATCAATCCTTACAAAAGGACATCTATGTTTGGAAAGGTAGAGGGAGGGTTCAGTGAAACAGAAACTTTTCATGAAATAGATTGACACAGTTACTACTACAAAACTTAAGTCTATAAGGATGGCGTAGAATCAACTAAAGTTTTGATCTATTGTACAAAGCGTCACTATAAGCCAAAGTCAAATAGGCAGTAAAAGTGCACCTATCTGGGCTATGGTCTTCGCAATTAAATGTCAGAGAGCTGGACAGTAACTAAGGATGAAAGAAGGAGAATTGATGCCTTTGAGCTGTGGTGCTGGAGAAGAGTATTGAATATACCATGGACTGCCCGGAGAACAAACAGGTCTGCCCTGGAGAGAGTGAAATCAGGCTGCTCCTTGGAGGCAAGGATGCTGAAGCTCTGTCCGACATTTTGGACATTTTACCAGGAGGGACTAGTCCTTGGAGAAGGATGTCATGCTTTGAAGGGTGGAGGGACAGTGCAAGAGAGAAAGACCCTCGATGAGATGGATTAACTCAATGACTGGAGTAATGGGACAGGTGTGTTAGAGGTGTGTTAGCTCAGGGTAGAGCAAGGTTCAGAGTTGTTGTACATAGGGTTGGTATGAGTTGCAAGCGACAACAACACAAAAAACAACAAGAGTAGGCTTTGCTTTTTGTTTACCCAGTATTCATTCCTCCTAATTCTGACAATGAAATCTTTATTTCCACCACAACTTCCACTCCAGTCCATCCACATTTTTAGCAGACCTCACTCCCAGCTCTATAAGAGAACATAGGATGGCCTGAGGTGTCACAGACCCTGTCAGAGTTATCCACTTAAAGAAAAATAAGTTACTTATACCCATCTGAACACTAACATTGCATTCTGGACATTTTTCTTAGTACTGTTGAAAGTGAAAGTTTGGCTGAGACTTTTCCCTGTGAGAATGGAACTTTCACATTCTTTAAATACTCCCTGAGAATGAAACCATGCAGAGGAAAGAGAACTCAGAAATGGCGTGAAAGGGCAGACTCCTAGTGGAGTTTGAGTGCCTGAATCTACCTACAGCTAAGCTCAAATTCTCTCCCGAATTTTTAGTTTCATAAGTTTCACTCTCTTTCTTAAGGCAATTTGAATAAAGTTTCAATCACTTACGAGAAGTCTAACGAGTGGAATAAGAAAATTTAGGTCAAGAAAAGAGACATAATTATGAAACCCATTTCAAGTGAAAGCTAAAATCTTGATCTTTAGGAAGAAGCAAACCAAAGACTTTACTTCTTTCTGTTGGAATTCTCTAAAGGAATTCATATCTCAAATTCTATTAGGACTAAGCAGAACAATGGCTAGGAGAAACAATTTTGTTTATTAATTTCATTTCCTTAATACTCCCACGAGGAAGAATCTAGTAATTCTTTCTTAGTATTTGTGTGTGTACACTGGTCAGATTTGTTGGCTTTTCAGTCTTGAGTTCATTTGTCTGATTCCCTACAGGGAATGAAACTAGCCAGTGACCAGAGTGGGGATCCCAAGTTTTGGTAGAATTGTCCAGGGCTTTAAAACTCCCTGTCCTGCACTTAAGATGATGCCAGCATTTGCCATTGAATGTAGGAACTCCAAAAATATATTGTTCAACTCTTGTAGCATCGAATGATGTTCACTTAATAGGGTTAATGAGAGCTTTGGAATGTTAGATTTCAACTTCTACATGTGTACAAGTGAGTGAAGCACGTTTTCTTGTGTTCAGAAGAGGTTGTTTCTAGTTCCTGGTTAACCTCTCTTCACATTTGGGCTGTATGTTGACCACATGCCCCATTCCACCTTCTGACTCAGCCTGAATACCTCTGACTAATGATTATTCACAAAACATCACATCCTGTTCCCATTTCCCTTCTAAGACCTTC
Organism: Elephantulus edwardii; assembly: GCF_000299155.1. Lineage (NCBI taxonomy): Eukaryota > Metazoa > Chordata > Mammalia > Macroscelidea > Macroscelididae > Elephantulus > Elephantulus edwardii. The sequence goes on along the minus strand of NW_006399845.1, from coordinate 11,042,310 downwards.
AGTAGTGCCCTAGAGTTTTCATTGAATATTTCCTCTTTTATTCAACTCTTAATAAAACTATCAATAAAAGCAAAGTTTGGGAAACCTACTGTGTACTAGGAATCATGCATGAGTTTTACATGCAATGTCAGTTTAGTCTCAAAAACTGCTCTGTAAAGCAGATATCATTGTTCTCCCTGCTTTCAGATGAGGAAACCAAGGCACAGACTTGTTATTGTCCAAGATCACATGGTGACTAAACAATGGAATCAGATTCAACACTGTTGCTTGGAGTCTAGAGCCCTTGTACCTAGCAGAAGATTATCTTATCTCAAAACTCTTCCATAAGCTGTCCCTACTTTACTTCCTGCAAGTTTCCAATTTCTAACATGCTCTTGATATTATGGATAGAATGCCATTTTCTAATTTCCTTTTCTTTTGTTTATGTATTTCATTCTTTCAACAAAGCACCCACTAAGGCTAGTCTTACATCTGCTGTTGTTATGTGCCGTCAAGTTGCCTATGACTCATAGCGAACTCTGTCCTGTCCTGAGCCAGTCTTACTGACTCCAACACACCAACCCGCATTGCCCCAGCCACTATATCAATCCATCTCATGCAGGGTCTTCCATCCTTCAGAGCATGATGTCCTTCTCTAAGGATCAGTCCCTCCTGGCCACATGCCCAAAGTATGTGAAATGGAGCTTCAAAATCCTAGCCTCCAAGGAGAAATTTGGTTTCACCTTCTTTAAGACAGACCTTCTTGTTTTCTTGGCAGTCCATGGTATGTTCAAGACTCTTCTCCAGCACCACAACTCAAAGACCCCCATTCTTCTTCTGTCATCTTTACTCATTGTCCAGCTCTCTATAACCAATCATTTCAGTGTTGCTTCACCATTCATTAATTCATTTAGCAAAATTTTTTCTACTTTAATAATTTATTTTCTTTTTTTGTAATTCTTATTGAAAATTCATTCAGCAGAACATACACCAATTCAACAATCTACATGCACAATGTAGTAACATTGATTACATCCTTCAAATTGTATAATCATTATGTGTTGTTGCGTGCCATCGAGCAAGAATCAATCCATAGCTGACACTCCAGTGGGTTTTTAGAGGCAATTAATCACATGGGAGGAGAATGTTCATCCTCCTCCTCCTCCTTCTTCTTCTTCTTTCTCTCTCTCTCTCTCTCTGAGAGAGAGAGAGAGAAATAGGACAGAAAACCTACTGCAGAGAAAGTTGATTCTTTCTCATAGCATCCCTATAGCTAATAGAAAAGGAAGTAATAATAACTGGAGAAGCTGATATCAGAAATGGATTGGATTAGAAGGATTCATAGGATTTTCCTGGTATCATGAATTTAATTGTGCCCCCCTTTTCCTAAAAAAGCTACATGTATATAATGATATAAAATGGAAACTGTGTAATGATCCCTTATGATCTGATGAATAGTTGTAGGATTAAAGGAGGAATGTAAAACTATATTCCCACCACACCCCTAACTGAATGTAATAGGAATTCCCTAGAGTGGGGCCTATAATACCTTTCACCTTAGAAAGTCCCTGTGTGGCAAAATATGGATGTCTCCAGGGAATTCCAGGGCAATAAATGCTGAAAGAAAACAAAGACTTTTATCAACCACTGACAAAGAGCAGAAGTAGCATCCTGAATTTGGAAAAGTAGACTTGAAAGTTTTGCTGCAGAAGATCAAACACTGCAGCCTTCAATATGGATTGCATCTCTATGTCAAGAAAACAAAAATTCTCACCACTGGACAGATAGATGACATCATGATATACAAAGATTAAAACTGTCAACAACTTCATCTTACTTAGATCCACAATTAATAATTAAATACCACTTGGTATCCAGAGATGTATAGCACTAGGAAAGTCTGCAGTCAGAGACTTCTCTAAATTATTGAGGAGCAATACTATTACTTTGAGGACTATGGTGTGCCTGATCCAAACTATGTTTTGTGTGGTTTTTTTTTCAATCACTTGCTATGCATCTAAAGCTGAACAGTGAATAAGAGTAACAAAAGAAGAATTGATGCCTTTGAGTTTTGGTGTTGAAGGACAGTACTGAATATCCCAAGGACTGTCAAAAGAACAGAAGGTGCAGCCAGAGTGCTCCTTAGAGGCAAGAATGGCAAAACTTTGTTTCACATACTTTGGGCATATTACTAGGAGAGGCTAGTCCTTGGAGAGGGATATCATACTTGGAAAGATGAAATGACAGCAAAGAGGAAGAAGACCATTAACCAGGTAGAATGATACTATATCAATGAGCTCGAGTGTGTCAGAGACTATGAGAATGGCAGAAGATGGGACAGGGTTCAAATTCATAGTGTTGGTACGAGTTGTACTCAACAAACTGTAAGAAAACAAAATTGTTTACTAAAACCATTCCCTTATGTGGTATCCTATTAGAATAGCATAAGAAAACTAAGATGGCTAATAAACTGTGGTTGAAAAACCATTCCAAAGAAAAGGAATAGTAAGTAAGAAAAATGAAGGCAACTAGATTTTAATTATCTCAGAGATTATGAATTAAAACATGGTCATCAAACCAATAGCATCAGCAAGACCTGAGAACGTCCACACTCTTTCTCTTTTTCCATTGGGTTTCTAAGGCTGTAAATCACAGAGGAGCAGATTGCTCATTTTGCTCCCTCAGAGCACCTAGTGAATTCCAGCTGTTAGAGAGGCACAACCTTTGGGCTACCTATGGACTACCCTAACAGAGCTCCTTCTTGTTGTTAGGCCATTGAGTCAACTTCTTGACCTTGCTCTAACCTGTACCATCTTCACGATCTCTGATACGCTCAAGATCCTTGAGACCTTATTAAAACAAAACAAAACAAAACAAAACACCACCAAACAATAAACTCAACCCTTTGCAGTTGAGTTAGAACTAATATCTGACCCTCTAGCAGGTTTCCAGGAGGCTATAAATTGTATAGGGAGTCTGGTAGCTTCGTGGTAAGGAGTTGCACTGCCAATCAAAGGCACATGGTTTGAATCCACCAGCATCACCATGCCAATGGAAAAATGGATCATCTATTCCCATGTAGTTTACTGCCTCTGAAAACCCAGTGCAAGGTCAGCTATGAGTCAGTTCTGACTCAACAGTACACAAGAACATAAATGGGAGATGATTTCCTGTTTTTTCAAAGTTGGTGGATTTGAACCTCCAGATAGGTGCTGCTTTATTATATATGGTCTCAATTCCTGCTCCAGACCTACAGAATCAGAAACTATGGGGTGTTTTATAAGACCTCCAGGATATTTCAATGCATACCACAGCTTAAAAAACCACTGTACTGGCCAAATATCGCTTGCCTCCGGAAACTCTATGAACATGGAGAAACAATGAAAGTTATACAAGTGTTCAGGTCTTTTATTCATAGGGTCGCTATGAGTCATCTATGACTCGACAGCATCTAACAACAACAGAGCTTGATTATGTGATGTCCTTTTCATCAAGTTAAAAACTTAGATTGCTCTCTAAGTATCAATGTATTATATGTGATTGCAGTGATTATGTTGTTGTTGCTGTTAGTTGCCATTGATTCAAATTTGACTCATAGTGACCCTATGAGCAGAAAATCTGTTCCTTGTCCAATTCTGTGCTGTCCTTACAATCTCTGACACATTCGAACCCATTGCTGCAATCACTGTGTCAGTCTAACAAGTTGAAGGCCTTCTTTTCTTTAGCCTACCCTCCAACTTCCCATGCATGATGTCTCTCTCCAAGGCATAGCCTCTCCTAGAAATACGCCCAAAGTAAGTGAGTCAAAGCTTTATCATCTTTGCCTCCAAGGAGCACTTTTTACCTTCTTCAAGACATATCTGTTTGTTCTTTTAAAGTCCAAGGGAAAATCAGCACTCTTCTCCAACATTACAGTGACATGAAATACAAAAAAGATATGTGATAAACAAAATAGACATCAACTGTTTTCCTACCACTTCACATTTACCAAAAGTACTTTGCTTTGAAAGTTGTCTTTGACAAGTGTTTGCATCTTCTAGTCTGTCTCATCTAATTTCATAATTGACTATCCACTATTTTATACTATTCTCTTGCTTCCTGAGTAAGTCTTGTCTCCCCTAAAAACCTAAAAACTTCTAGATGGCTAAAGCTGCTCAGTACTAACACAGCCATGGGAGCCTAGGCTCTGGGAGCTTGAATGAACATGAGAGAACCACAGTCCATTGTTATAATTTTATAGGTGAGAAAGCAAAGCCCCCCAGAGCTGGTAGAGGCAGAACTGTATTCAGATCTCAAGCTGTAGGGCTACTTTCATTATGTGTTCTTTGGTCAGGAAAACTCTGGCAATGCTTCAGCTAAAATATGCTTCTGACACCTGCAGAGGTCACCGGACTCTGCTTCCCCCATTCCCCACCCCTTTAGGATCTGCCAACACATCACCAGGAGGTCAGGCCATCTGCAGCCTGACTCCATCCAAATACAAGGCCCCTGAAAGACCCCCAAGCCCAGTGGCTTCAAAGCCATTCTGTTCCTTGATGATGCTTTCCAGATGTTAAAAAGATAATTTTCTAGACATGTAAGATGATGCAGCTGTTGTGGGAAACAAGTTGGTGGTTTCTCAAAAAGTGGAAATGACACAGCAATTATACTTCTAGATAAATACCCAAGAAACTTATAACAGGAATTTGAACAGAGATGTCTACATCAGTGTCTGTAAAAGGAACAAGGGCTATGTGGGGACAGACATATCTGACCCTTACGAACTCCACAAAGAGGAACTGTTCCCAACAACATTAACAACACAAAACCAATTCCTGTGAGGTCAGACATGTCCCTCACACTCCTATATCTTTCTATCTTCTTATTCCAACACTAATATTACTGTTCCGCCGGGTCCATTGCAATAGCTCACAAATCACACAAAACCATAGTAGGGAAGTTGAAAGGCTATATTTTGGGCTGGGTAGCAGAATATTATCAGTCAATCAATCAGGACAGGTGTTGAAATGCTTACTGATGCTGGTAACCCAACATGATGTCACTAAATGGCATACCTAAAAATGGAGGAAATGTCAAACTCTTGTTTTATCTATTTTACTAGAATAAACTTTAAAGAAAAAAGTGAATTGGCCAAGGCAGACACTCTTACCTAATTAACTCTAAAATATTTTCATTTAAAGACTTTATTCACACACTCACTCATTGTTGTGGAGTCTAAATTGATTCATATCTAACTCCAGTGGTTTTTCAGAGGCTGTAAGTCACATGGGAGGAGACTGCCCATCTTTCTTCCATGGGACAGCAAGTAGATTTGAATCGCCTGCTTTGGGGTTGATAGACAGCATGACTGCCTATCCACTAGACCACCAGATCTCTCTAAAGGAGATTTCTGGGGATATTTTTGTTTAATGTGTAAAGACTAAGGGAGTCTCAAAAACCCTAGAAAGTTTGGATTCTATGAGAATTAGAAAACTCTCTTATGCCTTTCCCTCTTTTGATCAGGATTTTTCTATGGAATCTTGATCAATAGATACTTACTAAGACTCTGCACCAAGTACTCATCTTAGCCTGCTGATCCAAAAGACTCTCTTCTTTAAATTCATGTCCATCCTTTTTTTTCATATATATTTCTTATTTTTTTTATTTAAATAGCATTCAGTTTATTGCAACTATTTAGTATTGGCTTCCCATACTTCCCCTCTTTTGTTTTTATCATAATTGTCTTATCATCTAGATGAATATCCTTTATACACAAACAAATAAAACAAATTAAACATAATAAACTCAAATAAATACTTACAAAAATCTCCATATGATCAGAAGGATTCAGGTTGAATATTCCTTGAAAGTTTGTTTTAATTGTCCCATTGCCACAGTGCTTGTCAAAACCAGTTCTAATTAATCTCCTTTGTCAGTGTGCCCTTTGCCATTCCCTACCACTTTTCTTTGAGAGAGATTTCACCCTGATTCATAAGGAAAAGGGGATGGCGTATTCTCTTAGCTACTTCCTGCTGAAAAGGGACACTGTAGGTTTCAGGGTGAAGATCTTCTCTCAATACTCTAAAGGCCCCTTTTGGCAATAGGAAACACGTAGACTATTGTGGAGATTGATTTTGGAATTTAGATGCAATGTTATCAGTTGTGCTTATCCATACATGTTCATGTCCTTGAAGATGCATCATGGAACTGTTGTAGCCTAGAAGACACAAATTTAACTAACAAGTTAAAAGTACATGAGTCAAAAATTAAAAGCAATAATATTCCAAGTAGAGGTTCTAACAGTGGCACAAATCAAGTTACAGAGGGAAGGTAGTTCTTAAAATAAAAGGCTTATTGACTAAAAATAAAAGGCTTATTGACTAGCACTTTGTCTATTATAATATAAAGGTTAGGAACCACAAGATGGCTCAACTATGTCATTTATTGTTCTTAAGTCCTGAAGCAATTCCATCTACCACTGGGTTGTTTTGCAGCTCGGAAGTCCACATGCAAGGCAGAGGTGAAGTAAGGAACTGCTTATGAGGTTTCCCGGCAATTCCAACAACTAAGAAATAATGAGAAGAGTTGGAACCTCAGAAGGCTTTTAGGACCAAATAACAGGTTCTTGTGTCCAGGAGAAAATGAATATACTTACCAGTAATGTTAACGCTCACCCACAGCTCTTCTGGGAGGTTCTAAATTGTTGAAGCGTCCTCCTTTGTTTCCAGCTGGGAGCTGGCGCCTGTCAGTCCTGTCAGCCAGGAGGACCTGATGTAGGCCACCCTTGGCCAAAGTGTCCTTCAGATCCACACTTAAAGCAAGTGAGTGGGAGCTTCCTCTCTACTCCCTTGCCTATCTGTGGCTCATCTGTGACACTGTCTACTGAAGTGGCCCAGCTTTCCACAGTGGAAGCAATTCTGACCTCCTTTATTACCTTTGGGTGGCACTGTTTATGAGTAAGACTTCCTTTTCCTGACACAGGCCCTAAACTGGCAGCAATAGCTGCTCCAATAATTTTGGCCATTCTCTGGTCTTTTCTCTTCCCTCTAGATCCCAGTTGTTAAAAGAGGAAAAAATTTAAACAAATATATAACAAATAATTTTGAACAGTATAATCTTTTAAGTTTAAGGCTAGAAATATTATCAATATCATCATTTCCAATCCAGCGATACATGTTCCAATGCAGTTCCTATTTTCCATAAATGGTTTTGATAAGAAGAATATTATAAATGTAGATACAGTTCCACAATTCCTCCTCCATGCCATGATATAGTGTTATTAGCATGCGCCGTTATAAATCCATTACCTTCCTTACTCTAACTTAAATTTTTTTAAATTTAAATTTATTATTAATTTCTGTAAAAATTTACAGAGACTTTGGATTTCCATATGTCCATTCTTTGAAGCTCCACTCCTGACCCTTTCTTTTCCACCCCAGACAATGCACAGCCCCATTTTCAAATAACAAAGAACAGAAGTATAAAGTTTAGCATTTTATTTTTTCAAAAGTCTTTTCAGGTTTCATATCTGGACTTCCTAATTATGAGTTACAAAACTAAGGTATTTAGTCAGGGTGGTTGTTGTTGTTAGGTGTTGTTGAATCGAATAGCATTCATAGGGACCCTGTGAACAACCAGTCTGAACACTCTCCTATCCTGTGTCATCCTCACAGTCTCTGACACAGTCAAACCCACTGTCATAGTAAAACTTCAACCCACCTGATCGAGCATCTTCCTCTTTCACCACCCCTCCACCTTTCCAAGCATGATGTCTCCAAGGAATAGCCTCTCCTCATGACATGCCCAAAGTATGTGAGATGAGGCTTCATCACCTTTGCCTCCAAGGAGCACTCTGGCTATACCTTCTATAAACCATATCTGTTTGTTCTTTTGGCAGTCCATGGGATCTTCAGCACTCATTTCCAATGTCAAAGTTCAAAGACATCAATTTTTCTTCTGCATTCTTATTGTACAGCTCTCAGATGCATACAAGTGACTAAAAAGACCATGGCTTGAATTAGGCACATCTTTGACCTCAAACTGACATCTCTATTCCTTAATAATTTGGAGAGATCCTTGACCCCAGGTTTTCCCAGTACAATACATCTCCTGATCTCCTGACTGCTTGGCTGGTACCAAGTTCTGGTACTGAGTCAGAGTACAAACTCACTTTTCATTCATTAGTGTGGAACATGTGTTTAGACTAAAGAAACAGTTTTTCATATCATTTTTGAGTGAATGACTATGATCCAGTGAAGATATAATGCTTATTTAAAAGGTCCTTAATATATGAACATGAGTTACTCTTTTTGTCCTAAAATTATTAAGCACTGTCTACTTGGCTCTGACTCATAGCAATCCTATGTACAACAGAATATAAAACATTGTCCAGTCTTGTGAATAGCACAATGTCTGCTGTGCTTAAACCATTGTTGTAGTCATTGAGTCAATCCATCCCGTTGAGGGTCCTCCTATCCTTTGTTGACAGGCAACTTTTCTAAACATGATATCCTTCTCCAAGCACTTGCCCTCTTCACAATATGCCCAAAGTTTGTGAGATGAAGTCTCATCATCCTTGCTTATAAATAGCACTCTGGCTGTACTTCTTCCAAGATATATTTGTTTGTTCTTTTGGTACATTAAATATCCTTTTCTAACCTCACAATTCTAAGGCATTAATTTTTCTTTGGTGTTCCTTAGCCCTTATTCAACATTCATATATACATATGAACCAACTGAAAATTGTATGGCTTCTGTCAAGAGCAGTCTAGTTTTCTAAGTGTCATCTGTGCAATCAATGCCCTAGTTTGCCCTTCTCACACAGACAAAAATAATTATAGCAGGCAGAAGAGACTAGAGGAGGGTACAGAGCCCAAGTACCAAGGCAGTACAGAGTTCAGCAAGTTTAATGTACATGGAACATTAACGTATAAGCTAAAGCTTTTTATTAGAACAAAGGTACAAGAAGAAAAAGATGAGAAGGCAGAAATGGGGGAAAATAGTAAAGATAGGTTTATTTAAAAGTGACATCTCCAAAGGGACAGACCTCTCTCCCTGAAAGCAAATATGGAGGGGAGGCTGTGTGCTAGTGAGTTGAGGCTCTATTTATGGCCTCTTTCTCTGGATGGGACTCAGGGCTGGAGTCTGGGCCATGAGACGATGCCACGGAGATTTCAAAATTTAGTGGGTGGTTCTCATTCTGGTCCCTGTTCTCTGATGTCATTCATGTGTCAAAGTGTCCACTGCTTCTGACGTCACTCAGACAGCCAAAGCACCATTTCTATGTATGTCAATATTGGCTTCCTGGTTCTGATAGCTTAATTTGTCTAAGCATAATGTTTTGCCTTTTTTCTTGGTTCTCATCCTAACAACCCTTGCTCTTTAGCATTTTAAGAGGTCCTTAATGCAATATATCAATAGATTTCTTGACTGCTGCTTTCTTAGTGTTGATTGTGGATTCAAATTAAAGGAAATCATTGACAACTCCAATCTTTTCTCCATCTGTCATGATGTGGCTTTTTTACACAGTTATGAAGATTCTTGTCTTCTTTATCTTGAGGTATATTCCATATAGAATAAAGCTAGAATCTTTGGGCTTCTTCAGCACATACTTCAAATCCTCCTCATTTTCAGCAAGAAAGTTTTTACCATCTGTATCTGCTACCAGTCTTGATGCCACATTCCCCTTCCTATAGTCCAACTTCTCAGATTTTATTAAATACTCATTGAATAAGTATGATGAAAGACTACAACACTGACACACACCTTTCCAGATTTTAAACCATGTAATATCCACTTGTTTCTTGGTCCATGAATACTCAGGTTCTCCATGCATACAAATAAGTATTCTGGAATTCTCATTCTTGCAATGTTATCCATAATTTATTATTATCTAAACAGTTGACTGGTTTAAAATTAAGAAAGGTTAAGTGTCAGGGCTGTTTCCTCTCTCCATATTTAACAGAGAGTTGGACGGTGAATAGGGATGATAGAAAGAGAATTGATGCCTTTGAGCTGTGGTGCTGGAGAAGTGTTGAATATACCATGGACTGCTAAAAAAACAAACAGATTCGTCCTGGAGAGGGTGAAGCCAGAATGCTCCTTGGAGTCAAGGATTCTGAAGCTTCGTCTGACATACTTTGGGCATGTTGTACGGAGGGACTTGTCATTGGAGAGGAACATCATGTTTGGGAAAGTGGAGGGATGGCACAGGAGAGGAAGACCCTCGAGGAGATGGATCCATTCTGTGAGTGGAGTGGTGGGAATGAGTGTGTTTGAGATGATGAGGTTGGCACAGGATAGAACGGCGCTTAGGGCTCTTGTACATAGGGTCACTATGAATAGCAAACAACTTGATGGCACATAACAACAACAAACAACAAAGTTTGCTGTCAGAGACCTCTCCAAATTATTAAGAACTATTGATATAAATTTGAAGACTAAGGTGCACCTTATTCAGACTTTTCAATCATTTGATATGCTGCTGAAAGCTAGACAATGAATAAGGATGACAGAAATGTATTGATTCCTTTGAGCTATGATGTTGGAGAATTGTGCTGAATACCCCATGGACTGCCAAAAGAAAAGATATGTCTTGGAGAAAGTGTAGCCAAAGTGCTCCTTTGAGCAAGATGACAAAAATTTGTCTCAGTTACTCTGGGTATGTTGCTAGGAAAGGCTATTCCTTGGATAAGGATTTCATGTTTGGAAATGTGGAGAATTGGTTAAAGAGTGGAAGACCCTCAACCAGACAGGTTGACACAGTGACTGCAGCAATGAGCTCAAGTGTGTCTGGGATGATGAGGACGGCACAGTGTTGAGATCAATTGTTCATAGGTTCACTTTGAGCACTACTTGACTTGATGGCACCTAACAACAACACAGTTGAGTATCTTTGCATAGTCATAAAAATGTTGTTTTTGTTGTTGTTAAGTGCTGTTGATTCACCTGTGACTCATAGCAACCCCGATGTACAACAGCCCTAAACCCTACCCTGCTCTATCCTGTGCCAATCTTAATGTCTCTGATACACCTACTCGTATTACCCCAATCACTGAATCACTCCATCTTATCAAGGATCTATGGATTGGCATGGGACATTTTGAATCAGATGATCATATGATATACTATGCTGGAGACGAAAAGGTGAAGAAAAAATGGAGTTGCTTTTGTGGTTAAAAAAGTAATTTCTATATCCATCTTGAAATACAATGTTGTGAGTGACAGGATATCCATACACATGCAAGGAAGTCCAGTGAATACTACCATCATTCAAATATATGTACCAACAACCAGAGCCAAAGAGGAGGAAACAGAAGATTCCTACAAATTTTTGCAGTGAGACATTGATGGAACATGCAATCAAGATGCATTAATAATAATGGGTGACTGGAATGCAAAAGTTGGGTATAAAGAAGGATCGGTAGTTGGAAAACATGGACTTGGTGACAGAAATGAAGCTAGAGATAGAATGATAGAATTTTGCACAATAATAAAACATAAGTAAACATTTTTCTGATATTCTCTGCTTTTAGACAAGATATACTGATACCACTAATAGCTTTTGTTCCAAGGCCATTTCTGAATCCAGCTTGAATTTCAACATTTTCTCTTTTGATGTACTGCTCCAGTCATTTTTTTCATAACCTGAAACAAGACTTTATTGTTTTTGTAATATTAATAATATTGTTCAAAATTTTCCACAATCTTGGATATTATTCTGTTGAATTTTTATTATTTTGTTTTGTTCTTTTTTCCTTTTTTGAGACTTTAATGAAAATTTATAGAGAACTGGATTTCCATTCATTCATTGTTACACATTTTCCTCCTTGCCCACTCCTCCCCTCCACAGTTCACTTTTCTCTTAGAAAAGAAAAAAATCCTTTCATTGTTATACAATCCTCCCCATCCCCAAACCTCTTTACTATGCAGCTCTTATTCTGGACAGTTGTCATGCAAATAATATCTAACTATATATTACTTTTAAGCAGTTATCTCCTCATCTGTTTCAATGCAGTGTACATTATGTATTCCCTTTTCTTAGTTTTCCCCTAACCCTGATGTCAGTCCTGTTTTATAATAGTGGCGTTATGCAATATTTCTCCTTTTGTGACTGAGATATTTCACTCAGCATAATGTCCTCCAGGGTCACCCATTTTGTATAATATTTCATGAGTTCCTGTTTTTCAGTGCTACATAGAATTCCATCCTCTTTCCTAGCCTTTCATTTGTTGATGGGCACTTGAGTTATTTCCATCTCTTTGCTATTGTGAACAATGCAGCAATAAACATGGATGTGCATATATATCTTTGGGTGGCATTTCTGGTTTCTTTAGGCTATATTCCCAGTAGTGGAACTGCTGCATGAAATGATATTTCAATTTCCAACTTTTTGAGAAAGCATCATATAGCCTTTCAGAGTGGTTGTACCATTTTAAACTCCCACCAACAGCGAATAAGGGTTCCAGAGTCTCCACAACCTTGCCAGCATTTGATGTTTGCTGCTCTGTTGAATTTTGCTGTTCTTACTGGAGTAAGATAATATAGTTGTTTTGGTTTGCATCTCTCTTAGAGCTAGGGATTTCGAACATTTCTTACGTGTTTGTTTGCTATCTGAATGTCTTGTATGGTGAAGTGTCTGTTCATATCCTGTGCCCACTTTTTAATTGGGTTGTTTATTTTGTTGTTGTGCTTGAGTATTCTATGAATTCTAGATACAAGTCCCTTATCAGACGTGTCATTACCAAATATTTTTTCAATGTATCGTTGGATTCTATTGGCCAGGATTTTATTCAGGATATTTGCATCTATGTTCATAAGAGATATTGGCCTATACTTTTCTATTTTGATGATGTCGTTACCTGGCGTTGGTATCAAGGATATGCTTTGCTTCAAAGAATGAGTCTGGGAGAATTCCATCTTTTTCTATCTTCTGAAATAGTTTATGTTGAATTGGTGACAGTTCTTCTCTGAATGTTTGATAAAACTCATTTGTAAAACCAGCTGGTCCAGGGCTTTTTTTGGCTGGAAGTTGTTTTATTACTTTTTCAATTTCTTCTTTTGTAAAGAGTCTTTTCAGGTGTTCAGTTTCAGTCTGTGGCAGTTTAGGTAGTTTGTAAGTTTCTATGTATTTGTCCATTTCCTCTAGGGTTTCATATTTGAGTATAGTTTTTCATAATATTCCATTATTAGCCTTTTTCTCTTAGTTCTGGTGTGACACTGCCCGTTTAATCTCTTTTTTGGAGTATTTGTGTCTTCTTTCTTTCCCTTTGTTAGTTTTGCTAGTGGTTTGTGAATCTTATTGATCTTTTAGAAAAGCCAACTCCCGGTTTTGTTGATGGTTTCAATTGTTTTTCTGTTTTCTATTTTGTTTATTATAATTTTTTTAAAGGGAGTGTCAGGTTTTCTTGCAGTTATTTTTCAATTTGTTGGAGATGTTGGATTAGAGAGTCAATGGTCATTTTTTCCTCCTTTTCGATGTGTTTGCTTATTGCTATAAATTGATCTTTGTTTACTACTTTGGCTGTTTCCTTGAGGTTTTTGTAAATTGTGTTTTCATCGTCATTTATTTCAAGAAACTTTTATTTTAATTTTGTATTTTTTTCTAGTACCCACTCATGTTCAAGCAAGATGTTGTTCAGCTTTCAAATGTATGAATTTTTTTCTCCTTTATCCTCTTGTTATTAATTTCTAATTTTATGTCATTATGGTCTGAGAAGATGCTTTGCATTACTTCTGTTTTTTAGTTTATTAATGCTTGTCTTGTGACCTAAAATGCAATCTATTCTTGAGAATGTTGCATGCACATTGGAGAATAAGGTATACTACACTTTTTGAGGGCGCATTAGCCTATATATCCCTATCTCTGTCTCTATCTCTATCTATGACATTGAGTTGGTTTATTGTGTGGTTTAATTCTTCAGCAAAAGGCAAGATTTGATTGCTATAATTTTTAGTTGTTTTTGGTGTTGTTGTTGGTTATTTTGGTCCATCCTGCTTTCTGTAGCACCTTTGTATGAAGGGTGTCTGCCAGTGTTTCCTGTAATGCTGGTCTTGTTTTTACAAACTCCCACAGGTTCTTCTTTTCTGAGAATATCTTGATCTCTCCTTCATATTTGATGGACAGTTTTGCTTGGTATAGGATTCTTGGTTGACAGTTGTATTCTTTAAGTGTTCTATATATGTCATTCCATTGTCTTCTTGCTCACATGGTTTCTGTGGAGAAATCAGCATTTAATTTTATTTGCTCTGGCTTATAGGTTACTCTTTGTTTTTCCTTAGCTGCTTTCAGAATTCTTTCCTTATCTTTGGTTCTGGCAAATTTGACTATGATATGCCTTGGTATTTTTCATTTGGGGTCTTTTCTTTATGGTGTTCGCTCAGCTTCTTGAATATATATTATTTTATTCTTCATTATGCCTGGGAAGTTTTCTTCTAGTAATTTTTCCACAACTTTTTCAATGCCTTTACTTGCTTCTTTCTGTTCTGGGATTCCAATTATGTGCATGTTATTCCTCTTGATGGTGTCCCACATTGTTGTTGTTGTTGTTGACTACCTTTGAGTTGAGCATGACTCATAGAGACCCTATGAATAAAAGGACTGAAGTTCCTCTACAACTATCAACATTTATCGAAGTTCATAGTTTCCAGAGGCATGTTGTTTAGGAAGTGGATGCCACTCCTGCTTCCAAACCTGTCACAGAATGTTATTGGTTGAGTTGCCTGATAGTGACCCTAGGTACAGCAGCTCTGAAGCCTTCCCTGTTCTGAGACAGTCTTACTAATTCTGACACACCAACCCCCATTGCCCCAGTCACTGTATCAATCCGTCTCGTGCAAAGTTTTCCTCTCCTGAGCTGTCCATCTACCTTTCTGAGCATGATGTTCTTCTCCAAGGACCAATCTCTCCTGGTATGTACCCAAAGTAAGTGAGGCAGAGCTTCAGAATCCTAGCCTCCAAGGAGAGACTTGGCTTCACACTCTCCAAGACAGACCTATTTGTTTTCTTGGCCGTCCATGGTACCTTCAAGACTCTTTTTCAGCACTGCAACTCGAAGGCAGCTATTCTTCTTCTGTCATTCTTAGTCATTGTCCAACTTTCTGAAGCATAACAAGTAATTGAGAAGACTATGGCCTGGATTAGGCACAGCTTTGTATCTAGACTGACATCATTGCTCTTCAGCACTCTGGAGACGTCCATGACAAGAGATTTTCCCAGTGCAATTTATCTTTTGATTTCCTGACTGCTGGTATTAAGAGTGTTAATTATGGATCTGAGCAAGCAGTAATTGCTAACAACCTCAATCTCTTCTCGATCTATTATGGTACTACCAATTGGCTGAGTGGTGAGAATCTTTGTCTTCTTGATGTTAAGCTTCTGTCCATGTTAAAGACTTCAGTCCTTGACATTTTACTGCAAGTGCCTCATGTCTTCTTCAGTTAGGTTTTCTTCTTTTTCCTTCTTTTTTATTCTAATTTTTGTTCTAATAGATCAGTGGTAACAATTCTATCTTTTATTCCACTGGTTCTATGTTCCGTCTCTTCAACTCTGTTTATGTGTCCCTACAGCATCTAAAACATTGGTCTTCATATTTTGGAATTTGGTTTCTTATTTTTCCAGAGCCTCTAATGCCTAGTTTGTTTTATCTGCAGTGTTTTGGATTGTTTTTTAATCTCCTCTTTTTTTTTTTTGCTTGCAGTGCTCTGTCTTCAAGTTTGTCTTCCACCCATTGAAAATATTCAGCCATGGCTCATACAAATTCTGTGTCAGAAAGTTCCATCAGACTTTCTGGCTTCAGGAAATCCATTGACACTGTGTCGCTTTTGGGGAGAGGGGGAAGGGTATGACATCTTGCTTTGGGCTTGTGTAGGGTGTGAGGGAGCCTGCTTCATAGGTGACATTGCTGTGGTTGAGTTTTTCATGCCTGAGGCAATATCAGACTCTTGGTCTGATGTCACTGCTCTAGAGGAGGGTGGGGCAGCTACCCTGCATAGGTTTCTCTCTGAACTTTTTATTCAAGGGAAGACTTGATTCAGTTCAGGAGAGAAAAGGCCTGTGAACTAGCAGCCTCCAGGATGCTCCAGCTAAGGCAGGTCACACTTTGGGAGGGGAGAGGAAATCAAGTGGATTCACCTGTGATATTGATGTTTCTGGTGCAGTCTTGAGGAGTTGTAGTGGGTTGTCCTCCAGGCATTGGGATTGCTGCATCCAGGCTGTGGGGGCAGGTCCTCCAGATTGGGGTGGGGGTGGGGGTGTTTCCAGGACCTCCTGGTGGCAGGCAGGACTTTCAGGCATTAGACATGGATGGGACTTCTGGGTGGAGGGATTGGCACTTCCAGGCAGCAGGGTTGGGACTTCCAGGAAAAGGCCTGGGCAGGCTTTCAGACAGAGGCAGGAGTATTCCCTCAGCCAAATAAGGTCTTTCAAACGTGTTTATGGATCCAGGCATCAGGGCCTTGCCAAACAGTAGTTCCACAGTCTAGTGCTCCAGGCAAGAGACCTGTCTAGGACACATCAAGAAATTCTCAAGTCAGGTACCTACTTAGTTGACTAGATGTACACAGAGATGCAGGTGCAGCATGGAGACACAGGCGCAGCCTTTTTACTTTTTATTTTTTTAATAAAATGTTTATTTAATACTGTTTCCATACGAAGCTCATATACGTTCTTTTTCGCACCCGATCTTTCCCATTTTTTTTACTCACCCCTCCCTCCACCCATCAAATTTTTCTCATACATGTTTTACAGTTATAGTCTTATGGGGTTGAGTTAGTCCATTTAGTATAAGCTCTCCAGTCTCTCCCAAGTTAGATAATAGTTTACAAAATCATTGCTCCTGAGATCTCTGTAGTATTCCATATGTGAATGTACCATAATTTCTCAATCCATTCCATTGTGGTTGGACATTTGGACTTTTTCCATGTTCTTGTGATTGTGAATAACACTGCTACTAACATTGGTGTACAAGTGTCTATTTGTGCCTCAGTTTGCATTCCCTCAGGGTATATTCCAAGCAGTGGAATAGCTGGGTCATATGGAATTTCTATGTTGAGCTTTTTGAGGAAGTGTTAAACTGCCTTCTGGAGTGGTTATACCACTATACAATCCCACCAACAATGGTATAAGAGTTCCTATCTCTCCACATCCTCTCCAAAATTTATTATTTACTGTCTTGTTAAACTTTGCCACTTTTACTGGATTGAGATGTTATCTCTTTGGATTGGCAGCACAACTGCCCACCACCAGGCATCCAGAGCTTACAATGTTGAATCAAATTCTTATTATATTGCCATGCTCTTCACTCAATTGTTTGTTAAATTTTGCTCTTGTCTCTCACTCTTTTCACCCCTGTTAAACCCCTACGATTGTTTTTGTGTGTAAAACTTTACCTAGGTTTTAATATTGCAGTACAGTCTTATATTGTGATTGTTGTTTTGTGACTGACATGTTACTCAGCATAATTTATTCTAGGTTCATCTATATTTTACAGTATTTCACAAATTCTTGATTATTGAAAAAAGGAGACTCCATTGTGTGAATGTATCAATTTCTTTAGTCATTCATCCACTGATGGGCAATTGGGTTTCCTGAAGTAGTGTTTTGTAGTTATCTTTATAAAAGTCTTTTACATTTCTGGTTAGATTTTTCCCCCTTAATATTTCATGCTTTGGGTGGCTATTATAAAAGGCATTGTTTTCCTCGTTTTCTTTACGGGATTCTCTTTGTTACTGTAGAAGAACCCTATTGGTTTATATGTGTTGATCTGGACCCTGTCATTTTGCTGAATTGATCAGTTAGATCCAGTAACTTTCTTGCTGCGTCTTTGGGATTTTTTTAGATATAGGATCATATCTGCAAACAAAGACAGGGAACTCTGGAAGCCTAGTGGTAAGGAATTACACCACCAAGCCAAAGGCACACAATTTGAATCCACCAGCTGCTCTGTGAGAGAAAGACGGGCAGTCTCCTCCTGTGCAATTAACTGTCTCTGAAAAACCCACTGGAGGGGCAGGTATGGATTGGTTTAGACATAACGACAACAATCTGCCAAAAAAAAGATAGTTTTACTTCCTCTTTGCTGGTTTGGATGCCTTTTATTTTCTTTTCTTGCCGTTTTGCTCTGGCTAGAAACTCCAATATAACTCTGAATAGGAGCAGTGGTAAAGGGCCCCCTTATTTGGTGCCTGTTTACAATGGAAATGTCTTTAATCTCCACTGAGAGTAATGTTTGCCATTGATTTTGTATGCATGATGATGTTGAGGAAGTTCCCTCCTATTTCTATTTATTTGAGGATTTTTATCAGAAAAGTGTTTTGAATTTTGTAAAATGCTTTTTTTTTGATTGAGGTGATGATGTGATTATTTTCCTCATGTTTTACTGATATTGTGATTTGCACTGATTGTTTTAATGTTGAGCCATCCTGATATATCTGATCTGAATCTTGTTTGATTATGTTGATTTTTTTGCGTCTTCTCTCTCTTTTCTTTTGTGAGTTTTGCTAGTGGAGTATCGATTTTGTTGACCTTTTCAAAGAACCAACTGCTAGTTTTGTTGATAGTTTCAATTGTTTTTTTGTTTTCTATTTCATTTATTTCTGCTCTTGTTTTTATAATTTCAGTTTTTTTAAAGGGTGTCGGGTTTTCTTGCTGTTCTTTTTCAATTTGCTGGAGATATTGGGTTAGAGAGTCAATAGTCTGTTTTTCCTGTCTTTTGATGTGTTTGCTTATTGCTATAAGTTGACCTCTGATTACTGCTTTGGCTGCTTCCCAGAGGTTTTGGCAAGTGGTGTTTTCATTGTCCTTAGTTTCAAGAAACTTTTTAATTTCATTTTTTCCAGCTGTTCCAGGGCAGAAAGACGGGCAATCTCGTCTTCCAAAAACTGGAGGGTCAGCTTTGAGTCAGTTCTGACTCAATAGGACTCAATAACAACAATAATATTAGTAAATTTTGAAAATCTTATGAAAGGAAGCTCTAATGGCAAAAAACTGTGCTGCAATCCCAAAGGCATGTAGTTCGAATCCACCAGATGCTCTGGGCAATCTCCTCCAGTACCAGTCAGATCCGATTCAACAGTACACAACAAGAAAAAAAAAAGTTAAAGTGTTATATTGAATGAATACACAATATGATTTACCCAGAAGAAAACCAGTGGTTTGAGTCCTGCAACTACTCTGAGGGAGAAAGACGGGCAGTCTTCTCCCATGAAGATTTACGGCTTTGGAAACTCAATGGAGTGTCACTGTGAGTTAGAATTGGCTTGATGGTAGTCTTTTTGGTTTGTGGTGATTTATGATTCAAGCAAGGTTGTGACAGCCAGGATAGCTATAGGATAAAGGGAGGACCAGGTAGCTAAGTCTCAAAGCAGAGAAGGCGTGTAGAAATTCCAAATACTTTCTCAGGAGCAGACAGGCATGGAAAAGCACCTCAGCTTCCATCTGTTCTTTTGCTGAAAACTGGTTTGTTGAGAGCATTTGTGTCCCCTTAAATATGAGGAGGGACCCTTAGTTCTCAGAGCCATCTGCTGCTCTGCCCTTACCCAACCAGAAAATGGACTTTCCCTTTTAAATAGTTCTTTCCTTTGCCTATTCCAAGCTAGTGTTCATTAGTTATCCATTCTTTTCCTATTCTCTTTCCAATCTCCCATGTCAGACCTGCTTTGTAACTGTGGTATTGTGCAGTATTTGCCATTTTGAGACAGATATATTTCACTCAGAATAATATCCTGCAGGATCACTCATGTTGTGTAATGTTTTGTGAGTTAATTATTTTGCAGTGCTGCATAGTATTCCATTGTGTAGATATACTATCGTTTTTCTTTTGTTGTTGTTGTTGTTGATGGGCACTTGGGTTGTTTCCATCTCTTTGCTATTGTGAATAACTCGGCAATAAACATGAGTGTGCAGAGAATGGACTCCTTCGGTAACTAGTTGATCTATTTGTGGTTTCAAGAAGGACCCTGGCTGGGACAATTCTGCAGCCAAAAGTCAGGGTGCTGTGAGTCATCCCAGGTTACAGAGTGAGGTAGATGGTAAGAAGCAAGCAAAGCTGTGGCTCACCTTGCCTATGGACAAGGAATGCTGCAGTTTAGGGTACCATGAGTCACAGCAGAGACAGAACTGCCATACAAGTCCTGAGCACATCTTCTCACAAGTTTGAAGTAAGCACATGATTTCCTCAACATCCGTCCTCACATGTGAGACATTTTCTCAGGAATAAGTCCTCAGGACAGGGCGTGTGGTGGTTAAGGTATGTTTCAGTTTAACTAAGCCCTGAGTCTTGGTACAGGTATGTGTCCTGTAACACTCACAGTGTGTTCTGTGAAATAGAAAGGCATGTGATTTGGTTGTTGTGTGGATGTTCTATATACAGGAGAGCGGCACACAGGATGGTCCTTGAGTGTCCCAAGAGGGCCTGAGACCTATGCTGCTGTGGCTGTGCTAGAGGTCACATGAAAACCTTGACTCCACGTTGCCACCACTGTCCTTCATGTCACCCCTCAATCTCCAACAGCCACAAGTGCCCTTCTGCCTTGAGGGACACATGCTTCGCTGTGCAGCACCAACTCTAGGCCTCTGCTGCCACCAGATCCCTTCCCTTCCTTGATGCCTGCCTACCTTGTCAGCCCCACAAAAGATTTTAAATTCTTCCAACCCCACCTTCACCTCCTAGGCCTCCCGCTAACTGTCTTCCTCTCATCTAATCCCCACCCTTAAATCTAGTGCCTGACAGCCCACTACCATGACACAAGCCTTGCCAGGCACCCTGAGTGGGGCAGTGCCTCAAAACGGCCTCTCCCTTGAAGACTTGGTGGCCTCTGAGCAATTCCTGCCTGAGGCCAGCCTGGAGGGCCATAGTGCTGGTGCCTCTCCTCCTGCAGCCTCAGAGCCAGGGAGGATATAGAGCCCTGAAAGCGAGTTAAGAGATAAGCAGGATGCTCTGCACTTGGCAAACTTCCCACTAGGTGTTGTTCTCCTGTTGGGATTGCTGAACTCTGGGGGCATAGTCCATAATCCGACTAACCCAAAGGCCACATGTCTATTGTGATTCAAATCTACCAGCAACTACAAGGGGGAAAAATGGATTATCTTTTCCAGTTATGATTTATAGCCTTGGAAACCCAACAGCGATTCAGAACCAACTGGGTGGCAGTGAGTCTGAGTGTTATCATAATCTTTTGGGGTCATCTCTGGTGGCTTTGTGGTAAGGAGTTGCACTGTGAGTGCAAAGACACATAGTTCAAATCCATCAGCTGCTTCATGGGAGAAAGATGGGCAATCTCCTCCTATGTAATTTACAGCCTCTGAAAACCTGCTGGGGGGTCAGTTACGAGTCAGTTCCAACTTGACAGCACATAACAACAACAATATGGGGCCATGATGGTATACTCAGGTGACCTTTACTCAAATGTAGATTCAGTTATGCATACTTATAATTTGTCAAATATTATGTAATCTTAAAAAATCTTCAGTTTGACAGAAAAAAAAAGAGATGTTGTCTCATTGTGGTTTTGATTTGTATTTCTCTTATTGCCAGTGATTTTGAGAATGTCTTCATGTGTCTTTAGGCCATCTGAGCATCTTCTTCTGTGGAAATTCTTTCCATATCTTTTACCCATTTTGTAATTGTGTTATCAGTCTTTTTATTGTGGAGGCCTGGTGGAATTCTGTCAATTTTTTATATGAGACCCTTGTCTGAAATGGTATTGCCAAATGTTTGTTCCCAGTCAGTAGGTTTTCTTTGCTTTTTTTTAATAAATGGGCACAAATATGGACCTTTTTCATTCCATTGACCAAATTCTTGGCAGAGATGAGTAAGTATATCCAGGCATGCATCTACTTGTTGGAACATCTCAATTAGTGTCCACTCAATTCCTAAAGTCTTGTTTTTTTCCAATTCCTTCAGTGTAGCCTGGACTTCTTTGAAAACCTTGGTTCTTGGTTCATATTCTATCTCCTGAAGTTGTTGAACATTAATTAATTCTCTTTTGTTACAGTAACTCTGTATTCTTGCCATCTTCTTTTGATGCTTCCTACATCCTTCAATATTTTGTCCACAGAATCCATCAGTATTCAGACTAAGGATTGAATTTGTTCTTTAGTTCTTTCAGTTTGAAAAATACCAAGTCTGCTCTTTTTTAAAAAAAATTTTCTAACTTTACTTTGTCTTCTTGAATTGCCCTTTGAACTATTCTGTTCAGCCCTCTCACCTCATCATTCCTTCCTTTTATTTTAGCTTTTCTATGTTCAAGAGAAGAGATGGGATACCAGTTGACAAATTTCAAATGATAGCTGCAGCCATGGATACACTGACCAGGGTGTGCCAGGAAATTTGGAGGACAGCTGCTTGGCCAATCACTGAAAGAGATACATATTTGTATCTCAAGAATTTTTGTATTCCCAAGAAAGATGATCCAACAGAAAGTGGAAAAATTATCAAACAATATCATTAAATCACACGAAAGCAAAATACTGCTCAAGATCATTCAAAGATGTAAAAAAACAGTACATGGAGAATTGCCAGAACTTCAGACTGAATTCAGAAGAGGCCATGGCACCAGGTATATCATTGCTGATGTCAGATGGATACTGACTTAGAGCAGAAAACACTAGAATATCTATCTGTGCTTTATTGACTGTGCAAGGACATTTGACTGTGTGGATCATACAAGTTATGACTAACATTGAGAAGAATGGAATCCTTGATAATTTGTGCTTGTGTGAAACCTAAACCTAAGCTGAAAAGCTGTTGAGCAGAGCAAGGGCACATTATATGGTTTAAAATTACATAAGGTGTGTTTCAGGGTTGTACGTTTTTCCATACCTATTCAAGCTATAGGATGAAAAGGTTATTCAAAAAGCTGGACTCTGTGAAGAAGAATGCGGCATCAGGATTGGAGGAAAATTCATCAATAACCTTTGATATGTAGATGACACAACTTTGCTTATGAAAATATTTGCTACAGAAGAACAAAGACTGCAGCCTTCAATATGGATTGCATCTCAACATCAAGGAAAGGAAACTTCTCACTACTGGATGAGTAGGCAGCATTATGATAGATGGATAAAAGATTGAGATTGTCACTGACTTCGTATTACTTAGATCCACAATCAATACACTTAGTACCAACAGTCAGAAGATCAAGGGGTTGTATTGTAATGAGAAAGACTGCAGTAAGGGACTTCTGCAAATTACTGAGGAGCAATGATATTACTTTGAGGACTAAGGTGTGCCTGATTAAGACCATGATCTTTTCATACACTTGCTATGCGTATGTGAGCTGGACAATGAATAAGGATAACAAGAATTGGTGCCTTTGAGCTGTGGTATTGGAGAAGAGTACATAATATCCAATGGACTGTCAAAAGAACAAATATATGTCTTACAGAAGGTATAGCCAGAGTGCTCTTTAGAAGCAAGGATGGCAAAGCTTTGTTTCACATATGGCAAAGCTTTGTTTCACATACTTTGGGCGCGTTGTTAGAAGAGGCTAGTCCTTGGAGAAGGACATCATGCTTGGGAAGACAGAGGGACATCAAAGGAGAGGAAGACCCTCAACCAGGTGGATTGACACAGTGACTGTAGCTATGTGCCTTAGTGTGTCAGGAAGTGTAAGGATGGCACAGGATAGGACAGGGTTCAGATCTGTTATTCATTGGGTTGCTATAAGTCATACTTGACTCAATGGCATCTAACAACAACAACAACAACAATGTATTAAAGAGAGAACTTGAGTGGTTTGTTGTTGTTATATATCGTTGAGTGGTAACTGATCCATAATTGATCATCCAGCAGGATTTCAGAGGCAGTAAATCACATGGGAAGGAGATTTCCCATCTTTCTTCTGAGGAGCAACTGGTGGATTTGAGCCGCATGCCTTCAGGTTGGCAGTATAGATCCTTACCACTTGGCCACCAGAGCTCCTTTAATGGTAAGGAATTATACTGCCAACACAAAGGTGTATAATTTGAATCCACCAGCTTCTCAGTAGGAAAAGGATGGGCAATCTCCTCCCATGTGACTTACTGCCTCTGAAAACCCAGTAGAGGGTCAGCTATGAGTCAGCTCTGACATGAAATACTCAACAACAACTATGCTGAAGAGCAAATTTCAGAGCCTTCTTACGTACGTTTTGGTATTTTCTTTCTTCCCTGTATTTTTAATGACCTTTTACTTCCTTCCTGTAAGATGTCATTCCACTTCTCTGGTCACCAGTCGTTAGTGTTTGATGTAGCAAATTATGAAATAGGCTAATATTTGTGATAAACAAAAAATCAAGACAAAACAAACCAAACTCAGTGCCATCAAGTGGACTCCAGCTTATGGGGGCCATACATGTGTCAAAATAGTGTTTTAAATGGCAACTTTTCCAGAAATAGATTATTAGAGGTTTTTTCCCCTAAGGAGCAACTTCTTGTTGTTGTTATGTGCCATCGAGTAGCTTGTGACTTATAACGACCCCGTGTACAAGAGCTCTAAATGCCGTTCTACCCTCTGCCAACCTAGCCATCTCAAATGCACTCATTCCCACCACTCCAGTCACAGAATTAATCTATCTCATCGAAGGTCTTCCTCTCTTTCGCCGCCCCTCCACTCTGCCAAACATGATGTATCTCTCCAAGGACCAGTCCCTCCTTGCAACACACCCCAAGTATGTCAGACAGAGCCACTAGATAGACTTAAACTTCTAACCTTCTAGTTACCAGCCAAAGGCCTTATGCAGCTGATGTTATTCTCACTTTACATGTAAAAAAACCTAAGTCTCAAAGAAAGTAGGTAATGTGCTCAAGTTCACAAAATTGATACATTTCAGAATCCATGTTTCTAATTAGTATACCAGGTTGCATGACAATTCTTGGGGTGGTTCAGCTGAATTAACAATGTTAACACCACAACTTCTGTGACTAGAAATATATTTTGCCAGTATTCTACAATGACCTTTATTCTTTATCTCCAGGAATGGAAATCCAACATCATTGTGAAGAAACATGGTGAAACTCCAGCAATGTTGACACTTGGTGACTGCTTAGTCCTGGGACTTGAGGTCAAGCTCCTAGAAGGAAAGCCATGTGCTACCTTCTAATTGGTCATATCTCAGATTCTTCGGTGCTGTCAGCAAGTTTCTGTGATTTCCGCTACCCCCCCCATGCGATAGTGTTCCTTTCTCAGCAGTGGAGGTGGAGTGGAGAATGTTGTCCTTTTTTGGTAATACCCTTCTCCTACCAACTCAGTAAAAAGAGGAGTGGCCTTAGTGAAAACACACCTTTTCTCCTCCAGCACAGCCCCAGGTGTCCCAATGCCATCTTAAGCTTCCCTTGTTCCAAGGTAGTTATCTCTGCCTTCCACCCACTTTTTACCTTCCCTACCTAGATTAATGTCCAGGAACATGTACTTGCACCTAGTAAAGGCCTGGAAAAGCTCCAGCCACAAAGCCTCTACTGTTCTGAGGAGTACTGCCAGAATGTACTGAGTTCTCATGGGGAAGTGCATAACATCAAGTTTGTAACTATAAAGGTCTAGTCCACCAGCCACTTCCAGGAAGAAAGATGAGCAATCTCCTCTCGTAAAGATTTACAGCCTTGGAAACTGGTGAAGGGTCACTATGAGTTAGAACTGACTCAACAGTCATGGGTTTGGATTTGTCTGAGGATAGTTCTGGGAGTATTAGTTTCTGTTCCTTCTCTATCAGTGCTTTACTAAGGGTAATTCTTGCCCACTGATAGTCCAGAAATGCTTCTAGATTTGTGTGGATGACATCCCTCCTAAGATTGGCAATGTTGTTCTCCTGTGTGGCTTCTAAGGGATGCCATCTTCTGCCTGGTCCTGAGGAGACGAGAGCCTGTGCCTGGATCAACAGTCCCTCAAATTCCCTTCCCATAATGCTCTTGATGTCCCTTTTGGCTTTTTCTTCAACAACCTTTTCCTAAGTTTTATTCCATCCCAAGTCTCTTCCTCTCTCAGAATCCTTCTCCTCAGATCTGTCAGACATCCCAGGTGCAGCTGCCCCTGCCCCTGCCCTTCCCACCATCTTCCTGCCCTCTGATTTCTGCTCCAGAGGACTTGGGCCAAGGACAGCTCTTTCCCTCTGGAACCTTGATTCTTTTCTACTCTTCACAGATGTCTTCCCCCCTCTCGCCCCATCTATCTGCTATATTCTTTTTCAAAGTTAAAAAAGTCACTTAAATAAAATTATTCACTAAGTAATAAACTCATTGCTATCAAGTCAGAACTGACTCATAGCTGACCCTCCACCAGATTTTCAGTTGTAATGAAGGAGATTTCCCATATCTCTTCCACAGAGCAGCTAGTGGATTTGAACTGTGTGCCTTTGGTTTGACAGTGAGACTCCATCCCGCTAAGCCACCAGTTGTTGTTTGTAACAATAGGTTCAAGTATATTAGAGATGATGAGGATGGCACAGGACAGGTTGGGGTTCAGAGCTATTGTTCATAGGGTTGCTATGAGTCAAAGCTGACTTAAAGACACCTAACAATGATAACATAAAACAAGAAGCTTCCTGAAGGAGCTCTGGTGGCCTAGTGGAAAGGAGTAGTGCTGTCAACCTGAGTGCAGGCAGTTTGAATCCACTAGTTACCCTTTAGGAGAAGGATGGGCAAGCTCCTCTGGTGTGATTGCCTCTGAAAACCCACTGGAGTGTCTACTATGAGTTGGATCTGACTCGAAAGTGCACAAAAACAACAACAACAATCTTCCTTGCACAGGATTTTAAACAAGTTATTTTCCACTCAACAACTAAACCATCAGAGTTCTCTCAAAGGAAACCTCCACAGGAGTGCAGTGAGTGAAAGGACAAAGAGAGAATGAAACTCAGTCAGCAGTGGGTAAGTAGTTAACTAGACAGACAAGAAGTCAGGCCCTACTCAACCAAGACACTAAAGAATGAAGATATGGGTGATAATTCTGAATCCTGAGTTTAAATGGAAAAGATAAGGAAGTAATTCAAAGAATGAAGAAATGCATGGAATGGAAACATTGAATAAGGAAAGAGATAGATCACAGAACTATAGACAGCTAGGTGAGGTCCTTTTGAACAGCTGTCTAGTCAGCATGGAACTCATTGTGCAACCACAAAAGTACAATTTTGCTCCTTGTCCCCTGTGCCTTCCTGGAGATCAGGAGAGAGAATCCCCACCTCCTCTTCCCACCCCACTCCCAATCACTCACCAGGTGGCTGGCAGTGTTTCACTGGCCCCTCTGCAGCTCCCCCTGAGGTCAGGCCTTTGTCATGTTGTATGTGGCACCAGCAGCATATGCATGACTCTGTGTTCAGACTCCCTCCCAGCACCATGCTTGTCTTGCACACAGTCCCTGGGTTATCAGAGGCACTATCTTTTACTGGGGTTCTTGCCTATCATGGGGCAACCTCATAAATAATCCATTCAGCATAATAGAGCGTCCACGTTTGGAGCAATGCTCTGAATAGTACCATCTTTGGACCTCTCAGGTTGGCAATGGCTCTATATTTTCAGGATAGCCTGTGTTCACATCTGGATTGACAAAGACATCATCTGTAGTTGGATGGACTGTCTTATGCTCCTCTGAGGCCAACAAAAACTCTGTTCCAGGTTAAGTACCCCAACCCTCAATACCCCCTAGACTGGATGTGATGCTATCTGTGGTCCATCTCATATCTTGGGTTTTCAGTTACCTTTTAGACAAACATAAACTGTGGTCTGACTGGGCACCCCAACCCCAAACTTCTGCAGGACTGGCAGACTCACTGTCTCCAGCCAGACATCTGGTGTCCACTCACCACAGGAGTGGCAAGCAGGCCTATCAGGATCTCAATCCACTCCTCTCTCAGGTGCTTCCTCCGCCCCACCCCCCTTGTTTTTCACTTCTCATTGCTTTTTAGAAAATTGGTCTTCATGCAATCATTTATAGGTTGTTGTTATGTGCCATTGAATCAACTATGATTCATATATACATAGTGACCCTATGAATTATAGCTCTGAGCCCTACTCTATTTTGAACTAATCTCACTGTCTCCAACACACTTGCCCCTGTTAACCATTGTCACTGTGTCAGTCTATTTCATCCAGGGGCCCCCTCCTGTGCTGACCCTCCACCCTTTCAAGAATGATGTCCCTCTCCAAGAACTGTTCCCTCCTGGCAACATACCCGAAGTAAATGAAAAGAGCAACCTGGTTTCACCAAGACACATATACATGTTGTATTATAACATTAGTGACAATTACCAATATTATTTATTACAATGTTTCATCAAATCCTCACTGGACTTTGTCTGTTTCTTTACCCTACCCATCTACCCACTAATCTCTGATCCTTTCTCTTTCCCCTCCACAATTGTTTCTGTGTGTGTAAACATTTCATTAGCTTCCCCTCTCCATCAGTCATGCATATCCTGTTTCACATTGTTCATTGGAATAAACACAATGTCTGATCATGCATTTCACTTTGACCTTCCCTTTCCATTGCTTTTTAAATTTTTGCCCATTTTTAAATGTTGTTACTGTGAGATATATTTGCTTATTTGTTTATTTTATATCTTATGTTTTTCCTTCTCTCTAGATGTTTTTGCTTTCTCTTATAGCTTTCTTTCTCTCTCTCTCACTTCTCTTCTACCATTTTATTCTTATTCTCCTTCCATCTTTAACTTTCTCAGTTTTAGTTGGTTTCTATTTTCTTTTACTGTCCAGCCTTGGTTTTATCTTTAAAGTATTTTGTTGTTGTTATTGTTGTTTTGTTTTCCTTTTCCTTTGTGCTATCAGACAGCAGACAGCAACAATATCCACCCACAAATACACCTTGTGCATCATCACCTAAAGACCAGCTCCTGTTCCAAAAGATCAACGAAAGACTGCAATCAACTCCAGTTCAGCCTGCCATTAACTGCTGTACACAAGCAGTGAACAGAAGCCTGTTCAGACACAACTATTCACTGTTCACACACAACTCTATTCTCTATCATGTCCATCCAAAGACAGTAGGTGAAACACTAAGAAATATGAAATTAGCAAAGAGTGAAACACAATTTTCTATCTCAATCAGATATAACAAACAAAATAATACCAAGAAAATGATGTCACAATGTTTGAGGTAATATATAACTTTAAGGTAATAAGAAAAACCCAAAAACCACAGGACAAACTGGAACAAGAAAAATAACTAAAATATACAATCAAAATCTTTCAGAAGAATAAATGCTATTGGAACTTCCTGATAAGAAGTTAGAAAGAATAATATGTAAATGCCTTAATCAAACTGAGAAAAATTTGAGGAAATCACAGAGAAAAAAAATCCATGAAAAGACAGAAAAAGTCTAGAAAATGAGAGGAAAAAAAATCAAGATCAAATAGATAAAATAAGTGGATAATTAAATGCAATACAAAACCAACACATTGAAATTTAAAAACTAGATAGCACATTGAAAGATATAAGAGCAGACCTGAAGAACTGGAACACAGACTTAGAGAGATAGAGGACAAATCATTCAGTACTAATCCATTAGAGGTACAACCAGAAAAGGGGGGGAAAGTGAGGGTGAGGAAAGTGAAGAAAGCCTAAGAAACAGTAAGACAACATCAAGAAGAATTACAAGTGACTGGAGTTCCAGAATAGGAAGAGAAAAGAAAAACAGCACAAAGGAAATAGTTGAATTTTGCTGAAAAGAAAATTTCCCCAAATATTATTAAAAATAAGAAAATATACATTTAAGAAGTTAGACAAACTCCACACGGGACAGACTCTAAAAGAAAAAATAGAAATAACACATAATCATTTTTTCCAAAATTAAAGACAGGATACTGAAGAGAACTCTGGTGGCCTAATGGATAGAGAGTTGCACTACTGACTTTAAAGGACAGTGGTTCAAATCCATCAGGAGAAAGATGAGCAATCTTCTCCCATACAGTTCAGGAAAAACAAAGTTACCTACAAAGGAGAACTAATAAGCTCTGATCTCGCAGCCAAAACCACGTAAGAAAAAAGACATTAAAAAAGCCTCAGACTCACAGTCAAGTCAGTTGTGATTCATACTGATCCTCAATTAGGTTTCTGAAGCTATAAATCACAATGGAATGATACTATCCACTTTTCTCTAACAGAGACAGTGGTGGATTCGAACTACCAGAGATGTGCAGCCTGTGAGTTTGCAGCACCACTCACCATGAACTATGCCACCAGATGTCCTGAGACAACAATGGGATGACTTATTAAAAAAAAATTTGAAAGAAAAAATTTGCCAATCAAGAATTCTATACTGGGCAAAATTCTCTACCAAATACAAAAGTGAAAATTGGCCATTTCCAAATAAACAGGAATTAAGAGAATTTGTGAAAACTAGACCAACATTACAAAAAATACTAATGGAGTTATTTGGACTGAGACTCAATGACAAGACAACAACCCTAAATTGTGACAATATCATTCAGACACTGACCCACAAACAAAAACACACACAATATATATATTTTTTTTTTTTTTTTTTCTTTTTATGTGTGTACCGTCAAATTGGATCTGACTGGTACAGGAGGCAATTGTTCCTCCTTCTTCAGCAGAGCATCCAGTGGATTTGAACCACGCACCTCTGGGATTGCAGTACAGTTTCCTGCCACTAGGCCACCAGAGCTCGCCAAAACACACACAATATTAACAAACATATGAGACTAAAAGAATAGGGAATCTGAGTTATCAGTTCCTAAGCAAGAACATTTGCAAGGCAAAAAAACAGGAAATAAGAAATGGAGTTACAGGACTTCTAAATTGAAAGGAAGTCATGGTGATTTCAAGGTAAGTGAACTGTTTCAGATTTGGAAATAAAACAACAACTTATGGGAAACCTCCAAGAATATTAATAAATATTTTCATCAAAATAAAAAAGGAGAGGCTCATAAAGAACTAGAAATTAGTAAAACAGCAATAAAAGAAATTATAAGTCATAAAGTGAACTCCGCACAGAAAAGGCAGATGCTAAAAAGGAAAGGAAAAAAAAAAAGCAGATGCAACAGAGAAATCAGCATCATCTTGATAGTGTAGCCAAATTACAACCAAAAACCATACCTGTAGATAATGACACTGGCTGTGAATAGAGAATGGATATGAAAACATGATCCATTAATATGCTGTGTTAAAAGAGCAAGGACCAAATAGGGATGGCCATATCTGACCTTTACCAACTTCACCATGGAGAACTGTTTCTATCAACAACATCCACAACACAAAACCAATTCCCATGAGGTCGGACATGTCTACCATACTCCTGCACCCCTTTCTACCAATTCCAACACCAATTGTACTACTCTACTGGCTCCAAAATCTTTTGTAGTAGCTTGTAGAGCAAACAGAATCAGATATGAATTTATTAGATACATTAACAGGATGTAATTCATATTGATAGCAGCATACAATCACAATCAGGAGAGCTTCTTTGTGGTGTCAAATGTTTGGCTTTCAAAATGTCTTTCCTAGCCAATGATTACTGTTTAATTTGTGATGAAGTATTTATTGTATGAAGGAGAGAGGATTAGAACAAGATACATCTCCTACTGCTAAAGGATTAGATAATTTCATGGGACTTCAGAACTAGCTCTCTTTCTAGGATGCCTGCCTTTCCAGCTACACTGCAACTGATAGTCTATGATGCTCACCAGTCTTTTGCAAAATTGGCCTGCATGCGTAGTCACATGAGTCATTCCCCTGACAGGTCTGAGTCTCTGAGAGACCTACCAGAGAACAAACAAACCCAAGGAATGTAGAGGAGTGAGGAAACAGAGCAAAGGAGATACGATTGATGTAAAAAATCATGGAGTTATATAGTAAATCAAGCATTTAGGAATACAGCTTCCAAAACATGCTTGCAGGCACCCCAGCTTTCAGCCTTACAGCTTCAAGCCAGTGTAACAAAGCTCTTGTTGCTATTTGCCTTAAGAGTCTTAGTCTTAATCCTACCAAATATAGCTCTCCTTAAAATCCTCCCACAAGTTTGGGCAAGGCTCTTAGGTCTCATTCAGTAGTGTAATAGTCCCAATGGTAGCTTGTCTCATGTCAGGTCTCTGGGTCTCTGTTGTGGCTGTTGCTGCTGCTCCTATAGGCCCTGGTCTGAGTAGCAAAGGAATCATTAGCCCCAAATGACCTATAGTCTACGTGCTCTGTTTCTTCTTTGCTGGTTGTTGTTGCTGTTAAGTGCCGTAGAGTCATAGATGACTCATAGCGACCCTATGAAAGAAAATATTGAACTAGCATGTGAGCTGATCAGATTTGCTGGTGATAAGATTCTCAAATTCTGCTGTTGAATCTGCTCAATTTAATGGCAAGACTAGCCATCCTCTTGTGGATAAACTAACACACTCTATTCACATATTCCCACCCACCCACCTACCCACATGGCAAAATAAAAGCCAATGACCAGGAATACCATTTTGAACAAAAACCAAATGCTGTCTACAAGATGTACACCTTAGACACAGGACAAATATAAAAGTAAAAAGGTATAAATAAAACATATCAAGCAAATGGTAATTTAAAAAAAAAGAGCAGCAGTGGCAACATTATTTTTTTCATGAAGTAGAGTTCAAGGAAATAGCAAGCAGAAGAAAGAATGGAATTATACAATAATTAAAGGGCTAACTGAATTAGAAGACACAACTATAATTAATATCTATGCATCCAAAACCAGAATCACAATATATATAAGCCAAACTTTACAGATATGAAGAGAGAAATAGACAACTCCACAATAACAGTAGGAAATATCAATGTATCACTTTTGATGAAGGAGAAAATAACCAGAAAGAAATGCAATAAAGATACAGAAAAATCAAGCAATATAATCATCGTTAAACTGACTACAACTCGTAGCAACCTTATGAACAACAACAAAATAACGGAAAGCATCAACAAGATTAGAAGTTCTTTGAAAGAATTAATAAAATCAACCCTCTCCTGTGCCATCTCATGATCTCACACATACTCAAGCCCATTAGTACAGTCTCTGTGCCAATCTATCTTCTTGGAGGAGATCTTCCTTTCTTTTTCTGACCAGCATGTTATCTTTTTCCAAGGACTGGCCCCTCTTGATAATATGCCCAAAGTCTATGAGAGGAATTTTAATCATCCTTGCCTCTAAAGGAGCACTCTGATTGTACTTGCTCCAAGACAGACTTGTTTGTTCTTTTAGTATTCCATGGAATATTTAATCCTCTTGCCAACACCCAAGGACTCTAACACTTTAGGATTGGTGAATGCCATAGATTTTTCCTTGGTCTTCCTAAAAGTAAACAATACAATTAGCCAATTCAATCTCACAGACATATATTTGTTATTGTTATGTGCTATTGAGTCAACTAGGACTCACCTTGATCCTATGAACAATAAATCTTAACCCTGCCCTATCCTGCTTGTGCCGTTCCCCTATCTTCAACACATTTGAGTCCACTGTTACAGTCACTGTGTCAATCCATCTTGTTGAGAATATTCTTCTCTTGTGCTGATCCTCCACCTTTCCAAGTATGATGTCTTCTCCAAAGACTGGCATATATAGAACACTACTAAGAACTCTGGGGGCTTAGTGGTAAGGAGTTGCACTGCCAACACAAAAACAAGCTATTCTGATCTACCAGAAGCTCTGGGAGAAAAATGGGCAGTCTCTCTCTGAATGATTTACTGCCTCTGAAAACCCACTAGAGGATCAGCTATGATTTGGTTCCACTTCAATAATACATAACAACAAGAACAATAACAACATACCTAACAAGATCACAATGTATATATTCTTCTCCAGTATGTGGGAAACATTTTTCAGAATAGACATATGTTGGTCACAAAATAAGCCTTTAAAAAGTAACTCACCACAAACCATTGAACTACAACAAATTACCTTTTCATCACAATGTTATAAAATTAGAAAAAATATCAAGCACATAGAAACTAAGTAACATTATACTTTAATAGCATTGACTAATAACAGGAGAAACAAACAAACAAGAATTAAAAATAATTTTCTGAAACAAATGAGAATTAAAACAGCATAACAAAATTGTGTGGACACTAGAAAAGCAGTACTCTGAGGCCATGTGTAACAATAAATACAGATATAAGGGGAAAAAAGAATTTAAAACAACACCTTAACCCAACATTTCTGATGATTAGAAAGAGAACAATAAGCAAAGCCTATAAAATATCCAGAAGTAAGGCAGTAATAACAACTAGAGCAGAAAGTGGCAACAAGCTGCACTGCAATCCTGAGGGCATGCAGTTCAAATCCATCAGCTGCTCCCAGGAGAAGGATGGGTAATCTCCTCTCCTGCATTTAACTGCCTCTGAAAACCTGCCAGAGGGTCAGCTATGGGTCAGTTCCAACTTAACAGTACACAACAACAACAAAATAACGGAAAGCATCAACAAGATTAGAAGTTCTTTGAAAGAATTAATAAAATCAACCAGTCCCTGGAAATCTAACAAAAGAAGAAGATGCAATTAACACAGATAAATTCAAAGAATTGTCGGTCCTACATGCCCAAAGTATATGAGATGAAGTTTTACCATCCTTGCCTCTGACTGTACTTCCTTCAAGATATATTTGTATTTTCTTTTGGAATACCATGGAATATTAGGAGGGGCTAGTCTTTGGAAAAAGACATCAGAATACCCCCTTCTAACAACATGCCTGATAATTCTGCACTCTGTCTGGTCACCTTTCTTTGAAATGTGAACAAATATAGATCTCTTCCAGTCAGTTGGCCAGGTGGGTTTCCTCCAGATTTCTTGGCACAACTTGGTGAGCACATCCAGGACAGCGTCTGTTTGTTGAAATATGTCAGTCAGTTTGCCTTCAATTCCTGGGGCCTTGTTTTTTGCCAATTCCTTCAGAGCAGTTTGAACTTCTTCCTTCATCACCACAGGCTCTTACTCATATGTTAGTTCATGAAACTCTTCTGTGCCTACCAATTCCTTTTAGTACAATAACTCTGTATACTCTTTCGAACATCTTTTAATACTTCCTGGTTCACTTAATATTCTGCCCAAAGCATCCTTAAGTATTGCAACTCGAGGCTTGGATTTGTTTTTCAGTTTCTTCAGCTTAAGAAATGCTGAGTTCGGCCCTTTTGATTTTCTGACTCTAGCTCCTTGTACAATTCATTGCAATACTTTACTTTGTCTTTCCACCCTGCCCTTTGGAATCTTCCCTTTGCTTTGGCTTCTCAGCACTCTAGTGCAATATTCAGAGTTTCTTCTGACATCCATCTTGGTCTTTTCTTCCTCCTTTGTCAGTATCATTGATATCATGTGCAAGCAAGATTCTGCTGAAGATTATCCAAAAACAACTGGAACAGCACATCAACAGAGAACTGCCTGAAATGCAGGCTGGGTTTAGGAGAGGCTGTGATATTAGGAATATTATAGCTAATGTCAGATGGATCTTGGCTGAAAGCAGAGTTCCAGAAGAATGTCTATCTGTGTTTCAATGACTGTGCAAAGGCATTTATTTGAATGTGTAGATCACAATAAACAGTGGCTGACTCTGAGAAGAGTGGGAATCCCAGAACAGTTGATTGTGCTTATGTGAAACCTTTACTTGGACTAGGAGGCAGAACAGAGCAAGGCAACACTGCATGGTTAAAAATTGGGAAGTGTGTGTGCCCAAGATGTGTCCTATCTCTGTACCTTTTCAATCTATATGCAGAACAGATTATCTGGGAGGCTGGGCTCTATAAGAAGTGTGGCAATCTGCGATATGCAGATGACACAATCCTGCTTGCTGAAACTGAGGAGGACCTGAAACGCTTGCTGCAGAGGGTCAAGGACTGCAGCCTTCAATATGGATTGAAGCTCAGCATCAAGAAAACAAAGATTCTCACCACTGAAACAATTGGCGTGGTAGATGGTGAAGAAATTGACATTGTTGACAGCTTCAGTTTGCTTGGCTCTACAATCAACACTCTTGGTACCAGCAGCCAGGAAATCAAAAGGTGAATTGCATTGAGGAAGTCTGCTGTTAGAGACCTCTCCAAAGGACTGAAGAGTATCGATGTCAGTCTAGAGACTAAGGTGCTCCTGATACAGGCCATGGCTTTGCAATTACTTGCTACACATCAGAAAGCTAGACAGTGACTAGGGGTGATAAAAAGAGAGTTGATACTTTTGAGCTGTGGTGCTGGAGAAGAGTATTGAATATACCATGGACTGCTAGAAGAACAAACATGTTCGTCCTCGAGAAGGTGAAACCAGGCTGCTCCTTGGAGGCAAGGATTCTGAAGCTTTGTCTGACATACTTTGGACATGTTGCAAGGTAGGATCAGTCCTTAGAGAGTGATGTCATACTTTGGAGGATGGAGGGACAGCACAGGAGAGGAAGACCCTCAATGAGATGGACTGATTCAGTGACTGGGGTAATAGAGGTAGGTGTGTTGGAGACAATAAGATTGGCACAGGATAGAGCAGGGTTTAGGGCTGTTGGACATAGGGCTATTATGAGTCACAGGTGACTCAATGGTACACAACAACAACATGTCCAAAGTATGTGAGACAAAATTTCACTATCACTTTTCATTGTCCAACTTTCAGATGCATGCTAAGCAATTGATAATACCATGGTTTGGTCAAGTACATCTTCATGTTGTTCAGTGTTGTTGAGTCATAGGTGACTCACAGTGACTCTATGAATGAAAGACATGAGTGCTTGTATAACTTTCATCCTTTCCCCAGGTTCATAGGGTTTCTGGAGGCAAGCTATTTCGGAAGTGGATGCCACTCCTGCTTCCAAGCTTGTTTGGATCGGGGAACTGCATCAAACACTGTCCACCATGGGTGACCATTCTCACATTTCACACATCAATGTCACAGTGCTCAGCTTCACAGCAACCACGAGTTACCTCTGTATAGCTAGTGAACAGACCAGGACTATATGACCTAGGAGAATGTTTGACCAAAACCAATTAAAAACAGGCCTGAGGGCCGCAGATTAGTCACCCACCTTTGGCTTGATAGCTTCACTTTCTGTCCACTAGGCCAACTGATGTCTCTCTATGCTGTTGTTGTTAAGTGCCGTCGAGTCGTAGGCAACTCATAGTGACCCTATGAATGAAAGACTTGAGCGCTTGTATAACTTTCATCCTTTCTCCAGGTACATTTTAGTCTTTAAATAAAATTGGAAAATGAATAAGGAAAACCAACAAATAATTGTCACCTTTGAATTGTGATGTTGGCAAAGACCTTATGATAAGAAAGGTAAAGGGTCAGAAAAAAGAGGAAGACCTTCAAAAAGATGGATTAACTGCAGCAATGGTCTTGATGCTGGTGGAGATGGTGATGATGGTGGAGTGTTGCTATGAGTAATAGTCGACTCAGTGGCACCTAACAACAACAACAAAAATTACATCTGTACTTACATGCAAAGAATTATCCAAAAGAATAAAAGGAGAACCTATAGATTTGGAAAAAAAAATTTGACAATAATAAAACTGACAAAGGACTCACCTCTAAATAGAAAACTCCAGCATCACAATAGGAAAAAAAAAAAAAGGAAAGGCAAACAATCCAATTATAAAATGGATAGAGGACAAGAGAAGATTCTTTACCAAAGGGGACATTCAGATAGCCAGCATACACATGAAGAAATGCTCAAGATCATAAGAAGTTATTAGAAAAATGCAAATAAAAGCAACAATACCTTAGCTAACCCCACTAATGTGGGAAAGTTCAGTATGACGGCAAACATCAAATGCTGGTGAGGGTGTGGTAAGATTGTAAGTCTCGTTCACTGCTGGATGTAAAATGGTGCAACCACTATGGAAAGCAGTTTGACACTTCCTTATGAAGTTGGGAAGAGAAATACCATTTGATCTAACCATAGCAGTACCAGGTATATATCCTGAATAAATAAGAGCTGTCACATAAACATTCATATTCACCGTAGCACTCTTTACAACAGCAAAGAGATGGAAACAAAGAAGCTATGCTACTTTCACACAATGGAGTCTTATGCAACACTACAGAATAATAAAAAATTGAACAAACACTGCATAACATTGATTCCTCTAGAGGACATTGTGCTAAGTGACATAAATCAGTTGCAAAAGGACAATTAAAGTAGAAGAAAAAAAAGGTCCACACAGAAAGAGTCATTTCTAGGTGATTACCAAAAATAGGATGGGGAGGAGAAAGAAGTAAAAGTTAATAAATGGAGATGTCAGGCGAAGGGGAAAAGCAATATACAACCCAGGGTATAGATATTATAATTAATTAACAATATTAATAATTTATAAACTAATATAAAACAAAATGAGTATGAATGAAAACTCAATATAATTTGTAAACTTTCACTTACATAAAAAGCAACAAAAATGAAAAAGAAGAAAATCAGTTGGGACCTGAAAAGATGGGGGGATGGTGGGCATTGTTCAATAGTGATTAAAGTTGTAAAACACAATGTATGGGAATGACAGTGTGAAACACAAAGTGAACGAAGGAAAATGTGAAACATAATGTGTACAAATTTTGTATGCAAACCAAGGTAAAAGAAAAATTTAAAAATAGGAAAAAAAGCAGAAAATCTCAATTAGTAAAAAGTGAAGGTATGAAATAAATAGTGAATCCCAAACTGGTACCTTCCTGTGAACTAGATACCAACTCCTCACTTGCCCAAAGCAATATGTCTCCTCATTTCCTGACTGCTGGTACCTAGGGATTGATTTTTGATTCAAGAAAGATGAAATTAATTGATAGCTTCAATCTTTTCTCTATTATAATCTTAACTGTTAAGCCTCTAGTGAGGATACTGAAAGCTGTCATTCTTGATCCTCTACAGCAAGCATTTCATATCCTCCTCACTTTCAGCAAGCAAAGTTGTGTCATCTGCATAGTGCAGTTGATCAGTATGCCTCCAATCCTAATGCCACACTCTCTTAGAGACCTCTCCAAAATGCTGAAGAGCAATGATGTCAGTTTTAAGACTAAGATGTGCCTGATTCAGACCACCTAAATAATTTGCTACATACCAGAGAGCTGGACAATGAGTAAGGATGACAGAAGAATAATTGATGCCTTCGAGTTGTGGTGCTAAAGAAGAGTCCTGAATTTCCCATGGTCTGCCAAAAGAACAAACATATATGTCTTAGAAAAGGTGCGGCCAGAGTGCTCCTTGGAGGCAAAAATGGTGAAACTTCACCTTACATACTTTAGGCAAGAAGCTAGGCAAGGCTATTCCTTGGAAACGAACATCATGCTTGGAAAGATGGAGAGTCAGCAAAGGAGAGGAAGACCCTTCATAAGATGGATTGACATGGTGACTTCAGCAATTAACTCTGGTGTCTCAGAGATGAAGAGGATGCCACCAAAGAGGACAGGGTTCAGGCTGGCTGTTCACGGGGTTGTTATGAGTCATACTTGACAACTCCTCACTTATTGTCTCGTTATCAGATAGTTGTTATCAGATACTTTTATGACAATAGTAAAAAATATCTGACTTTTGTGCCCATTAATTACAGTAACAAAGGGTAAATTTTGAGGTAAGTAATACTGGCTATGCAGGTTAAGGTTATGTATATCAATTTAGCTGAGCTATCATTCTCAGTGGTTCAAAATTATGCAATTATGTAAGTTGATGGGTATCTGATGATATGATTTATTGGTCATGTAATGATAAAATTTGTCAGTTCTGTGATGAATTGCCTCTGTAAACCCACTGGAAGGTCAGTTATAGGCCAGTTCTTACTCTATGGTATACAACAGCAACATAATGATATTGTTTACCATAGAGTCTGAACAATCCAAAGCTGACCCTCTGGCAGATTTTTCAGAGGACAGGAGAAGATTGTCAATCTGTCTCCTGCAGAGCAGCTGGTGGATGTGAACCACATACCTTTGGGATTGCAGTTCAGTCTCTTACCACTAAGCCACCAGAGGTATAAAGAAGTTGTCGTTGTTGTTGTATGCTTTCGACTCATAGTACAGTAGCTCTAAACCCTGCCCTATCGTGAGCCAATTTCACTATGTCTGACACACCAGCCCATATTACTCCAGTCATTGTGTCAGCCCGTCTCATCTGGGGTTTTCCTCTCCTGCCCTGCCCTTCCACTCTTACAAGCATGTTGTCCTTCTCCAAGTTGTGGTCCCTCCGCACGTGTCCAAAGTATGTGAGATGGAGCTTCAAAATGCTAGCCTCCAAAGAGCAACTTGGCTTCATCCTTTCCAGGACAAACCTGTTTGTTCTCTTGGAAGTCCATGGAATGTTCAATACTCTTCTCCAGTACCTCAGTTAAAAGGCATATATTCTTCCTATATCATCCTTAGTCAGTATTAAGCTCTCCAATGCATAGCAAGTAATTGTGAAAACCTCGGCCTAGAATAGCCCTGGAAGAGACCTCTGCCTGGACCTAGAGGTGGGAGACTCACATCCCCAAGACTGCCCCACAGATGACTTATTTACATGCCCAGACAACCAGCTCAGGGCACCAACATCATTGGGGATAGAGAGACAGTGAGTGGCCAGAAGTGGCCAGAAGTCCGAGTTATCATACCAGGGATTAACTGGTGAGAGTGAGGAGGGAGGCGCTGGTGGAACAAATCAAGGGAACAGAGCAGGATGCTGGTGGAGTGGGGCAAAGGGTGGGCCCGTGACACAGATGCTGAAAAGGAGGGGGCCAACATATAATCTGTTAGCTGGGTAATGGGAAAGCATCTTTCATGTGCTCTTTTGGGTAAAATGTTTATCTGTCAAATATTGCTCTAAACTTCCAAATTTATACAGACTAAGAATAAGGATTGACCATCCACTTTCAAAATAACAAGGCTACAGAAACCTGAATATACAGCAGAAAGCAGTAATGATGTAATCCTTTATTTTCACATAATGACCTAGATTTTGGAATCTAACTATGTCATAAGTGAAGAGTTGCTATCTTTTCCTTTCTAAGATTACAGTGTATTTGGGAGACTCTGGTGATGCTGTGGTTAAAAGGTACTCAAGCATTCCACAGCTAATCAAGGGGCTGCCGCTTGAATTCACCAGCTTGTCTTAGTGGTGGGGGAGATGAAGCAGTCTGCTCCCATAAAGATTTTCAATCTTGGAAACCCTGTGGAAGTTCTACACTGACCCACAGGACTCAAAGGCAGTGGGTTGGACAGTCACAGGTATATGGAGAGAAGATGATTAAAAATTAAAATAAAATTGAAATAGTGGCATCCACTTCCTAAACAGCATGCCTTTTGAAACTCTATGAACTTTGAGAAACAATAGTTATCAAAGGCTTCAGATCTTTTGTTCACAGGGTCGCTATGAGTCATGCTCAACTCAATGGCAATAAACAACACAACAAAATTAAAATAAAGATTTCAATTCTTTTTTTTAAAAAAAGATTTTAGGATCTTTCTTTGAGAGGCTTTCAGGGCTTTTTTTTCTTGATGAAGTAAGAGAAGGAAAGTCAGGGCACTGCGAGCCTCTCCAATTCCTCTTCCTGATGAGAAACTTTTGACTTCCTGACAAGTCTCAGTCATTGATTCCACAACTTGTTTTGACTTTTACAGAGGAAAAGTTGCCTGAGAGCAGTTTGATTATCAGGCTCAACCATAGTCATTTCAGGTACAGCTACAGTAGAGAACTGCCATATCAGAATTGACCCTATGTACAAGAGCTCTAAATGCTGTTCTATCCTGTGCCAACCTAGCCATCTCAAACGCACTTATTCCCACTGCTCCAGTTACAGAATCGATCCATCTCACCAAAGGTCTTCCTCTCCTTCGCTTCCCCTCCACTCATACTGAAGGCTGCATTCCTTGATCTTCTGCAACAAGTGCTTCAACTCATCCTCATTTTCAGCAAGCAAAGTTGTGTCATCTGCATAATGCAGGTTATTGATGAGTCTCTCGGATCCTGATGCCACATTCCACTTCAAAGAGTCCAGCTTCTCGAATAATTTTCTCAGCATATAGATTGAATAGATATGGAATACAACCCTGACACACTCTCTTCTTGATTTTAAACTATGCAGTGTTTCCCTGCTCTGTTCGCATTACAGCTTCCTGTTCCAGATATAGGTTTTCCATGAGCACAACGTGGAGACCCTGTAGGATTCTGTAAACTTTTGTTATAAGATCCTTGTCTGAGATGGTACTGCCAAATGGTTTTTCCCAGCCAATAAGTTTTCTTTCACCCTGTTGGAAAAAGTTTTTGATGCACACAGGAATTTAATCTTTAGGTCCCATTCATCTATTTTATACTCTCCTGGTTGTGCATTTCTGGCTGTATTTGTCAGCCTTTTTATACCACAGGCTAGGCCTTCTAAACTGGGTCCCACTTTGTCTCTTATGATCTTTGTGGTATTAAGCTTTACCCCTAAGTCTCTGGTCCACCTTGGGTCAATTTTTGTGTATGGTTAGAGGTGTGGATACTGCTTTCAGCCTTCTCCAGTTTTGCCAGCACCATTTGTTGGCATTTCCCCGCTTGATAGGTTCTGTTTCGTTGCTGAATATCAGTTGATGGGTTAGTTTCTGGGTTCTTGATTTTGTTCCATTGGCCTATGTGTCTGTCATTGTACCAGTACCATGCTGTTTTGGTTAAGATCAGGGAGTGCAATGCTGACCACTCTTGTTTTCCAGAAGTGCTTTGCTTATTCAAAGTCTCTTTCCTCTCCAAATAAACTTGCCAATTGCCTTTTCTATCTCTTTGAGAAATGAATTTGGTATCTGTATTGTGATTATTTTAACATGTATACTGCTTTTGTTAGGGGAGATTTGTACACCAATGTTGATAGTAGCATTATTCACCATCACAAGAATATAGAAACAGCACAAATGTCCAACCACAATAGAATGGATTGAGAGATTATGTACATTAACACGATAGAATACTACCCAGCACTCAGGAGCAATGATTTCGAAAATTACTGTATAACTTGGGAGGAAATGGAAAGCATTATGGTAAGTGAACTAACACAGTTTCGTAAGAACAAATACTGCACAAGACCGTTATTGGAGAAATAGAAAGATAACTAGTAAAACGTGTATGAGGATCCAAGGTGGGGAGGGTGGGAGCAGAGGGGTGAGGATGGGCAGAGAGGAAATCATAGGATCGCAAAATTTGGTGGATGGAGAGAGGGATGCGTAAAGTAAATGGGAAAGATCTGGAAAGTAGGGTAATAGTGAGCATAGTTCAATAATTATTAATTTTATAAAATATAATGAATGGGGGCAGCTGGCAGGGTTAATCATAGGGTTGCACAATTTGTTGGGTGGAGGGAGGGGAGGTTAAGAAAATGGGAAAGTTTCAGTGTGAAAAACAATGTATAAAAACTTTGTAAAATAAACGAGTATTCAATAAAAATTATATAAAAATGAAATTTAAAAAACCCTTGTCATTCTCCACTGAAGCGTGCAACAAAACAAAACAAACGCATAATGAATGGGAATGATTGTATGAAACACAATGTGAATGAAGGATAAGGTGGAACAGTGTATACAAACTTAGTACTCAAACTAATATAAA
Organism: Elephantulus edwardii; assembly: GCF_000299155.1. NCBI lineage: Eukaryota > Metazoa > Chordata > Mammalia > Macroscelidea > Macroscelididae > Elephantulus > Elephantulus edwardii. Next base: position 10,998,894 of record NW_006399845.1, on the reverse strand, counting down.
ATAAAAATAAAAGACAGGAGGATGTAACAGCGTACAGGGAACCCACTGCAATAAGCAGATCAAAGGGCCGAATACCGCAAAGACACTTTTCCAGGCTCGCACCCTAATGGCGGGGCGGTAAGGGTTGGATCCTCGGAGAGTTGATCCAAACTCAGGGGGAGGTGTGTGTGAGAAGTTTCAGTTACTGCCCGCGCAAGTCAAGCAAGAGGTGGACTGGACTTTAAACCCAGAAGCTATCTCAGGGCCACTCCTTCGGGCTCCTCTGGGTCAGAGGCTAGGGGCGGGGCCTGCTCTGTGACACCGCCCTTCGCCTCGCCCCGCCCCTCGCGCGTTGCCAGGGTGATCAGGTGACTCCGAGCTCAAGGCGCTTGGGGCTGCCGTGACGTCAGGGACGCCGCGGCTAGTAGATCGTTAGGGTGCAGGTGCCGAGTGTTCCGTGACGCTCCTTGCGTCCAGCCCGGACTGACCCAGCGTCCATCCTGTTCGTGGAGAGAGGAGGTGAGACTTAGCGGACCTGCCTGGCGAAGCTGGGTTCAGGAAGGGGGTGAGTCGCAGACAGGGGTCGTCCCGGGTTGTGCGCGCCCCCGGGCAGTCCAGAAAGCGCCCCGACAGCGGGCACTGGAACCAGATGGGCTCGGCTGGTCCGGCTCAGGCGGGGGCGCGCGCCGCCCCGGGAACACCGGGAGCCGTGGAGGCCGCTGCCGCCTGCTGGATGCCCACCCGGCGTCTCATGGCTGCGTCTCGGACTTTCTCGTCTCTGCGACGCTGGCCATGACAAGAGGGTCCCGCGAGTTCCGCTCGGCCGTGGACAGTGGCTCTGGGGCTGCGCGTCTCTGCGAGTCTCACCTCGCGGGGAGCCGTGGGTCTTGGAGCCGGGCTCGCCACACCCTGTCTCGAGGGACCTCTGGATTTCTTCGCCTTGGGCTTTTCGATTTCAGAAGCGCTGCCGGGGGCTTGCTGCTTGCTCGGTCCTGTTGAGGGCGTGAAGCCCATCAGAGCCCCGGGGTTGTGGGGGGCAGAGGTGGACTGGAAGTGGAAGACGCACAATTAACGCTCATTTACTTACTTCGGACTTTTATTTCTATAAGGGTTTAATGACTCAGAGCGGTGGATTGAGGGGTCTGAGTAAAGTTGAAATCTGAGCTGAAGAATGAGGGCTGAGGTTAGAAGAACAGTGGGGGAAGGGGAGAGGGGAGTCCAAGGAAAGGAGACTGACTGCGTTGCAAGTAGAGAAAAAACGACAGACCGGGGCGGGGGGCGGGCGGGGGAGTTAGGAAAATAAGATTGGGACCAAGTAGGAAAAACCAAGTACTGTAGACTACTGGTTTGGAGTGAGTGGAACGCTGAGGTGGAGACATCAGAGTCTGGAGGAGTGGTTAGGTTAAGGGAGAGCGTTGAGGAAAGCCCAGAACGGTGGTCTGCTGCGAGGAGGACTGCTTAAGAAGTATTAGTAATACAGTGGGATGGGCATTTGGGCAACCACATACTGTACTCACATGCCATTGTGTGTAGCAGATTGATACAAAACAAAAAGAAGAGCAAAAACATTTATAAAAGCTCTCGAAGGCTGCCCATTTCGTTGTGCTGTTATTTACTTAATGACTCTGAGGATTTGCCTCCTTTCAGTATGCACGGAGATTTTAACGCCCTTCAAGAGTTTCAAGAGCACATCACAAAAACACCTCTTATCCCTAGGGTGAAACCTAAACCTCCAGTGACTGGTCGGAGATTTAATGGGAAGGTGAGGGAAGGGAAGTTATTAAAGAAGAATTGTCTAAAATGCATATGTTATTAAAGAAGAATTGTTGTCTAAAATGCATTTCAGAAGGGCCTCCCCTACCTCAGGTTCTTTGGTAATTGTGGAACAAAAATCTCCAACCTATAGTTCTCCTTTTTCTACCTGTTCCCTTTAGCTGTGGCTTCTTAGTGCAAAGCAGCTTAACTGTTAACTGGCCATTTTATCTCAGTTTCCTGAGAAATGAAAAGATAAAAAAAAAATTACTTTGGATGAATGTTTACAGGGTAATTTGGATTTCCATTCAACAGTTCACATCCATTTTGATTTGGTATGTTGATTCTAATCCCCCCTACATAGCAGTGCTCTCTCCATTTACACAACTGCTGTGACTTGAAATTATACTTATTGAATCTACCTATTGAATAGGTATTGAATACTGTACCTGTTGAATCTGTACACTGAGCAAATCTTTCAAGAAGCCAGACTCTATGAAGAAGAATGTGGCATCAGGATAGGAGGAAAACTTAACAACAACCTGCATTATACAGACACAATCTTGCTTGCTGAAAGTGAGGAGGACTTGAAATTATTGCTGCAGAAGATCAAGACTTCAATATGAATTACATCTCAACATCAAGAAGACAAAAATCCACACCCCTGGACCAATAAGCAACGTCATGGTAGATAGAGAAAAAGATTGAAACTGTCAGTGATTTAATCTTACTTGGAACTGAAGTCAACACCCTTGCTTCCAGCAGTCTCCAGATTAGAAGATGTAGCACCAGGCAAGGCTGAGCCTGATAATCAGTTTGAAGACTAACGTGTACCTAATTTAGGCCATAGTCATTTCAATTACTTGCGCTGTATCTAAGAGAATGACATTGAATAAGGATGACACAAGAATTATTGATGTCTTTGAGTTTTGGTGATAGAGAAGATTGGGTATATTACTAAGAGATACTAGTCCTTGGAGAGGGACATCATGCTTGGAATGGTGGGTCAGCGAAAAAGAGGAGATGGATTGACATAGTGACTGCAGCAATAGGCTCAAATATGTCAGAGATGATGAGGATGGCATAGGATAGGACAGGGTTCAGATCTGTTGTTCATAGGGTCTTTATGAGTCGTGCTTGACAGCACCTAACTATGAATTGAAATTAACATGATGCCGGTGACTTTGGTTTCTGCATTGTCTTTTCATTTTCTCTGTTTAGTTTATCTTTTTTTTTTCCCTGTTCCTTCCTGTCTTCAGAGCTGACTTCCTTCATGTATTTTGCCTTATAGTCCACTTATGCTGAAAGTTGTTGAATCATGGGGATGAATTCAGTGAAGGGTGTCTAAAAAGTAGTCTCAGGTTCTGTCACATTAGTAAAACTGATTTTGTTGTGTTTTTTTTCCCCTTTTGCATTTTGTCTCACATTTTTCTCCATCTTGTTTAGATCCCTTTTTTAAAATTATTCATTTCAGTGAACATTTATAGAGATTGTGGATTTCCATTCATTCATTGTTGCACTTTTCTCCCCCCCCCCCCCCCCCCCCCCCCAGTTCACTCTTCTTAAAAAGCAAAAGAAAAACTCCTTCATTGGCATACAATGCCCCCACACCCTCCTACCCTCACCCTGAGTATACTCCACTCTGCAACCCTCATTCCGAACTCTTATGATAATCATAATGCCCTAAAATATATTACTTTTAAACTGTTCTCTCCCTCATCGGCTTCACTGAAGTATACATAATTTATCCAGTTTTTCTCGATCTTACCCCCACCCTGATGTCAGCCTCATTCTACAACAGTGGCACTATATGGTATTTCTTCTTTTATGACTGAGATATTTCACTCAGCATGATGTCCTCTAGGGTCACCCATTTTTGAATAATATTGCATGAGTTCCTTGTTTTTCAATGCAGCGTAGTATTCCATTGTGTGAATATACCACAGCTTCTCTGTCCATTTGTTTGTTGATGGTCACCTGGGTTTTTTCCAGCTCCTTGCTATTTGTGAACAAAGCCACGATAAACATGGGTGTGCAAATATCTGCTTGGATGTCAGTTATGGTCTCTTTAGGGTATATTCCCAGTAGTGGAATTGCTGGGTCAAATTATATCTCTCTTTGCAACTTTTTGAGAAAGCGCCATACCGCCTTCCACAGTGGTTGCACCATTTTACACTCCCACCAACAGTGAATAAGGGTTCCAGTCTCTCCACAACCTCGCCAACATTTGTTGCTTGCTGTTCTGTTAAATTTTGCTAGTCTTACTAGGGTGAGATGATATCTCATAGTTGTCTTGATTTGCATCTATCTTAGAGCTAGGGATTTTGAACAAGGACTACAAACTTCATTAAAGAAAAGTTTGGAAGAACTCTGGAAGTCCTAATCCACAACATAAACAGTCTTCCAAGTATCCTGAAAAATCTACAACCAGGAGAAGATAAAATAGATGAATGGGACCTTCTAAAAATCAAATCCCTAAGCACATCCAAAAACTTCTCCAACAGGGTTAAAAGGGAAGCCACAGTCTGGGAAAAAGTATTTGGGCGTGACATGTCAGATAAGGGACTTATATCTAGAATTTATAAAATACTTGAGCACCACAACAAGATAAAGGTAAATAATCCAATTGAAAAACGACACAGGATATGAACAGACACTTCACCAAAGAAGACATTCAGATGGCCAACAAGCACATGAAGAAATGTTTAGATCCCTTTTAAGGAAATCAGCTGTGGTAGCTAGGCACCATCTACCTCTTGTTTCAGGGTTTTTCATGGTCCATTAATTCATTGGACTGTTTCTATGCATCTTTGATTTTCTTCTGCCACCTTTGCTCCAGACCACAGATTGGATATTAGCTGCACGTTAGCAGAAGATATTTTGATTACATGAAGAGGAATGACTTGTGATTTCATTTTATTTTTTCCTAGCCCTGAAGAAAACTGTTGCTGGGACACACACATGATAGTGGTTGAACTTTCTTAACAATTTGTTTTGTATTTGTTTGACTGACTCCAAAAACCAGAATAAGACCTTTAGGCTGTACAGTAAAAAGCAGTTTAGGGAATTGCCACGAACTTCAGGTGGCTGCTGCTCGTTTGTATATAAGGGAGAAACCAGCGCAGCACTCTCAGGAGGGCCAGTGCAGAGTGGTGGGACCTGGGGGAGAGTCAACTTCCAGTGAGATCAGTGAAGTTATTCCCTGCAAAAGCACTGAGATAAGTTACTTTTTAGTAATGTGTGTAAAGGCCTGAGTGGTTTTTCCCCACCTCCATCACTGGGTTCCTGTTCATTGGGTGAGCTTATTACTGTAACTGTTTTTAAGAGTCTTTGCTTAAAAATTACTGGATTTTAGAGTTTTTTTTCCATGTTACCGAAGTTGTTAGCACTCATTAAATCTCTGACAATATTTGAATGACCCAACTATTCATGTTTCCTTTAGAAAGAAATAGTCTGACCTTCCTCTTATATAAACAAAAAAAGTATGTACTAGTAAAGTACCATGCTTGGAAAGGTGAGAAGAGAGGAACACAACCAGATGGATTAACAGTGACGGCAGCAGTGGGCTCAGATGTGTCAGAGATGCTGAGGATGGCACGGGATAGGAAAAGATTCGGATCTGTTATTCATAGGGTCACTATGAGTACTTGACTTCTAACAACATCATCAAGGTAGTTTTTAAACCTTTCTGCAGTCCTTTTTTTTTTTCCAATAACATTTTTATTTTATACTTTATAAGGTTTACTTACAAATTTTGTATACATTGTTTTTCACAGTGGATCTTTCCCATTTCCTTAACCCACCCCTCTCTTCACCCATCAAATTGTGCGACCCTATGATTACCACCCCCTCCCCGCCCATCTTCATCCCTGTGCTCCCCACTCCCCCACTCTCCTAGGATCCTCATACCCATTTTACTAGTTATCTTTGTATTTCTACAATAATGGTCTTATACCGTATACCGTATTTGTCCTTTGGGGACTGAGTTAATTTACTTAGTATAATGCTCTCCAGTTCCTCCCAAGTTAGTGTGATTTTAAAATCACTGCTCCTATATGCTGCATAGTATTGCATTGTGTAAATGTACTACAGTTTCTCAGTCCATTCAATTCCACAATCCTTTCATTCACCTCTACCACACTGACAAGTTTTCCCAGAACTTAAAACTTCTAGTCAGGAAAAAAAAAAAATTAATAACCTGTTTCCCTAAATCAAACTGATAAAGGACTTCAACAGAGTATTTCGTTGCCACCCTTTTAGGAGAACTGAGTGGGGTAAGGAGCTCTGTGAGTGTATTACTGGAAACTGATAAGTCATCCTGAGCTCCTTTTCGTAATCAAAGGCCTTGGGCAAACCCTGCCTTTCAACAAGGAAAAAAAGCGATTGTTTTTGCTTTATGCCCTGGACTCATAACTGACTCATAGCTGACCCTCCAGGTTTTCAGTGGGAGGATATTCTCATTTTTTCATCCGTGGAGCAGCTGGTCGATTTGAGCCAAGTGCGTTTTAGTTGACAGTACAGGTCTTTACCAACAGAGCTTTCAAGTAAAATTCAAGGGTTTTTACTCCTTCCCTTCCAGTATATTGTCTTGGTTGGTTATCAGTCAACCCAAGATCTAGGAACCTAAGGGTTCTGTGTTTTGTGTCATATGTCAATCACTCTAAGATTATTCACCACTTACTATTTATCCTGATGTTAATTGCTATTATGTCTGTCTGCTGTGCCATTTTCCTGATCTTTTATATGTTTGAACCTGTTGTTGAGACTGTTGTGTAAAATCCAGCTCATTCATGGTTTCACTCAGTTTTACTGGTGGCCCAATCCAGAGAGATTGGGGGTGAGAACCCAAAGGTGACACCTGTCTGGTGATTTGAGTCCAGCAGTTGCACCTCGGGAGAAAGATGGGCAGCCTACTCTTGTGATTTACAGCAGAGGGTCAGTTATAAGTCCATTCTGATGGCAGTGAGGTAGGTTGTGTGTGTGTGTTTTAACAACATTTGAAAACACTATGCAGCCTATCTACTCTGATGGAAATGGTCGCCATGAACTAGTCTTTACGACAGTTGGTTTTTAACCCAGATTTGGCTTCCCCCCCACCCCTTTCTCAGAATGCCTCAAGTCATCAGTAACAGAACAGGGCTGACAGCTTTTGCCCCAGAATCCTTTTAGCAGCAAAAATATTGGAAGATGTCTCTACCCTAAAGGGAATGAGTTATTAAATTCATTAGAAAGAAGTGAGTATAATGCTCAGTAAATTGATCAGTGATATCATCATCTGTTTAATTCATTTTATCCTGACGTCTAGTAGTCCTGTAGCTCAGTCAGGTACTTACTATTGTGCACTATGGAACTACAGCATCCAGCTCTTAGACTTCAGATATATTTGTTCACCGGACCTAACTCTCACATGTGGGGAATTCTGACAGGCTAGGCTGAGTGCTGTGTTCCAGACTACCATGCTCATGTTTGGCCAAGACTTCTAATTGGCTGTGGCTGCGAAGTGAAATTTAGCAATTAAAAACAGCAATATAAAAGGGAGAGAAGTGGATTTGTATTGACCTTCTAGCCTTACAGGCAGAGGTGACCTCCACTTTAGGCATCTTTATAGGAAGGTCTTTTAAAAGGAAGTGAGCTTGAATTGGTATTCTGTGTAGTTTTTAGGAGGAATGTATAGAATATAAGGGAGCTCTAGTGATTGAGTGGTAGGGAGTTGCCAGCCCAGATGTACATGGCTCTACAGGAGAAAAATGGACACTCTTTCCGTGTTACTGTCTTTGAAAACCTGCTAGGTGGTGAGCTATGAGTTGGTACACACCAGCCACAAATATAGAATGTTAGTGTGATTTAGATCTTAAAGCCAGATCTAGAAAATTGGATATGACCTAGATATAAAGCACAGAAGACAGATCATTTTAATTCAGTCTCTGGGCAGCACACTTGTGACTTCACCAAAACCAGGGATGATTTCTGTTTTTCTGAATGCTGTCAATTAAAAGACTAGGAGTTAGTCATGTTGGAGGGAATATTTGATATACTTTAATTTAATCATTGGGGAATAATAACTTATTCAGGAATGTCAATATTAATTCCCTGATGATTTGTGCAAAAAAAAAAAAAAATCATTAGTCAATCCAAAGAGCTTTGAGCCAGAAAATACTTTGTAACCGAAAATTACCTAAACACAGTCAGTATTCAGAGAAAGGTAGGGATGAAGACTGAAGTAGACTGCAAAGATATCTGGGGGAGGGGAAGACCTGGAAAACTCTTACCTGCCACTTTAAATTTCTGATGCCGCATGCAGTGTTTTAAACCAGTTAATGACTACTGAAAGCAGAACTATGCTGCATAGAGTTCTCCGTGGCTAATCTTTGCCACCTCTTCTTGCAAGGCACCTCCGAGTGAACTTGAGTAGCCAACTTTTTGTTTAGCAGCTGAGCATGCATTGCCAGTTAGCTCTCAGTATCAGGACCTTGCGGAAGGTCAGGTCATTAGGGGAGAAAATGTGTTGAGAGACTGACAGTAAAGTGTTTTGTACAGTAAAGAATCTTATGATTTTTCTTATCATTAAGCATAATGGTAATTCTTATCATTAAACATAATACTTTTACTAGCTTCCTGGTGACCCCTGGGAGTCTGGACCTTGCCGTGCCTGGACCACTTTGCCACCCCAATACCATCTTTAAACCTTGTTTAATAGCTATAGATATAATTTGGTATTGGAGTTCATGCCAATTTTTGCTTCTTTCTGACCCTGCTAATTTTGTGGAACTAATTTTTTAGTAGTCTTTAGTATCTGGTGGTCTTTTACGTCAGACCCTGTTGATACAGTGGTTAAATGCTTAGTTGCTAACCAAAAGTTATCTCTGGCTCCAACTCACCAATGAAGAACAATGTGCTAGTCTTCTTACATAAAGAGTACAGTTGAGGAAACCATATGGGGAAGGCTTGCTCTGTCCTATCTATTTACTCACTATGTATTGGAATTAACTCCCTGTGGACACACACATGCCACATAAGGACAACAATGTTTGTAACATTGATAGGAGAAACTTATTAGAGATAGTTGCATTCTGAAATGAGAGGTTTGGGAGTGGATGCTTTACCCAAGCATTATTATACTTCATTTGTAGATTATTAGCTTAGTAGTACAGTTTGTCTGCATCTTACCTGTATGCCATCTATACCACTAAGATTTTTCTTTAAATTGGCTACTTTAAAGCTCTAAAATTTACTTAAGCTGTATCATTGCCTCAAGTTGAAAACCACTATCAACAACCAAAAGTTGTTGTTGTTATGTGCCATCGAGTCGTTTGCGACTCATAGCGACCCTGTGTTCAAGAGCCCTAAACGCCGTTCTATCCTGTGCCAACCTCGCTGTCTCAAACATATTCATTCCCACCATCCCACTCACAGAATCAATCCATCTCATCGAGGGTCTTCCTTTTCTGTGCTGTCCCTCCACTCTCCCAAACTTGATGTCCCTCTCCAAGGACCAGTTCCTCCTTGCAACCAGAGTATGTCAGACGAAGCTTCAGAATCCTTGACTCCAGGGAACATTCTGGCTTCACCCTCTCCAGGACAAACTTGTTTGTTCTCCTAGCAGTCCATAGTATATTCAACACCCTTCTTCAGCACCACAGCTCAAAGGCATCAATTCTCTTTCTATCATCCCTATTCACTGTCCAACTCTCTGATGCATAGCACGTAATTGCAGAGACTATAGCCTGGATCAGGTGCACCTTAGTCTCCATCCTGACGTCATTGCTCTCTTCAGTACTCTCGAGAGGTCCCTTACAGCTGATTTTCCCAATGCAATTCATCTCCTGATTTCCTGGCTGCTGTTACCAAGAGTGTTGACTGTGGAGCCAATAAACTAAAACTGTGAACTATCTCAATCTCTTCACCATCCATACTGATGCTGCCATTTGGCCCAGTGGTGAGAATCTTTGTTTTCTTGATATTGAGCTTCGTTCCATATTGAAGACTGCAGTCCTTGACCTTCTGCAGCAAGCACTTCAGGTCCTTCTCAGTTTCAGTGAGCAGGGTTGTGTCATCTGCATAAAGTAGGTTGTTGACGATTCTTCTACCAATCCTAATGCCACATTCCCACATAAGTAGAAGCTAAATTTAAAAAGGTTTAACTATCGTTATCTACCTCAAATTATGCCCTACTTGGGGAAATGAAACCTTCACTTCACCTAAGATATGCTTACTAATTTTGGTGTATGGGCAGGCAGGTTTTCTGGTAGGTCCTCATAAATCCTCCTTCTGAAATGCCCTGTGGGGCTTTATGATTTTATGAAAGCTGAAAGATGTAGAAGAATTAACAAGCTAAAAGGAAGTAAGTGTAGTGAGAAACCACTGGTGTTCTGTTAGCCAAAAAGAGGCTTGAGTGGTGGTGAGCCTTTCTATTTATTCTAGGCTCTTTGCCAGGAGCTTGGCTTCATTGATGCTGTTATTGCTGCTTCTTTGCATCTATCCACCTGGAAAACACAGGTTTTTAATTTTTGTGTATGTGATGGTGTGCCTGATACAAACCATGGTCTTTGCAATTACTTGGCTATGCATCAGAAAGCTAGACAATGACTAGGGATAATAGAAGGAGAAGTGATGCCTTTGAGCTGTGGTGCTGGAGAAGAGTATTGAATATACAATGATGGCAAGGAAAACAAAAACATTCGTCCTGGAGAGGGTGAAACCAGGCTGCTCCTTGGAGGCAAAGAGATTCTGAAGCTTTGTCTGACATACTTTTGTGATGTTGCAAGAAGGGACCAGTCCTTGGAGAAGTCATGCTTGGGAGGGTGGAGGGAAAAGCGCAAGAGAGGAAGACCCTAGATGAGATGGATTGATTCAGTGACTGGGGTAATGGAGATAAGTGTGTCAGAGACAATAAGATTGGCAAGGGATAGAGCAGGGTGTAGGGCTGTTGTACATAGGGTCACTATGAATCGCAGGTGACTCGACAGCACATAACAACAAACAACAATGTGGTGGTAGCAGTGGTCAGGTTATAGTAATTTTTTTTTCTAAAAACTCATTGATAGCCCAGACTACTTTGAGCCCCTCTCTTCCATATACAGAGTAGCTTTTTGTGGATGTTAGTAATGATGAGTCTAAACTTGTCATCTGGCATTTCCTTTTTCTAATGTATATTGACCCTAAAGCCCATTCTTTTAAACATTCAATGAAAACGAAGAAAGACATTGAGGTAGGACACAAGCTGCCCTAGGATCGTACAGTCTCTTTGGGTGCTGCCTGTGGTAGGCACCGGTGTTAGGTACTTGATGGTGTGCAGTGAAAGTTACTGTTGTCCATTAAGAGCTGCCCTGCAGCGCTGACCGAGCTGCTGCTCCTGCGGAGGGTCAGGAGAGCACACTTTAATGATGGTACGCGGTGAGACCGGCTTGCTATTCATCAGAGGCCAGGAGTACTTAGTTAAATTGCCTGTGCATTAAGCTGTGGGGTCCTCTTTCTAAACTATCAAGATTTCTACTTTCCCACAAAGGCAAATGTAATGCTTTGGGAGGGTATGGATGGAGCCAGTCTTTCAAGAGCTGTGCTGGTGGGAGACTCAGCCTGGGAAGTGGCCCTGTCTGGCCTATTGGGAGGGGCAGTCTTGTCCCTTTCTAGTATGTCCTCTTAACTTGGCAGGAGGCAGAGTTCCTCCCTTCACTGTCTCTATGCCCTAACCTCTCCTTTCATTTCCCCAACTCACTTTCTGTGTTAATAACGTTCTTCCCTTTTCCTTTGCTTTCTGTTCACAGCTGCTCTCTCTTTCAATCCTCCCTCTTGCTGGGCCTCATTTTCTCTCTGTTCTCACTTTGAGGGCTGGTCTTTTGAAGTTCTCGTGTCACAGTGCAGCCCTGTGTGTTCCAGTGACTAGATAGAATTCCGAGGTTCCCTGACTTTCTGAGGAGCCAACCTTCACTTCCCCACTGGCTTCAGGTAGCAGGGTTTTGGGTGTATTGACCAGAGTCCCTAAGCTGAGTGCTTTGGGTGAGACTTAACTCCTTTCCAACAGTAAGGGGAAACTAGTGGTCAGGATTTGCTGACACTTGCCAGCAGCTGTCAGATGAGCTGAAGTTCACTCTTGGGCATTATCACTGGGTGTACATTTTCTCGGAGCCGAAAGGAGAGGGGAGCCCTGCATGCAGACTTTTTTCTGGCTCTCACAAAAGGCGTTTGTAACTAATGAGGGCTGCAGAAGGCGCCCTTGGTGAGTTTGGCCTGAAATCCATGAGACTGTTTATCATTGGATGCTGTCCAGGAGCCAGGTTTTCCTGGTTTAACTGGAACATAGTGTGTTCTCAGTGGTGATTGGATGGCTGTTGGAAGTACTGAGAGACTTGACTTTCCAATTATTTGCTTCTTTATAAAAGCCATGTAGCAGGCTTGACCCAATAATTATCAGCAGGAGTTTTAACTTTCTTTATTGAATATGACATATGCATAAAAATATTTGTAACATAAATGTACAGTTTAAGGAATACTTATTAATATAGCATATAATCTACACATGTGTAGAAATAGAATTTTATATTAAAACTAAGTAGGAAAATAGGATGCAGTTACAATTTGATAGTTTATAAACTTAACACATGTTGGTGCTTTTTTATAATTTGTTAGGATCCACACTGTTGAATGACTCTGCGTAGCCAGTATAACACAGGTATAACATCTTGCTGGTTTACTCTGCTTCCAGCCAAGTTACATCTGACATTAGTAATATTTCTTGTTCCAAATCTTCTGAATCCAGCTTGAACTTCTGGTAATTCTCTGCTGGTGTACTATTACAGCTGATTTTGATTTCAAGATTTTACTTGCATGTGATATTAATGATATTGTTCTGTTATTTCCATATTCTTTTGGGTCACTTTTCTGTAGAGTGGGCACAAATAATGAATCTTTCCAGTCAGTTGGCCAGGTAGCTTGTCTTCTAAATTTCTTGGCATAGACAGATGAGCACATCTAGGGCTGCATCTTTGGTTGAAACATCTCAATTGGTATTCTTTTAGTTCCTGAAGCTTCTTTTTTGTCTTCAGTGCAGCTTGAACTTCTTCCTTTAGTATCATTTGTTCTTGATCACATGCTACTTCCTGATTGAGCACTAAGTAATTAATTTTGATAGAGTTCCTTTCATCTTCTTTTGATACCTCTTGTATCATTCAGTCAATATTTTTTCCATAAAAGATTGCAGTTCACTATTTGAATGTTTACTTTATTCTTTCAGCTTGAGAAATTATGACTGTACTCTTTTGATTTTCTAACCCCGAATCATTGTGCATTTCACGATAATACTTTGCTTTGTGTCCTGGAGCTGCCCTTTGAACTCTTCTGTTCAGATTAGTTGCCTTTACTTTGAACTCTGAGTACTCTGGAATTTCTCTGTCTTGATTTTGCAGTTGTTGATGTTAATACTTGTCTTCCTCAGTTGCCTAAATAGCAGTGTCTTGCTTACAATTATTACTGTTTAGTCCAGAACCTCTAGTGCTGCCTCATTGTAGGAAGTATTTATGGAAGAACAAAGACCTATGTGAATGGAATAAACAAATTTAATTTTTAACATTAAGGTGGAGATGATAAAACAGCATGAAACTAGTAATTCTAAAAGCTTTTTAACCCAAGAGATTGCTACCATATCATAGATAAGTTAAGGATATAAGAATAAATAAAAATTGAAAAACGTAGCATATAAATAGTGTATTTACAAAGGTCTTATTCAAAGCTCATAATCAGGGAGTTTAAAAATAGACATGTAGAAGGTTCCCAGAAGATAATATATTTTCCCAGTAATTGGAATCTTTGTTATTTATGGGAGGGCTCCACATCATGTATAATAGATTTTGGGTGGAACACAGTTACTCCAGAAGGACCGACCAGATAGTATCAGCCGTGCCATGGGAAAGGGTGAGTGCCTGGAGATTGAGTTTAACAATGCCTTGGTAATGAAACCCCAGTAGAAACTCTAGAAAGTGAATCTCAGATGAGCTGTTTGACTGATGAAAGACATGGGAAGATAATGCTTCTTTGAAATACTGAAACTCCATGTTTGAAGTCCTACCAGGCTTCTCCCTATGCATCTCTTGTTTATGTGATTCTGATTTGTGTCCTTTATGGTAAAAATATAATTGTAAATATAATACTTTCCTGACTTCCTTGAATGATTCTGGAGATTATCAGACCATAGAAAAGCAAATCCTATCCACAAGAACCAAAGTTTGAGTTTAAAGACTGACCCAGGAACAGGTTGAGGCCTTGGATACTAATGATGAAAGGCCAGATTAACTGTGGGAGAAAATTAAGAATATCATCATTGAAGAATGCAAAAGGTCATTACAAAGATGGAGGAAAAAGAAAAGACCAAAATGGATGTTGGAAGAGACTTGAACATTGCACTAGAGCACCTGGAAGCCAAAGCAAAGGGAAGAAATCAAGATATTAAGGACCTGAACAGGAGATTTCAAAGGGCAGCAGTGGCAGACAAAGGAAAGTATTATAATGAAATGTGCAAAGAGCTGGAGTTGGAAAATCAAAAGGGTTGCACTTGCTTAGCATTCTTAAGGTGAAGGAACTGAAGAACAAATTCAAGTTGCAATACTTAAGGATGCTGTGGGCAGAATGTTGAATGACCCAGGAAGCATCAAAAGAAGATGGAAGGAGTACACAGAGTCACTATAAAAAAAGAATTGGCTGATACAGAAGAATTTAATGAAACAACATATGATCAAGAGCCTATGGTGATGAAGGAAGAAGTTCAAACTGCTCTGGAGGAATTGGCAAAAACCAAGTCCCCAGGAACTGACAGCATACCAATAAACAGATTTCAATAAAAAGATGTTGTCCTGGATGTGCTCCATAAGTTGTGCCAAGACATCTGGAGGACAACCACCTGGCCAAATGACTGGAAGAGACCCATATTTATTCACTCTCCAAAAACAGGTGACCTGACAGAGTATGGAAATTATCTAACGATATCATTAATATTGCATGCAAGCAAGATTCAGCTGGAAATTGTAAAAAAAAAAAAATGACTGAAACAGCACATCAGCCATGAACTTCCAGATGTGCAGGTTGAGTTTAGAAGAGGACATGTCACTAGGGACATTATAGTTAATGTTAGATGGATCTTAGCTGAAAGCAGAGAGTACCTGAGAAATGTCTGTGTTTAATTGACTATGCAAAGACATTTAGCTGTGTGGATCACAACAAACTGTGGCTGACTTTGAGAAGAATGGGAATCCCAGAACACTTGATTGTGCTTGTGATCTGAAACTTATACTGGTATCAGGAGGCAGTCATCAGGAAAGAGTAAGGAAACACTGCATGATTCAAAATCTGGAAAGGTGTATGCCAGGGATACATCCTATCTCCATACCTTTTCAGTCTGTATGTAGAACAGATCATCCAAGACACTGGGCTCTACGAGGAAGAATGTGGCATCAGGATTGGAGGAAGACTTATCAGCATTCTGTGTTATGCAGATGACACAACCTTGCTTGCCAAAAAAGAGGATGACCTGAGGCATATGCTGCAGGTCTGGGAATATAGCCTTCAATATGGATTGAAGCTCAGCATCAAGAAAACAGATTCTCACCACTGGGCCAATAGGCAGCATCATGATAGATGGTAAAGAGATTGTTAACAACTTCAGTTTGCTTGGCTCCACAATCAACACTTTTGCTTACAGTAGCCAGGAAATCAAAGGATGAATTGCTTTGGGAAAATCTGCTGTCTGAGACTTCTCCAGAATACTGACAAGCAACAGTGTCGGTCTAGAGACTAAGGTTCACCTGATCCAGGCCATGGTCTTCATATTTACTTGGTGTGTGTTAGAGAGCTGGACAGTGACGAAGGATGTTAGGAGAATCATTGATGCCTTTGAGTTTTGGTGCTGAAGAGAAATATTGCCTATACCGTAGACTGCTAAGAGAACAATCAGGTTTCTCCTTGAGAGGGTGAAACCAGGCTGCTCTTTGGAGGCAAGGATTTTGAAGCTCCGTCTCACATACTTTGGGCATGTTACCAGTAGGGACCAGTCCTTGGAGAGGGACATCATGCTTGCAAGTGTGGAGGGCCAGTGCAATAGAGGAAGACCCAGGATGAGATGGATTGACTCAGTGACTGGGGTAATGGGTAGGTATGTCAGAGACAATGAAATTGGCTCAAGATAGAGCATAGTTCGGAGCTGTTGCATAGAATCGCTATGACAGCAATCACAGGTGACTTGGCAGCTCATAACAGCAACAACAGGGGTATGGGACCCCTCATGGTATAGTCTGTAGCATTCTGTGCTGCTAACCAAAAGTCTACATTTCTCCAGTGGTCTGAGTCTATAGTGGCTCCAAGGGAAAAAGATTTGTGGTTTCCTCCAGTTAAGATTTATAGCATCAGAAATCTGATGGAAGATTGCTAAGAGTTGTACTTGATTTGATGGCATAAGTTTTTTGGATTTTGTTTGTTTTTTAGGGGTACTAAAACCCCTCCAGAGTTTTAATTAGTTGGTCAAAAGTGTGGGGTCCTTGGAGCAAAATCCCATCTTTTCTAAAGTCCTGGGCAGATGTGGTCATTTGGAAGACTGCCTGCTAACTTGTGACACTTAACTCTGTATAGTTAGGGTTAAAAAAAAAATCACTGCATTTGCAGTTGGTCTCAAAAAGCACAAAGACACCATATCATTCATTTCACTTCAGTACATGTCTAAGAGTTGAACTGTTAAATCAAACCATCTCCCAAAGAGATTGGACTCATACCAGCCAGCAATGCATGAGAGATCTAGTTGCTCACTTTCTCACCAACTCTTGATATTATCAGTGCTTTTAATTTTAGCTCTTCTGGAAGGTGTGTATGTATGTATGATGTGTTTGTGTGTATTAATTTTATTTTGTTCTTAGTAAGCATGCACACATTACCAGTTCAGCAGTTCCTGCATGTATGTTTGATGACATAGATCAAACTGAGTTGTTTAACCATTCTCACTCTTAAGTTGTTCTTGCCCCATTGCCATAAACTCACTGCCGCTATGTTTCTGTCTATACCTTTGAGTTGCTATTGTTGGTTTACCACGTACATTGCAGTTGAGATATGTGTGAACTTTTCTTCAGTTCTTTCAGCTAAAGCATTGTCAACTATGTTACTTTGATTTTCTAACTCCAGCTCTTTGCATGTTCCATTATAATACTTTTTTTTTTTACTATTATTATGTTTTACTTATGATCATCTAGACAGGGTGCCTAAGACCTGGCTACTCTTCACTATTTAGTATATTTTATTTCTTTTTTAAATTTTAATGTAACTTTACAGAGACTTTGGATTTCCATTCATACATTGTTGCACACTTTCCTCCCTACCCACCTCTCCCACCCCAGTTCACTTTTCTCTTTGAAGGAAAAAAAAAAATTCTTTCATTGTTATACAATGCTGCCCCTCCCTCCTCAAGTTCACTTTATTATGCAACTCTGATTCTGCACTCCTGTCATGAAAATAATACCTACTCATATATTCCTTTTAAACACATCTCTCCCTCATTTGTCAATGCAGTATGTATTATTTATCCCCTCTTAAGTTCCTCCCAACTCCAATGTCAGTCCTGTTTTGCAACAGTGGCATTATGAAGTATTTGTCCTTTTGTGACTGAGATTTTTCTCTCAGCATAATGTCCTCCAGAGTCACCTATTTTGTATAATATTTCATGAGGTCCTTGTTTTCAGTGCAGCATAGTATTCCATTGTGTGAATATACCACAGTTTCTCTCTCCGTTCCTTTGTTGATGGGCACTCGAGTTGCTTCCTACTCTTTGCTGTCGTGAACAAAACGGCAATAAACATGGGTGTGCATATATCTGCTTGGGTGACAGTTATGGTTTCTTGGGGTATATACCTAGTAGTGCAATTGCTGGGTCAAATAGTATTTCTATTTGCAACTATTTGAGAAAGTGCTTACTGCTTTCCATAGAGGTTGCACCATTTTACACTCCCACCAACAGTGAATAAGTGTTCCAGTTTCTCCACAACCTCTCCAGCATTTGTTGTTTGCTGCTGTGTTGAATTTTGCTATTCTTAGTGGGGTGAGATACCTCTTAGTTGTTTTGATTTGCATCTCTCTTAGAGCTAGGGATTTTGAGTACTTCTTCATATGTTTGTTTGACATCTGAATGTCTTTGGTGAAGTGTCTGTTCATATCCTGTGCCCATTTTGCATTTGGGTTGTTTACCTTTAACTTGTTGTGGTGCTTAAGTATTCTATAAATTCTAGATGTAAGTCCCTTGCCAGACATGTCATCACCAAATGTTTTTTCCCAGTCTGTGGCTTCCTTTTTCACCCTGTTGGAGAAATTTTTGGATGTGCATAGGGAATTGACTCTTAGAAGGTACCATTCATCTATTTTTATCCTCTCCTGGTTGTAGGTTTTTCAGGATGCTTGGTAGATTGTGTATGTTGTGGATTAGGGCTTCTAGATTTCTTCCTAGCTTTTCTCTGATGAAGTTTATAATACTTGATTTTAGTCTTAGGTCCTTGATCCACTTTGAGTTGGTTTTTGGGTATGATGTGAGGTGTGGATCTTGCTTGAGTTTTCTATAGTTTTTCAATTTTGCCAGCACCATTTGTTAAAAAGGCTGTCATTTTCCCACTTAACTGATTTCATCTCCTTGTCAGAAATCAGTTAACCATAGGTAGATGGGCTGATTTCTGGGTTCTCAATTCTATTTCATTGATCTATGTGTCTGTCATTGTACAGGTACCATGCTGTCTTGGCCACCATGGCAATGTAGTAGGATTTGAAATTAGGAAGTGAGATGCCACCTACCTTGTTTCTCTTTTTAAGGAGTGCTTTGTTTATTCTGGGTCTCTTTCCATTCCATATGAAACTGGAGATTGCCTTTTCCATCTCGTTGAAGAATGGAATTGGTATTTGTATTTGGATTGCATTGAACATGTAAATTGACTTTGGTAGTATTGTCATTTTCACAATATTGAGTCTTCCTATCCAAGAGCAAGGTATATTCTTCCAGTTATACAGGTCTCTTTTTGTTTCTTGTAATTTTCTTTGAATAGATCCTTTGTGTTTCTGGTTAGATTTACTCCCAAGTATTTAATCTTGTGGCTAGCTATTGTGATGGATACTGTTTTTCTTAGCTTCGGTTCTGTATTCTTTTTAACACTGTGGAGAAATCCAACTTATTTTTGTATGTTGATCTTGTATCCTGCCACTTTGCCGAATTGGTCAGCTATGTCCAGTAGTTTTCTTGCTGAGGTTTTAGGGTTTTCTAAGTATACTATCATATGATCAGCATAGAGAGATAATTTTACCTCCTCTTTGCCAATTTGGATACCCCTTATTTCCTTCTCTTGCCTTATTGCTATCGCTAAGACTTCCAGTAAAATATTCAATAGGAGAGGTGATAGTGGGCATCCTTGCCTAGTTCCTGTTCTCAAAGGGAGTATCCTTAATCTCTCTCCATTGAGAACAATGTTGGTTCTTGGGTTTGTGTATATACTTTTTACTATGTTGAGGAAGTTCCCCTCTAATCCTATTTTATTGAGTGTTTTAATCAGGAAAGTGTGCTGGATTTTGTCAAAGGCCTTTTCTTCTTTTTTTATTAATTATAATAAAAGTTTACAGAGACTTTGGATTTCCATTCATTCATTTTCACACTTTTCTCCCTGTCTACCCCTCCCCCAAATTCACCCTTCTCTTTGAAAAGTAACAGAAAAATCCTTTCATTGTTATACAATCCCTCCCCCCAAGTCTACTCCACTATGCAGCCTACATTCTGAACTCCTGTCATGACAATAATACCTAATCATATATCTCTTTTAAACAGTTTTCTCCCTCGTCTGTTTCAATGCCGAATACATTATTTATCCCCTCCCTATCTCCCCTTAACCCCAATGTCAGTCCCCTTTTACACCAGTGGCACTATGCAATATTTACCCTTCCGTGACTGAGATATTTCACTTAGCATAATGTCTTCCAGGGTCACCTATTTTGTGTAATATTTCATGAGTTCCTTGTTTTGTCTAAGGCCTTTTCTGCATCAATTGATAGGATCATGTGGTTCTTGTTCTTGGCTTTGTTAATGTGATGAGTTACACTGATTGTTTTTCTTATGTTGAACCATCCTTGCATACCTGTTATGAATCCCACTTGATCATGGTGAGTTGTTTTTTTGGTTTGTTTTTTTTTTTAATGTATCATTGGATTCTATTGGCCAGGATTTTATTCAGGATTTTTGCATTTATGTTCATGAGAGATACTGGCCTATAGTTTTCTATTTTGGTGGTGTCTTTACCTGGTTTTGGTATCAAGGATATGTTTGCTTCATAGAATGAGTCTGGGAGAATTCCATCTTTTTCTATTTCCTGAAATAGTTTATGTAGAATTGGTGACAGTTCTTCTCTGAATGTTTAATAAAGTTCAGGGTTTTGTTTGGATGGAAGTTGTTTTGTTACCTTTTCAATTCTTTCATAATGGGTCTGTTCAGGTGTTCAATTTTGGTTGGTGTCAGTTTAGGTAGGTTGTGAATTTTTTTTGTCCATTTCCTCTAGGTTTTCATATTTGCTTTAAGTTCCTGCACTTTCATTTGGGACATGCTGTTAAGGAGGTACTAGTAGCAACATAACCTCCTAAACTGTAAGAAAATAAGTCTTTCTTAACACTACCCACTTAGGGTATTTCTGTTATAATGGCACTAGATTTCTAAGACACTTATGTGCAAATGAGTGGATCAAAAAAGAAAACTTTATTTTTTTAAAAAAAACTTTATTTGATGATCTTCTATTTCTTGTTCATAAACTAGATATGTTGTTGTTAGGTCCTATTGAGTTGGCTGTGACTCATAGCAACCCTGTGTACAATAGAAACAAGCCTTGCCCAGTCATGTACCATCCTCACAATCTCTGCAGTACCTAAACCCATTATGGTAGTTATTGTATCAATCCATTTTGTGAAAGGTCTTTCATATCAAAGAAAATAAAAGTAAGATGTATGAGCAGCACCCCCCGCCCTTTGGCATCTTCATGTGAGAGGGAACGTTAATATTCTAACATTCATAAATTTACAAGAAGATGGTATAGTCCTTTCAAGTCTAGAGAGGAGCTATCCTGTTGGTTGCTGATAGTCCCAATTCCCCTTTCTTTACGTATCTTCTTCCTTTATAGAGAGTGTTGAATAGATTACTTTTCTTGGTTTTTTGCAACTGCGGTGGTTCCTGTGTTTTCCACCTTTCACCATCATTCTTTTTTTTTTTTTCACCATCATTCTTGTCTCTAAAGAAACACCCTTGACTACATTTTTCTCAAGATTGATTCTTTTGGTGGTGTCTTTGCCAGCACCACACTTCAAAGGCATCAGTTCTTCTCTGATCTTCCTTCTTTATTGTCCAAGTTTCATATGCATATGAAGCAATTGAAAATACTGTAGTTTGGATGAAGTAAACCTTAATCTTTAATGTTACATCCTTGCTCTCTAGCACTTTAAGAGGTCCTCAGTGGCATACTTGTCCATTAAAATATACCACTTTCTTGTCTGCTGTTGATTATGAATCTAAGTACAATGAAATCTTTGACAAATGCAAGCTTTTCTCCATTTGTCATATTTATTGGTCCAGTTGTGAGATTTTTTTTTTAAAACTGTTGAGATGTAATCCGTACTGAAAATTAAGGTTTCATCAATAAGTGCTTCAAGTCTTCTTCATTTTATGTAAGTAAAATTGGCTGTATTAATGCTTATTTTCTAGGATTTTTTAATTACACAAGCTAATTATGATGGCAGCTAACGACAACAACAAAGGAATAGGGAGCTCTAGTGACAATAGTGCATAAAGAGTTGGACTGCCAACTCAGAACCACATAGTTCAAATCTACCAGCTATTCAGCAGGATGATGGGCATTCTTCTCTCCTGTGGTTCACAGTCTCTGAAAACTGGCTGGAAGGTCAGCTGTGAGTCAGTTCTCACTCTATGGTATGTAGCACCATCAGTAAAGAAAGAGCATGTAGTACTTGCTTAGCATAAGTCATCTTCCCCTTTCATGCTTAGAAAGTAAGAAAGTCTTTCATCCTTTGCAAACATGAGTAATGAGTAGGGATCAGAGACCTTAAAATGTGTACACATTTCTTGATGTCATTTCTCACCTAAAACAGAGTTGTTAGATGGGCAAATATATCTTTAATACTAGTGGTGTATCCTTTCTTCCTTTGGGTATAAATACCACTATTACAGTACTCTTTCTGATTTCTAATCATTCTCATATTTCTCGCTTAGCCAGATGAATACATTTGAGAATATTTTTACTATCATATTTTTCATTTCCAAGAGCTATAGATTGTTACTCGTGTCTTCTTCTTTTTAAGTATCTGCTTTTTTTTTTCTATAATTATATTTTATTAATTTTCATAAACATTTACAGAGATTTTGGGCTTCCACTCATTCATTGTTGCACTATTCTCTCTACCCTCCTCCCAGTTTGTTCTTGTCCAAATGCCACAGTGCTTGTCAAAGCCAGTTCTGATTAATCTTCTTTGTCAGTGTATCCTTTGCCATTCCCTATCACTCCTCCCTGAGAGAGACTTCACCCTGAGTCATAAGGAAAAGGGGACGGCGTATTCTCTTAGCTACTTCCTGCTGAAAAGGGACGCTGTGGGTTTCAGGGTGAAGATCTTCTCTCACTACTCTAAAGGGCCCCGTTGGCAATAGGAAACACATAGACTATTATGGAGATTGATTTTGGAATTCAGATGCACTCTTATTGATTGTGCTTGGCTGTACATGTACATATCCTTCAAGATGTATCATGGGGGTGTTGCAACCTAGAAGACACAAATTTGACTAACAAGTTATAAGTACATGAGTCCAAAATTTATGGAAAAGTAAAAGAAAAGATTCTTTCATTGTTTTACAAACCCTCCCCCAGGTCCCCTCCACCATGCAGCCCTCGCTCTAGTCTCCTGTGATGACAGAAATACCCAGTTACATCTCTCTTTTAGACGGTTCTCTCCCTCCTCTGCTTCAGTGCAGTATACATTATTGAACCCATCTTACTCAGTGTCTCCCTAACCCCAAGGACAGTCCCATTCTACAACAGTGGCATCATGTAATATTTGTCCTTTTGTGACTGGGATATTTCACTCAGCATAATGTTCTCCAGAGTCAACCATTTTGAATAATATTGCATGAGTTCCTTGTTTTTTAATGCAGCATAGTATTCCATTGTGCGAATATACCACAGCTTCTCTAGCCATTCGTTTGTTGATGAGCTCTTAGGTTGTTTCCAACTCCTTGCTATTGTGAACAAAGCTGCAGTGAACATGGGTGTGCATATATCTGCTTGGATGTCAGCTATGGTCTCTTCAGGGTATATTCCCAGTAGTGGAATTGCTGGGTCAAATGGTATCTCTATTTGCAACTTTTTGAGAAAGCGCCATACTGCTTTCCACAGGGGTTGCACCATTTTACACTTCCACCAACAGTGAATCAGGGTTCCAGTTTCTCCACAACCTCGCCAGCATTTGTTGCTTGCTGTTCTGTTAAATTTTGCTATTTTGACTGGGGTGAAATGATATCTCATAGTTGTTTTAAGTATCTGCTTTTTGTTTCTTTTTGTAGATGTTTCTTTTGATTTTTGCTTCTCATTTCCAATTCACCTTTTCTTTGTTACCACTAAACTACTATTCTCCTTGTTTTTGTCTTTTATATGGAAGTTTTCAAGTATCCTATATTCCTTGTCAATCCATTTACTTTTATTAAAAAATAACATTTTCTTGTCTTTTCAGTGAAAGTTAACAGCAAATTAGGTTCATATTTTGGTAATTTTTATAGAAATTATTTGTTGACATTATTTAAGTTTTCCATTGCTTGTCAGTACTCAGTGTAATGGTACTCTATTTGTTTCATTTTCAGTGGTTTAGTTTGTATGTACCCTTATCTTCTCATCTCTGTTTTAGGGTAATTGTTGACCTTTTCTTTGTGTCTCATATGGATTTTTTTTAACAATATTTATTTCCAGCTCTTCGAGGGAATCTTGTCTTCTGCCTGTGAGCCTGTTGTTCCCTTGTCCTCCATTTTTTTAAGTTAAATTCTTTTATGTTTCTCACTTTCCTTCATTGACATTGTGTTTTATGCAATCAATCATTCCCTTTCATTATATTTCATAAAATTAATCACCATTGAACTATGCTAACCATTACCCTGTCTTTTCAGGTCCCCACTGGATCACTTCCAGTTACTTTACTCTCCTTGAACCCACCAAATTGTGCAACCCTGTGATCCCCCCCCCCATCCTCATTCCTCTGCTCACACCCCTTCCCCCTGGGACCCATATATGTTTTACTAGTTATCCTTCCAGTTATAAAATAATATTCTTATGCAATATTTATCTTAAGAGACTGAATTATTTCACTCAGCATAATGCTCTCTAGTCTCTCCCAATTTAAGTAGCGTTTTTCAAAATCGTTGCTCCTGAGTAGTTGTGGTTGGACATTTGGGCTACTTCCATATTCTTGCAATGGTGAATAACATTGCTGTGAACATTGGTATACAGCTCTCCATTTGTGTCTCAGTTTTTATTTCCTTGGGGTATATTCCTAGTAGTGTTGAGTTTTTTGAGGAAACACCAAATTGCCTTCCAGAGTGGTTGTACCATTTTACAATCCCACCAACAATGTATAAGAGTTCCTATCTCACCACATCTTCTCCAACATTTATTGCATGCTTCCCTGCGAAATTTTTCCACTTCTACTGATGTAAGATGATATCTCGTTGTGTTTTTTTTTTATTTTATTTTAGTTCACTCACCATAATCTTTTTGTTGTTGTTACTTAAAAACCTTTTTTTTAAAAAAAAATAATATTGGTTTATTTACAAAGTCTTAATACATTGTTTTTCACGCTGAATCTTTCCCATTTCCTTCACCACCCCCACCCATCAAATTGAGTGACCCTCTAATTACTCTGTCCTCCATCCTCACCCTCTTCTTCAACTCTCATCCCCTCTTGGATGCTCATATTCATTCGACAGTAATGATTTTATATAGTATTTGTCCTTATGGGACCAAGTTAGTTCACTTGGCATAATGTTGTACAGTCTGTCGCCAGTTAGGTAGTAATTTATAAAATCATTACTCCTGTATGCTGCGTAGTATTACATTGTGTGAATGTACCATAATTTATCAATCCATTCAATTGTGGTTGGACATCTGGGCTCTTTCTTTTTTCTTATGATGGTGAATAATGCTGCTATGAACATTGGTGTACAAGTCTCTCTGCCTCAGTCTCATTTTCTTGGAGTATATTCCAAGCAGTGGAATAGCTGAGTCATACGGAATTTCAATGTTCAGCTTTCTGAGGAAACCCCAAACTGCCTTTCCACATGGTTGTACAATCCCACCAACATATGAGTTTCTATCTCACCACATCCTCTCCAACATTTATTATTTGCTGTCCTGTTAAACTTCGCCACTGCTACTGGAGTGAGATTGTATCTCACTGTGGTTTTGATTTGCATTTTTCTTATTGCCAGTGATTTTGAGCATTTCTTCATGTGGCTTTTGGCCATTCAAATCTTCTTCCTCTGAAAATTTTTTCCCTGTCTTGGCCCATTTTATAATTGGGTTATCATTGTTTTTAATTGTGGAGTTCAAGCAGTAGTAGGATGGTACTGGCACAATGACAGGTACACAGACCAATGGAACAGAATTGAGAACCCAGAAATAGACCCAGCCATTTATGGTCAACTGATATTCGACAGGAAATAAAACCTATCAAATAGTGAAATGAACCTCTTCTACAAATGGTGCTGGTAAAACTGGACTACTACCTGCAGAAAGCTGAAACAGATTCCACATCTCACAGCATACACAAAAATCAACTCAAAGTGGATCAGGGACGTGGGAGTAAAACTCAAAACCATAAAGTCAATAAGAGACAAACTGGGATCAAGCTTAGAAGGCCTATTCTACGGAATAATGAGACTGTCAAATATGGCCAGAAATCCACAATCTGAAGAGGCTAAAATTGATGATTAGGATCTTCTAAAGATTAAATCCCTGTGACATGGTGGAAAGAAAACCTACCGACTGGGAACAAACATTTGGGAATACCATCTCAGACAAGAATCTAATAACGAAAATTTACAGAATACTCGTGGGCTTCATTGTGGTTTTGATTTGCACTTCTCTTATTGCCGGTGATTTTGAGCATTCCGTGTATCTGTTGACCATTCAAATGTCTTCTTCTTTGAAAAATCTTTCCATCACATAGATGATTTTTTAATGGAACACCATTTTTGAACCGTGTGGGAGCTCTGA
The DNA here is from genome assembly GCF_000299155.1 of Elephantulus edwardii. Taxonomy (NCBI): domain Eukaryota; kingdom Metazoa; phylum Chordata; class Mammalia; order Macroscelidea; family Macroscelididae; genus Elephantulus; species Elephantulus edwardii. The sequence continues at coordinate 10,972,864 of NW_006399845.1, read as the reverse complement.
TGGCTTTAACACATCTAGAGTTAGTTGCCTTTCCAACCCAAAAGGCACAAACCCCACAAGTTTGTATCTATCAACTGTTACACCAGATAAAGATGGACAGTCTTCTATGTGCTTTACAGCCTCTGAAAACTCACTGAAAAGTAACTGATGGGTTGGTTCTGAGTTCACAGCAGTGTGAAAGTAGAAATACTTTCATGGGACTTAACCTATGTTTTGTATGCAGTGTCTTAGACTCAAAATTGAAAGGGTGGCTCAGGGTGATATCCTCAGAGAAACTTCTAGTCTCAACTGGACCAGTATGTCTAGACTTTTAAGAATTCGAGTTCTGTTCTGTATTATTCCAATCTATATTATTTGAAGGTCTGTCTATTGTGATTCTGATCAGATGGCTAGTTGAAGTAACCAGACACTATCTAGTTCTTCTGGCCTCAAGGTAGAGATGTGATTTGTGTAGGCTGTTAGCCTAGTGTTGCTGATGTTGTTAGGTGCCATCGAGTCGAGAACAACTCATAGCTCGGAACAAAAAATCTGAACTCTGTTCTATCCTGTTCCATCCTCACAGTTCTTGACACATAAGAGCCCATTATGGCAGTGACAATGTCAGTTCACCTGGTTGAGGGTCTTCCTCTCTTTTGCTGACCTTCCAGTCTTCCCAGCATTATGTCCTTCTCCAGGGAATAGCCCCTGCTAGCAAAATGCCCAAAATATGTGAGGCAAAGCCTCATCATTCTTTCCTCCAAAGAGCAGTTGAGCTGTACACTCTGTTTGTTCTCTTGGACTAATTTATTATCTGAGATTTTAATTTCCTTTTTCTTTTGTTCCTGATGACTAGAGAAAGTAGTTATATCTTAGAAGTTCTTAGAGGTTGCTCCCAAGCATCTAAGTTCTTAAGTGCTGCTCACCTCTTAAAATGCAGAATGTGAACTTTGCATTTACCAACTGATTGAGTTGTCCAGTGGAACTAAGGTCCATGTCCTTCCATCTCAGAAAACCAATCTCATAAGGTGTTTGGTTATATCTGAGAAGTTATCTGTAACTGTATTCTCCATGAATATATACACACATGTGCATTTGTACCTACCCCTGCCTATATACATATATGCTATGTCACACCTGAATTTTTACTGTTGCTTGTGTTGTTGCAAAATGATAACCTTTAGCACAAACATTCTTATATTTTTTTATACTGGTTTACATTCAAAATTCATAAAGTTCATGTACATTGTTTTTCACACCCAACCTTTTTTGCTTTAATCAGTCTGTGGTCATTATACTCATATTCAGCGTTGCTTTACTTGTCACAAAAAATAACAAGAATCTATAATTTCGAGAGTGATTCCAGATTTATTCCCATTCATTTCTGATAACCACTAATAAATATTTTGTTGTGATATGCCGTCAAGTGGAATCCAGTTCATAGCTGACCCTCCATCAGGTTTCAGAGACTAGAAATTGCATGGGAGGAGACTGTCCATCTTTCTCCTGCAGAAAAACTGGTGGATTTGAGTCAAATGCATTTGGGTTGTTAGCACAACTCCTTATTATAATCCTTACAACTAAGCTGCCAGAGCTCCCTACTAATAAATATGTCTATTTGCACATCAGCAGAAAACTGCCAGAAATCCAGGCTGGGTTTAAAAGGGGTTGTGGTACTAGGGATATTGTAGCTAATGTTAGATGGATCTTGGCTGAAAGCAGGTAATATCAGAGGAATGACTATCTGTGCTTCATTGATTATGCAAAGGCATTTGACTGTGTGGACCATAACAAATTGTGGCTGACTCTGAGAAGAATAGGAATCCCAGTATACTTGATTGTGCTAATGTGAAACCTATACTTGAATCAAGAGGCAGTCATCAGAAGAGAGCAACAAAACACTGCATGGTTCAAAATTGGGAAGGGCATATGCCAGGGATGTGTCCTGTCTCCATACCTTTTCAACCTGTATGCAGAACAGATCATCCAGGAGGCTGGGCTCTATGAGGAGAAATACGGCATCAGGATTGGTAGAAGATCTATCAACAATCTGCGTTATGCAGATGACACAACCCTGCTTGCTGAAACTGAAGAAGACCTGAAGTGCTTGCTTCAGAGGGTCAAGGACTGCAGTCTTCAATATGGATTGAGGTTCAATGTCAAGAAGACAAAGATTCTCACCACTGGACCAATTAGCAGCATCAGGATGGATGGTGAAGAGATTGAGATTGTTCACAGCATTAGTCTGCTTGGCTCCACAGTCAACACTCTTGGCACCAGCAGCCAGGAAATTAAAAGACGTATTGCAATGGGCAAGTCTGCTGTTAAGGACCTCTCCAAAGTACTGAAGAGCAATGGTCAGCTGTCAGGGACCTCTCTAAAGTACTGAAGAGCAGCGGTGTCTCTCTGGAGACTAAAGTGCGTCTGATACAGGCCATGGTCTTTGCAATCACATGTTATGAGTCAGAGAGTTGGACATAGAAGAATTGATGCCTTTGAGCTGTGGTATTGGAGAAGAGTTTTGAGGGTACCATAGACTGCTAAGGAAACAAACAGATTCATCTTGGAGAGAGTTAAACCGCGCGGCTCCTTGGAGGCAAGGATTCTGAGGTTTCGTCTGACATACTTTGGTCATGTTTGTAAGGAGGGGCTGGTCTTTGGAGAAGGACATCATGCTTGGGAGGGTGGAGGGCATTCGCAGGAGTGGAAGGCCCTCTAGAAGATGGATTAATTCGGTGACTGGGGTAATCAGGATGAGTGTGTTGGAGACAATGAGATTGACACAGGACAGAAGAGTTTAGGGCTGGTCTACATAGGGTTGCTATGAGTTGCAAACAACTCGACCACTTAACAGCAACAACAACATATCTCTATCTCAATCTATGTATCTCTGTCTCTATTTATCTCTATATCTATCTGTCTGTCTATCTATCTCTCTGTATTTCCCTCCATTCCTGTCATATGAAAGTGGGGTCACTTAGTATTGTCCTTATGTGGTTGATTTATTCTGGTTATTATTTGGAGTCCACTCAATTTTGTATGAGACATTAAAAAAATTGATTAGACTTCTTTTGCCTGAAGAACTGGATAATGGCTGACTATCAATACTTTGAACATTTTGATTAAAGATTCTGTAGAATCAAAAGAATCATAATTAAAAGGAAAATGTAAACAGAATTTTAAGTTCTCATAGACACCAGATTTCTTGGAGCCATGGAAGCCCTTAAACCCCAGGAACTATTGCTATAAGGTAATCTTTTTTTTTTAAAAAAAATTTTTTTCTTAATTTTAATGAAAGTTTACAGAGATTTAGGGTTTCCAGTCATTCATTGTTGCACTTTTCTCCCTGCCCACCCCATCCCCCTCAATTCGCTCTTCTGTTTGAAAAGTAAAAGAAAAAGCCTTTCGTTGTTATACAATCCCTCCCAAGTCCACTCTACTATGCAGCCTTCATTCTGGACTCCTATCATGACAATAATACCTAATCATACATCCCTTTTAAATGGTTCACTCCTTCATCTCTTTCAATGCAGTAACCTCAATCCAGATACACTCCCCAAAGTCATCGAATCCCTGCCCCCAAGTCTTCTTAAAGTCAAATAGTTTCATTTAACGAGTAAAAAAAGTCTGTGTAGAGCATTATGCTCAAGAACTGGCTATATGGGATTAAACTGACAACAGCAACTTGAAAGATTAGCCAGTAATCCCAAAAGGCAGTGTATTTATGCTAATTAGGCAGAGACAACTCAGAAAATGAGGGTGAGAATGGTTGCACAACTCAGCGTAATAATGTCATTAAATTGTCCATGTAGAAACGGTTTAATTGGTATGTTTTTCTCAACAAAAAAAAAAAGTAATAGCTTTGTTTGAAAAATAGTGTGGTGTTCTCTGGAAAAAAGAAGCTATAGCTATGTTGCATGAAACTGTGTAGAGGTCTGGTGGCTAGTCAGTAGGGGATTGTGCTGCTAATCCAAAGGCTACAGCGGTCTGTCAGTTTGAATCCACCAGCTGCTCCACAGGAGAGAAGGATGGGCAGTCTCTTCCTGTGCGATTTACAGTTTCTGACAGCCTGCTGGAGGGGTCAGCTATGACTTGATAGTTATAAGTAGTAATGAGTTTGTAGAATGATATGAAAGTGACAAAATATGAGATTCTTGAGTATGGAACTCGGATAGCCTAGTGATTAGAAGCTGCTCTGTGGGAGAAGGATAGGCAGTCTCCTCCAATTTGATTAACTGCATCTGAAGCCCATGTGGGTCAGCTATGGATCAGTACTGACTAGAAGATAAGAGACCCAAAGGACATACTGCAAAGTAAGAGGACATTAGGCAAAAAAAAAGCACTATTTGAGGAGATAATTATTTTCCAAGTCTTTTTGCACATGGAGATTCAGATACTTCTGAAAGACTCTGTGCAGGAAAATAATGAGAAGGGGACAGGCTTTATGGTCTTTTTTATTTTTGCATAGAACTCTTCATTCACAAAATGTGGTATAATATAGATAAATCTAGAGAAAATTTTGTAAAGTGAAATAAAAGGATAAATATTGTATAACACCCCTGTTATAAAAAGCTAAGGAAAGATTTATATATAGAATCATTCTTGGATGATTACCAGGGATGTGAAGGAAGACAAAGGGAAGTAAAAATTAGTAAAGAGATAATAGGCACATATTAAGACAGGCTGATGTACTCTCCAGAGACAGTAAGCCCCTTCCTTTACTCAAGGATCCCCAAAGACTTGTTCATTAGTGTTAAGCCAGAGTTCCAGGGCCTAACCCTGACCAGTCCCTCTCCTTGCTTCAGTGGCTTTTCATGGCCTGCTGCCTCACCCATCCCGGCATGAGCCTTGTAATATATCCCAATGTGAGGGCTGATTGTGGTCAGTCAGCTATTAACCAGGACTGAGAGCTGCTGTGGCAGTTTGGCATAATTCAGCAAGTCTGTGTAGTAGCTACCTTCATGGGTCAAGTTCATGGCTGGATTAGTTTAGCACAGCAAATTTTGAGTCTTGAATATTTGAGTCCAACTATTTTTGAGGAGTTTCCCCATCCCAAAGCAGACTCACATTGCTGGCCCTAGAGGCTGGTGATCCCAGGTGGACCCCCATAATACCTTAAAAAATGAGGTTACACTCTTCCTGTGAAGTGAAAAAAACCCGAGGGGTTTTTGTAAAGACTAATTGGGGGGGGTATTCGAATCACTGCATTATGTTCAATTGAATGTTTTATTAGAAATACTGTGTTAATATTTTAGCACAATCTATGTGGAATGTACTGGGGGAAAATGCTTGCTGATGGCTTAATAAAATTTTTAAATACTGAAATTTTAATTTTAAAATGATAATTGTGAAAAGTAAAGTAAGCTGTGAGCAGTTTAGTTAAAGAACAAGGTGTATCTGACCCAAATCATGGTATTTTCAATTGCTTTAAAAAAGAAAATTTGATTAGACATTCCATGGACATGAGTTGGGAAATCTGTGTAACCCTTAGGGAGTTACACTGCTAACTTTAAAGCAATGTGTTTTTGGCAGTTCAAATCCACAAACAGCTCTGCAGGAGAAAGATGAGCAATATTCTCTCATGTGATTTGCAGCCTCCAGAGGCCTACTAGAGGGTCAGCTATGAGTCCTGAATCACTGGCATTGAACTGAGTTTGAATTGATAGACATGAATAGAGAACTTGACAACTGGAGTGACTGCCTGAGTCATTTCTTTGAAGTCTTCTCAAAGTAGTTTCTGTCAGGTTTTGGATTTTTCTTTTGTTTTTGTTGTTGTTGTTTTTAACCATTGGGACTGTTCAGCTATATCATTCCCTCTGTCAATAGCATATGATTCCCCCCCCCTTGAGGTATTAAGTGATTGCTGTGTAGGAGAGAGTCACATGCCAAAAATGAGAGGAGAACATAACATGATTGAAGAGAGAGGACATACATATGCTTGGGAGAGAATTTTGAGGGTCCAGGGGAGAATGGCATAAATGCAAACAGATGAATCCTGAAATGTGGTGGACCACTGAGGCCTGCAATTGTTGTAGCTCTGTATACTTTAAATTTTCCTTCTCATTGTCCATTATTCTTAGAGAGCATGTCTTCAAAGAAATATAGGCCAAACTTTGATAGCATAGGAACAATCATTACTATAGCATTTTATTTTATTGAAGTGATCAACTTAAAGGATAGTTGGGTGGGGTTTTTTTTACATTTTTATAATTTATAACTTTATAATAATACTTAACAAGTATTATGTATTATAACAAGTCATATATGTTTTGGGATATGCTTACAATAAAAAAATAATTTTTATATGAAGTTCAAAATTAATTTGGAGTTTATTTTTACTAGCTTAAAGGACAAGTTTTGATGCAGTTAGGTCAGTAAGGAAGATGCCTCCTGCCCCAAGAAGAGTGAAGAAAATCAAAGACAAATATAATCCATCCAAAGGACTATTGGATGATGTGTGAACCTCAGTGTCCAGGACTCCAAGGCCTGAAGAACTAGGTGTATCACTGCTGACTGCTCTGAAAGGGATCTCAATAGAAGGCCCTGGATAGAATGGGAATGTGGAATAAAACTCTTAAAACCAAAAAAACACTGGTCAATTAGAGACTGTTGGAACTCTCAAGAGAGTCATCCTTAAGCCTGGAACTGATACCACTCTTACCCCCCCCCCTTTTCATGTCAGACAGGAGATGTGCCAACATCATAACGAGGTTTAAGGCGGCACATGCCATACAAAAGCATGAACACCCAGTCATCATGCTCACGAACAGGAAAAGGATCTGGAACTGATACCACTTTTATGACTCAATTTTCCATCAAAATATGAACTAGTTTATAAGGTGAGCAGTAAGTAATCTTAAGGAGATAGACACTCATTACAGTAGTCAAACACTGGAGATCTAAGGGGCAGTATTGTTCAAGGTCAGGATCAGAAGCTAGGAAAGAACAGAAGGGAGGGAGAGGCCGAGACAGAAAACATGGGTGGGAACGAGATGAGTGATGTTGCATGGTGGGGATTACAGCAGGAAACTGATTTGATCTATAAACCTTCACCCAGTTACGGTTTAAAAAAAATGCATTTTGTCCCCCAATAATGGTTAACCATAGGGGAGCTAATGAGACTGGCATTTTCTTAATTAGAACTCACAAAATCCCACACCCGCCCTGGTGGTGTGTTCTTAGGTGCCTTCCACCTGGTTCTGACAGAATGGAGCCCTGCTGGATCCTGTATGCCATCACCCTCACTGCTGTGCCTGAGCCCATTGAAGCCACTGTGCCGGTCCATCCCATTTAGAACTTTCCTCTTTTTCTCTAACCCTCTGCTTTGTTAACAAGCAGGATGCCCTGCTCTAGGGATTGGCCTCTCCTAACAGTATGCCCAAAATATTTGACACAGAGTCTTGCTGTATACACCGCCAGGGAGTATTATGACAGGAAACAAGAAATGGTATTTCCTGTCCAAGTTCAGAGCTGTTTGTCCTAGTGGGTACAGAGTTGCATTGCCAACGCAAAGGCACACATTTCGGATTTACCAGCAGTTTTGAGGAATTTCAAAAGATGAACATTTCCTCCCATATGATTTACTGCCTCTGAAAACCCACTAGAGGGTCAGCTATAAATCAGTTCTGACTGGGTGGCACATAACACCACCACCACTAAGAAGCAGCCCATATTGATGTGATATGATTGCAGAGTGAGTCTTCAGGAACCTTTGCCTTAGGTTAAAGGGTTAGCTGTTCCCAGGCCATGCTTGCGTACATTAGACATCTGATGAGAAAATTCTTGACCTTCTCTGATATCTCAACAGGTCTCTAGAAAAAGAAGAATCTCTAAAATATACTCTTCATATAGGCAAATGTGGTCAACATGGAGGTGTTTAGGCCAGCCTGATTCCATGTTATCAAGTTATAAAGATTATCATCAAGGGACTCTTTCCCACCCCTACTTCCTCTTCCTGAATTCAGATGCCTGCTCCTATCCAGCAGTTGTTGGCTACCTTTTCTAAAAGACAAAAAAAAAATCATTATTTTATTTCTCTCTTCAATCAATCGCCCAAGGGAAGAGTTTGAGCCATATTCATATCTGTGCAGTCCTGCTTGGCAGAGAGAGAACCAGGCACAAAGCACTGCATGCATGTATGATTGAATATCCCTCAGGATTGAAAAGTTTGTAGAAGTAATTTAGTCTAGATTGAGTTTCAGTCATTGATTTATGAGGTATTATAAAGTTACCAGGAATACTTTATGCTCTGACATCATGAGGTATCTTCTTTAAGGTTAGAGCCCTTATAGAGTCTACAAAACTGTCAGGAATTCATTGGCCCATGTTCTCCCTGGTTTGTCTGTCTGCCTCTGTCTCTTGTTTTTCTCCCTCTCTCTCTCTGTATGTAGGAAGATTGAGAATATGTCAGGAGAGACCTAAACTTTGAGCTGATTGAGCCCTTACAGCCATTCCTAGTGGCCATCTATACTCCACATCTTGGACTCTGCTTGAATTGGGGAAGGGGAGAGAATGACTTGGAATGGCTTTATTTGTACCTGGCTCACTTGGAGCTGGGGTGGGATGACCTTCTTCCTTTAAAGCACGTGAGCTGTAGGAAGAATGAATGTAAAGGAGAATATGGGTGTTTTGGACAGCTAGCAAAGTCCATTGTTATTTTAATCCAGATTTTCTAGGGATCTTTGTAATTTTCATAAAGTGGTGATCTGGCATTCCTTCATTTTCAAACTTTTAACCACTTCTTACACCTGCTGCATTCCCCACAGCACTCTTTACTTCTCGGTTTGATAATTTGTTGCAGTAGCCACCACACTGAACTCATTCACAGGTGTACTTATGATTGTGGGGTTTATTAAGGAAATTAACAGTTACAATTTAGGATTAGGAGCAATTTTAAAACAGCTGGGTAAACTCAAGATAGGGCTCTTCAATGAAGACAGCTGCTTCGGCCATGCTCAGAGGCCAGCTTCTGCCACCCTGCTGAGGCCTTGCTTTTGCTGATGTTATTGCTTCTTGCAGGTGTTACAGCTCTTTAGCTTGCTGATAAGTGCCTAAAGGCACTGTGCCAGCTAGACTCCTGCCTGAAAGTTCTCTGTGACTCGGCATACCCACTGTAGCACCTTCACACTGTGGGCCTTGCAGATCTCATGCTGGTCTGCTGCTTCTGTTTGACTCTGGCCTCTGCTATCCTTGCTGCAACTTCTTTCTGTCTCTCACTGCCCTAGAACTCTATCTCTTTTGTTTAGAAGGTTCTGAGAGAAGGGAACTTGGGTCTGAAGAATATGCTCCATTCACTCCTGGCTCTTCTTGATGGTAGTGAGGTCTTCTAGCGAGATCTTCCTTCATCCTTTGGAACTGAGTGGTGGTAAGGTTAGTGGGATGATGAAACTGAGCAATTCGTTCCCTTGGTTAGCCCCAGTCCCCTTTTTGCATAACTCCCTGCCCCCGGTTCCATATGTCTTATTTGCATAATTCCACTTAAATTGTGAGAGTTATAAGACCATTGCTGAAAGAGCCAATCCAAAGCTATTCATAGCACAAAAAATATCTTGTTATTTAGTGTACCCTGGTTTTAAGGCTTCCCTTGTACTAGATAGTATGGTAGGCTCCAGAGACATTATGGTAATCCAAGTAAACACCGTGTCTGTTGTCACAGACTACAGTTCAAGAAGGAAGCAGATAAAAGGCAAGTGAGGAGGCAAGGATTCTGAAGCTTCGTCTGACATACTTTGGACATGTTGCAAGGAAGGATCAGTCCTTGGAGAAGGATGTCATGCTTGGGAGGGTGGAGGGACAGCGCAGGAGAGGAAGACCCTCTATGAGGTGGATTGAATCAGTGACTGGGGTAATGGGGTACGTGTGTCAGAGGCAGTGAGATTGGCACAGGATAGAGCAGGGTTTAGGGCTGTTGTACATAGGGTCGCTATGAGTCGCAGGCAACTCGACGCTGGCAGTGAGATTGGCACAGGATAGAGCAGGGTTTAGGGCTGTTGTACATAGGGTCGCTATGAGTCGCAGGCAACTCGACGCATAACAGCAATAAGCAGACATATAAATAGTGCCATTTATGATGTCATATAGAAACAAAATGTACAGAGCTGGAGATTTGCAAAAGGTTTAAACTTCTTATAGTAATTTGTAAATTATTTCATAGATTGCAATTACGTCCTTATTTAAATAAGTTAAATGAAAATAATTTTTGTCTGTTTGTCTCTTAGGTACAGTTTGCAGACCCTGATGAACCAAGGGAACCCTCCACCGTATCCGGGCCCCGGCCCATCGGCCCCGTATCCACCTTATCCACCACAACCAATGGGGCCCGAGGCCTACCCTCCAGGACCTATGGGGGGACCTTATCCACCTCCCCAGGGATATCCCTACCAAGGATACCCACAATATGGCTGGCAAGGTGGACCTCAGGGGCCTCCTAAAACCACAGGTATTCTGAACAGGGGTGTGTGTACATGCCTATGTGTGCGTTCCTGCATTATTAAAGGGATTATTTGCATGATTTCTTTGGCAGAGAACAAACTCTGGCCTTTGTCTGTGGTGGTTGGCATCCTTAAAGCTTGGTTACAGCTTAGGATAGCCTCTTCAGGTTGGAGTTAATTCTGCCTACTTCCTTCATACCTTTCGTTCTCTCTGGAGCTGATGACTTCCTGGCCAACATGTTCCTTGAGGGCTACCCCTAGAGCAGTAGGGGAAAGTTCCAGTTGAGTTTTTGCTTATTTTCAGGCTTAGCCTGTTGGAGTTATTTTATCTCTCAGCTTGTTGACCCTAAAGTCATCATTCTGCCTCTACGAGTGGAGTTGGCTTTCTTTACTAATGCCTTTTTCTAGTTGCGTTTAACCTACTAGTTGAGTTTTCATCAGGTTTCTGAGACCTTTTTGTGTGCTAGAACAGTGCTACTCAAAGTTCAGTCTGCAGACACATCCAAGTCTGTTGATTGTTTGGACTGTGATAAGTAGAGAAAATGAAAGCAGACATTTAGAAACTTGAAGAGCAATTTGACATTGCTGTGACATTCAAATAAATAATCTTGAAATTTATATGAGTATTGGCTTATGAAGGATTAAGGGTAAAACAGCTTGAGAAAGCACTGTGCTAGATTTACTGGTGACGGTTTTGTAACCCTAGATTTACGGAATAGTTGCTCCCTTACAGAGCTACCATCTTTGTAAAAAAGCTAATTCTTGCCGAGTATTTATCATGTGCTAAGTGATTACTTAGGAACTTTCGATAAGTTAACATTTAATCCTTGCAACAACACCTATGAGGTCAGAGTAGACTAATTACTTGCTTAAGGCCATCTTGGTAGAAGTGGCATTTCTCAGATTAAAATCCTGACATTTGGCTCAAGAATCTGTACCTCTAATTTATTATTGCATTATTGTATTATTTTCTCCCTCCCATCCCCCTTTACTGAGTTGACCCACATTAATTCATCTTAATTTAGGTCCTTAGAAACTATAGGAAAAAGATATTTTCCTATCGTTTAACTCCTTATTAATAAAAAATAGTAACAGTAATCCATGGCTTATTTTATACCATGATTTGAGGTTTCTTTAGAAGAGTTGGATGCCATTAAAGAAATTGTTTAAGAGGAATTTTTTCACTACATAAGAGAAAAATTATGTTTTTATAGGGTCAAATTAAAAACCATATTATGATTGAATAGATTATTTGAATATTTTTAAGAGGTTTACTTTATGTTAAAGGAAAACTTTTACAATCCAAACTTTTGTTTTCTTGTAACAGTTTTTATAACACATACTTAGAATTGTTCAGGAATTAATAGCAAGTGTAATCAGAGTAGTTCAAATTAAGGTATGTGACATCAGAGGGTTTTCCTAAAAAGAAATCATGGCTTCTGGGGTTTTGGCTTCAGAGCATGGTAGACCTGTAGTGAATGAAAGAAAGCAGACACAAAAGACTGCTATGCTGTATGATTTCATTTATACGAGATTCACTATGGGGTAGGGAGTGGAGTGGTTATTGATTACTCACCTCAGATCGCTGCCATGGAGTCAGAACCAACTCCTAGCTGACCTTCCATTGGCTGTAATGGCTGCTTGGGAAGACATTGTGAATCTTTGTCCCTAGGAGCAGCTGGTAGATTTGAACTGTTAGAACATGTGTTGTCTTTGGGTTAACAGCACAACTGGTTACAGACTACACCACTGTGCTCCCTGATTATTGATTAGAAAGAGTACAAAATTACCTCTTAGGGTAATAAGAAGAAAGTGAGCCTAGTATTTGGGTTGGGGAACCCTGGTGTGTAAAGAGTTATGCTGAAACCCAACAGCAGGGAGTTCATGTCCACTAGCGGTTCCTTGGGAGAAAGTCCGACCTAATGGCAGCAAGTGAGTAAGAGGATTTGGGTCATTCAGTAGACTCCGTCTGGGACCTGTTTGGTGTTATATCTTCCGCCTGTAGCCCTCATGATGTTTTCATCTATTTCCAGACCAGGTTCAGTGATATGATGTATAAGGTTGTTAAGAGTTGTAGTCGACTTAGAAATCCAAAGTCTCTGTAAATTTTCATTGAAATTAATAATAATTTTTTTTTAAAAGAGTTGTAGTCGACGCAACAACACAACATTGGTAACATTCTCTGTGTAACTGACCTTTGATAAATTTGAAGCTTTGTTGAGTTTTGTTGAAGTTCTAGTAATGAAGTCCATAGAGAATTATGCTTGCCCAAAGGTGGCAGGCACCTCTGGTGGTTTGAATTTACTAGCTGTTCTTTGGGACAAAGATGGGCACTCCTGTGCTATTATTATAGCCTCTGAAAACCTGCTGGAGGGTCAGCTGTGGGTCATTTCCGACTCAGTGGCAATGAGAGAGGGAGTAACTGACAATTGATAAGTTTGGATCTTTGTTGAGCTTGTCTGGAATAAGCTTGGGAAGGAAGGAGCCCTGGGTAGCATAGTGGGGGGAGCTGCTAACAGAGGATCAGCAGTTGGAACCCATCAGCCAGCAGGAGAAAGATGAGGCAGTTCTAGACTTGCAGCCTCAGAAACTAGATAAAGGGTTGCTGTGAAACATGATAGTAGTGGGGATTGGTGGGAGTCCCTATATAGTGCATAGGTTACCATGCTTGGCTGCAAAAAGGGTTTGAGTCTTCTCAGAGGTGCTTTGAAAAGGCCTGGTGCTCTATTGCTGAAAAATGAGCTTTGAAAATTCTACAAAACACAGTTCTACTCAGACACACACAGGGTCTCCCATTCTGATACAATCAGAATTAACTAGATAGCACTTGAAAGAAGGGTTGGCAGACTGTCCCTCACATAGAAAATACCTGCAGGTTTTATTCTTTCTTACCTTATATTTAAATATTGATGTCAGCCTTTTTGAGATAACACAAACAACTAAATCCACTACCACTGTGACCTTGAAGGAAAGTATCATTGCCATTGAGTTGGGAATGGCTCATCCAAGGCTGTCAGTCACATGGGAGGCCTGTACTTCTTTGAACCACCACAGTGCCCCCCACCTCCAGGTTTGCCATGCAGCTGCCTAGGAACTCAGCCACCAGAGTTCCCTGTAGGAGGAGGAGAACCGTTCTGTGTGGTTCCCAAGCTATAATTCTTCACAGAAGGAAACTGCTCCCTTTTCCTCCCACAGAGCAGCTGGTGGGTTTAAATCACCAACCTTTTGGCTAGCAACCAAATTCTTAAACCACAACACCAACATAATAAAGATGTGGTATATGGTTGGATAGGTGGGTGGGCGGTAGTCTCAAAGTTGAGTGACCTCACCTCTGTCTGCATTCCAACATATTTTCATCATCCCAAAAGGTAACCCTGTACATGGTCAGTCACCTGTTTATGGTTCAGACTTTGTTTTTCAGAAGTGATAGCAAAACAATAACAACAAAAAGATACTTTCATCCTTAGGGAAACAACCTTTTGGAAATTATATGATTGGAAGTAGTAGCACATGCTTGTGGGAATAAGGCTTCCCAGAGAACATGCCTGCAAGTTAGGTCAGGGATCTCTGGGGAAAGATTATTAATAATAGTACCTCAAGCTTTGCAAAAAACAATAACAAGTTCCATTCCAAAATAATAAACTTCTTTTTGAGCACTTCTTTTCTTGCCAAATTAACTCTTTCCTGTTTTCTGTTCATTTTACTTCCTTAGTAGCTGAAATCAGTCAACTTTGTCCTTACTTACTGTCTTAGTATGGTTTTCCCCATTTCTGTTATACACACTTAATCTGCAAGTGACAGAACCCTTAAACATTATCCAACAACAAAGGATCACCAGACATCTGAGTAAAACCAACCGGTATCTGACCCTCCTGTGGATTTTCAGAGGCAGTTAATCACACAGAAGGAGACTGCCTGTCTTTCTCCCACAGAGCAGCTGGTGAACTTGAACTGCCTTTCTTTGGGATTACAGTGCAGCTTCTTACCCGTAGGTCACCAGAGCTCCCTCCTCCAACATGAAAGATGATCAAAACACAGAATACAGATAACAGAAACACTCCTAGAAAGCATCAATGACTCTACTATTTTTAGATACGCAGAAAGAGAAATCTTAATAAGAAAAAAAAAAAGAACTCTTAAGAGTAGTATACTATATAACGAGGAACTCAGGGAAACAGAAGCACTTAAGAAGAATGTGAAACTGATTTCAACACAAAGATTAGGGGGAAAGACCGTTGGAAAAAGATTCTTGGAAAAATAATCAGTGAAGAAGAGGAAGACCTTCAAAAACAGTGGTACAGGACCAGTCAAGGTTTTGACGTTATTGACTCAACAGTCCCTAACAATAAAATTTAAGACCCCCCCTCCCAACCCCAGGTAGAAATTGGATGCCTCATTAGCTATGATGTATGATGATGTTTTGTTATATAGAAGGAGCCATGGTGGTACAGTGTATAAGCTCTAGGCTACTAACCAAAAAATCACTGGTTTGAGTTCGTCAGTCACTCTATGGGAGAAGGATGGAGCAGTCAGTACCCCTGAGTTTCACAGCCTTTGATATTCCATGAAACAGTTCTTCTTTGTCTTGTAAGCTTGTAAGAAGTGACTTTATGGCAGTAGGTTTATTTAATATTTCTTTTTTCAACATAAGAAGTCTCCCCAAATCTAAGGGAGCTCTGGCGGCCTAGTGGCAAGATGCTGCACTGCAGTTCCAGAAGTATGTGGTTCAAATCCACCAGATGCTTTGCTGGAGAAGGAGGGGGCAATCTCTTCCTGTACCAGTCAGATCTGATTTGACGGTACACATAAAAATAATACAATAAAAATTTAAAAAAAAGTCTCCCCAAATCTTAATGGGTAATGATTCTGTAATTTAGTTAAGTTTTGGCAGGAAAGATGCCTGTCTGCTCTACATGGCATCTGCTAGGTCTGGGACTTAGTGATGACCAGTTTGCTTGGTTGAGTATGTTAATTTTCCACCCTCAAATGAGACATGTCCAGTTGGGTTCGCCTCCATGTTCTAATAGAGAGGAAAAACTTGTGATTTTGCAAATGCTTCAGAAAGGAGAGAAAGATGATGACAGCACTCCAACTTCTGTAAAGGGCCACCGGAAACCCAGGCTGACATGCTATTATCCTTATGTGTATTCCAAATCATCCTTGGGCATTTCAACCTGAACTGGCTTTGTTTGACCTCCTTTTTGAAGGTTTGGTTAACAATACTCTGTCAGTTGTTTCATGAATCTAGTATTTTTGATTCATTATAGAAAATTGTTCTCTGAAAAAAAAAGGTACACATCTGGAGTCTCAGCTGGAATAACTGAGAAAGTTGGAGACTTGGGTAAGTGGTGTTTCTTAGCTGCTGGCCTGTTACTGACTAGTTTAGACATCCTCTCAGCAGGGCAACCCACGGGAGCTGGTTTTCAGCCTTGTTTGTTAAGGTGCAAAGGTAAAGGCTGCCAGACCCCCCTTTAAAAAGCAAACCAAAATTTTATTTAACTTTTTGTAATTGAAAAAATTTTACACTTACACAAGCATTATAAAAATGATTCCATATACATTTCACCCAGATTCCCCCAAATCTCAAATAATCACAATAGAATTGTTTGTCCAGCTTCCTGGTCTTAAAAGTTTTAGAATGTCACTTCTCTCAAATTTTATTGATCATATAGTTCTCTTTTACCTATTCAAAGAGAAAGGTAATAATTTCCTGATGGGGGAGTGTCAAGGTCACATAAAAAAACTGCCATTTGGGCAGGGAGCTGTTGTAGTGAGTACCTTTGGAAACAATACTAGTGTTCCAGTGGCAACAGGTGAACTCGCCTCAATGATGGGTTCTAAATAACAAGTATTTCTAGTTGTTTATGAATATTCCATAGTAATAAGACTGAAGTAAAACATTTAAAAAGATTAATCTATTCTTAGATCACAAAATGAGAAATCTTTAAAAATTTTCTTGTGAATTGATTAGAAGGACATAAAAAGGGATTTCAGCTCTTTTTGTGGGTACAGGGACTCAGTTCCTTTTGAATTCCATAAGGAATTGGCTACTTTTTATTTTTGTTAGTTTTTTATTTGAGTAAAATTTTACTGCTTACTAGTTTTTTATTTAATCACTCATATACATTTTGTTTTAGAATATTAATTACAAAATGTGATCAACCCCTTCCTATATATTGCCTGCTTCTCAGGAACATTTTGGCTATACTTAATCCATGACAGATTTATTTGTGCTTCTGGAAATACTTCATTAATACTGTAATTCAAATGTATCAGCTCTTCTTTGGGCTTCCTTATTATTTGTCCACTTATTTGTGTGCATATGAGGTGACTTAAAAATATAGTGGTTTGGGTCAGATACACCTTAGCCCTCACAGTGACACCTTTACTTTGAACTTTAAAGAGATCTTTTGACAGTACATCCTCTGATATCTTCTGGTAGTGTAGTACATAAATGTTAGGCTGCTAACTGATAGGTCAGCAGTTTGAATCCACCATCTTCTCAGGGGGAGAAAGATCAGCAGTCTCCTTCTGTCTGTAAAGATTCACAGCCTGGGAAACTGGTGGGAAGTTTTCCATAAGTCAGGATAGGCTTGCCAGCAGTAGTTTTGGTTTTGGCTTCCTTGGGAGTAGCTTGTGAATCCAATAAGATGAAATTCTTGACCAGTTTTTTCTCTCTTTATCACAGTGTTGTTTACTGGTCCATTTGTAAGGATCCCCCCCCCCCCTTTATATTGAAGTGTAATCCATACTGGTGGCTGTAATCTTTGTTTCAGATTCTTTTCACTTTCAGCAAGCAAAGCTATGTTTTCAGTGTTTCACAATTTAGCGAATCTTCCTTCACTTCTGATGCCTTTTCATACAGTCCAGCTCTGCTGATTGTTTGCTCAGCATGCCCATTGACTAAGGATGATTAAAGGATGCGTCCTTGACATACACTTTTCCTGATTTATACTACTCTGTGTCCCCTTGTTCTGTTTGAATGATGTCTTTGTTGGCTGTATACAGGTTTTGCATGAGCATGACTACATATTCTGGAATTCTTAAGCTTCTCAGTGTTGTTTACAATTTGCTCTTTTTTAAAAAGAAAAAAATAATTTGCTTACAAATTACATATACATATACATTGTGTTTAACAAGCACAAACCACCTCATCATTCTCCCAAAGAACAACTGAAAGCATGAATTGTAATACCCTGATTAAAATGTGGGTAGATTACACACCCTCTTTGATGCCATGTTTCTCATTGTAAACTTCAAGAAGGCAGAGTTTTTATGGTCTGTGTCCTGTCTGACCATTACCTCCCACTCTCCCACTCCTCTTCATATCTGCTTCCACAATATCTAGAACAGAGTGCTTGGTATGGTGTGTTGTTATTGTTGTTGTTAAGTGCTGTGGAGTCGTAGGTGACTCATAGTGACCCTCTGAACAAAATATCTGACACTTGTATAACTTTGATCCTTTCTCCAGGTTCATAGGGTTTCCGGAGGCAAGCTATTTATGGAAGTGGATGCCATTTCTGCTTCCAAGCTTGTTTAAATTGGGGAGCTCCACCAAACACTGTCCATTATGGGTAACCATTGTTGCATTTGACACATCAATGTCACAGTGTTCAGCTTCACAGCAACCACGAGTTACCTCTGTACAGCAAGTGGACAGTATAGGGCTATACGACCTAGAGGAATGTTTGACGAAAAATAATTGAAAACAGGCTGCAGATTAAAGTCACCCACCTTTGGCTTGGTAGCATCACTTTCTGTCCACTAGGCCAACTGATCTCTCTCTCTCTATGCTGTTGTTGTTAACATGTTGCTGCACACTATTAAATTGACGACCATGCTTAGAAACACATTTTGCTGTCATTTGCGGCAACTTGTTAGTGTCGTCGAGTCCTAGGCGACTCATAGCGACCTATGAACGAAAGACCTGACACTTGTATAACTTCCATCCTTTCTCCAGGTTCATAGGGTTTCCAGGAGCAAGCTTTTTCAGAAGTTGATGCCACTCCTGCTTCCAAGCTTGTTTTAATCAGGGAGCTCCACCAAACACTGCTCACCATGGGTAACCATTATCACATTTGACACATCAGTGTCACAGTGTTAAGCTTCACAGCAACCACAAGTTACCTCTGTTAATGGTATATGCTTAGTAAATATATGTTGGATGAGTGGCAGAGATTCACATTTCAAAGGGTGGTATTTTTATGAGTCTGGGTGTTAGAATTTTGCACATGTTCTTCCAAGTTAGGAATATGATATCTGGCAATGGATTGATTGAAAACAAAATAAATTCTACTTTGATAGAATCATTGGATGCCTTACAGAGTTTAAGACTCAGATTTGGGGGCGGGGGAAAACCCAGCTCAGATTTTGAACCGTTTTTTAAGCCTGTGATACTGTTATTGTTGAGTCAGAACTGACGACCCTCCAGCAAAACCTGCAGTAAATTGCATGGGAGGAAATTGCCCATTCTGTGGAACATCTGGTGGATTCAAACCATGTGCTTTTGGGATTGCAGCACAGCTTCTTAGCACTAGGCCACCAGAGCTCCCTATTGTAGTTTGTTATAATTTGAAGCAGGACAGTATACCAGTAGTGCCCACTGGACCTGTAAATGGTCAACTAGCAAGAAGTTTTGAGCGATCTAAAAGAAAAAGACCCTCAACGAGATGGATTGACAGAGGGACTTCAATGGGGATCTTAAGCAAAAGAGAGACTGGGGAAGAAATAAGTGACAGAAGGGAGGTACTCCTATCTTAGAACAATCAACCCTGCAAGATCATAGGGCAGCTTGTGCACAGAGGGTAAAGTTCAGATGATGGAAATAGTAGGACAGAAGGACTATGGAAATGAGGATGGCAAGGAGAAAGAGTGATAAGGGTGGTTACTTTTGTGGTTATTGTAATTTCATGTTGTAAAACTAAATATATATGACTGGTTAAATAACAAATGAATTTGCTTTGTAAACATTCCCTAAAATAACAATTTTTTTTTCAAATGATAAATAATTAAGATGGAATTTTAACTATTTCTTCCTCTACCAATGCATTTTTTTTTCCACTTGTTCTTGTAAGGGTCAGCTTTTGACAAGAAAAGACTAAAATACCTTATTTTGGTCACTATATAAAATCAAGTCAATGAAATTTTATTAATTAAAAAAAAACCCAAACAAAACAAACTTTTTTTCACAGTCAGAGATTATGGGAGAGGTGATAAAATGGGTCTGACCCTGCTCCTGTCAGTTTAAGGGTGCTTTAACAGTTTAGCATCTTGGGCCAATTGGCTTGAGGTATGGAATTAAAACATGACTTGTTTGAGATTTTTGTGCTTATTTTATTTTATCAGAAACTCTGATTAGACATTTTCATTGCCCTAGGAAGCCATTCCAGAGAGGTGAATTTCAGCTCAGTGCCTTCGTTCCTGGCCAGGTGTCAGATGACAGCATGTCCCAGCAAGGACATTGCATGGTGGTTTGTGAGGAGCTGTGTTGGCATAGCCTTTTGGGTATTTTCTTCAGTCTTTTAGGTTCTATTTTTTTATCTGTAAAATGGAGAGTGTAGGTCTGTAGTAAAGAATAACTGAGGCAATGAATCTGTGGTTTATCATTGCATTCATAATTCATTCTGCTCAGATTAGTAGCAGACTAGTAACAAAAAGAGGATGGTAACAATGTCCCCAGTGTTTGATTTGCCTTACCACTACATGATTTCCAATATGATTTCAGCTGTTTCTCCATTGTTCAGTTCCCTCATTTCTCTATGTCCCTTGGGTTCAGTGGTTTGCTCGAAGGTCTCCAGAGACCCAGATCTGTCCGGGAAAGGACTCATGTGACTACAAGTTATGCAGGCCGGTGTTGCAGAGATTGCTGAGTGATGGATGGGCTAGGTACAGCTGGTTGCTGTGTCCCAAAAGAGACAATGAGCATTGAGCTCCCATGTGCTTATATAGGTCCATGGACTGCTAGGAAAACAAACAGATTCATCCTGGAAAGGGTCAAACCGGGCGGCTCCTTGGAGGCAAGGATTCTGAGGCTTCGCCTAACATCCTTTGGACATGTGGTGAGGAGAGACTGACTGGTCCTTGGAGAAGGACATCATGCTTGAGAGGGTGGAGGGACAGCGCAGGAGGGGAAGGCCCTCTATGAGGTGGATTGATTCAGTGACTGGGGTAATCGGGATGGGAGTGTCAGAGACAGTGCGATTGGCACAGGACAGAACAGAGTTTAGGGCTCTTGTACATAGGGTCGCTATGAGTCACAAGCGACTCGATGGCACATAAGAACAAACAACAATAGGATGGGGTTTCTGTCTCACCCTAATCCTATTGCCTTAATGCAATAAATATTCATCACAAAATAGTTAACCAATGGCTAGGAAAGATATTTTATTGTTTTGGTGTGTTTTGTTTTGTTTTAGGAGAGACATTTTGAACAATAAACCATTGACATCACAGTAGTACTTTAGTGGACAATAAGAAAAAGTACACTTCTTCCTCTCATACATATGTTGTGAATTTTCGCTTGTGGGTGAGTGGGATGGGAGAGGAAAGTAGCTCTTAGGGGGTTGCTGGAGTCACTCCTGGTCCTCTCCAAGAATCCCCTTTGGCCTGGGGCCACTGTGGAACAACTGGACAGTTGCCTCTCGTCTGCAGTCATAGTCCTGTAACTTACATCCTTCCTCCTGCTCTTGCCCTCTGCTCTCCATTTCCTGATATCCCAGCCACCCACCCCCCCTCACGTACTCAGAATGAAAGCCAGAGTCCTTGCTGTGGCCAGTAAGGCTCTATGAGCAGTCTGTCTCCCTTGAATGCTGCCTGTCATTCTGTGTAGGGCCAGTTCTCATTACCATTATAATTCTCTCCGCCTTTCCTTTTTGGATTTTGCTCATCTGTCACCTAGCCAGTTAGTTCCTCATCCAACCCTTTTTATTAGAGCAGCCCCACTGGCATTCTCTTATTCCTCTTACCTCTTTTTCCATTATCTGTTATGGATTAAATTGCCGCCTCTAAAACTAAGTGTTGTAAATCCTAACCTTTGTGCTTGTCATTATAATCCAAGGGAATAGTCTTTGTTATTTAATTAGGATTACAATAGAGTAAGCCATTAATCTCTTCTGAGATATTGAGAAGATTAAATAAGCCAGCAGAGAGATAAAAACAGATACCAAAATGTAAGTGATTTCTGACAAGATGGTACATAGCTAAACAAACCATTATAATGGAAATTCCAGAAAACATAATTATGCATTGTTTCTGCCCATTTATTATACTTAGTTAATCTGTATGTTGAACAAAAAATCTGAGAAACTGGGCTATAAAAAGAATTAGAGGAAGACTCACAAACCAACAGTGATAGGCACATGACACAACCTTCATGCTGAAAAGTGAAGAGTACTTGAAGCACTTACTGATGAAGATTAAAGATTACAGCCTTCAATAGGGATTACACTGCAATACAAAAATAAGAATACAAAATCCTCACGGCTGTGTCAACAAGCAGGATTATGATAAATGAAGAAAAGATTAATGCTGTTAAGGATTTAATTTGTCTTAGATCCACTAGCAACTCCAATGGAAATATCAGTCAAGAAATCAAAGGACATACTGCATTGGGCAAGTCTGCTGCAGGAGACCTCATATTAAATTGTTAAAAAATACTTTGATAACTTAAGATGTACCTTATCCAAGACAATTATTAGTGGTCTCATATGCTGAAAATTACCCCAAAACAACTGGATCAGTGCATCAACAGAGAACTTAGTTTAGAAGAGAGCATGGTACAAGGGATATTATAGCTAATGTTAGATGGATCTTGGCTGAAAGCAGAAAGCACCAGAAGAATGTCTATCTGTGTTTCCTTGACTAAGCAAAGGCATTTGACTGTGTGGAGCACAACAAACTGTGGCTGACTCTGAGAAGAAAGAGAATCCCAGAGCGCTTGATGGTGTTTATGTGAAATCTATACTTGGACCTTGATTATAGCAACTCGAGGTTTGAATTTGTTCTTCAGTTCCTTGAACTTAAGAAATGCTGAGCGAGTTCGGCCCTTTTGATTTTCTGACTCCAGCTCCATGAACATTTGATTGTAATATTTTACTTTGTCTTCCCACACTGCCTTTTGAAATCTTCTCCTTTGGCTGCTCTGCGCTCTAGTGCAATATTCAGAGTTTCTTCTATCATCCATTTTGGTCTTTTCTTTCTCCTCTGTCTTTGTAATGACCTTTTACACTCTTCCTGGATGATACTCTTGATATCCTCCAACAACTCATCTGATCTTCGCTCTTTAGTGTTCAAGGTCTCAAACCTGTTCCTGAGATGGTTCTGAAATTCACGTGGGATAGACTCAAGGTCATAATTTGGTTCCTGTGGATTTGGTTTAATTTTCCTTAGCTTCAGCTTGAACTTGCATATGAGTAGTTGGTGATCTATCTGTGTTTCATTGATTATGCAAAGGCATTTGACTGTGTGGATCATTACAAACTGTGGCTCACTCTGAGAAGAAT
This sequence comes from Elephantulus edwardii, assembly GCF_000299155.1. Taxonomy (NCBI): domain Eukaryota; kingdom Metazoa; phylum Chordata; class Mammalia; order Macroscelidea; family Macroscelididae; genus Elephantulus; species Elephantulus edwardii. The sequence continues at coordinate 10,949,958 of NW_006399845.1, read as the reverse complement.
GGAAATCCCAAATCATGCTAATCCTAAACCTATACTTGGACCAGGAGGCAGTTGTCAGCAAGGAAACACTGCATGGTTCAAAATTGGGAAGGGTGTACGCCAGGGATGTGTCATGCCTCCATACCTTTTCAACCTGTATGCAGAGCAGATTATCCAGGAGGCTGGGCTCTATGAGGAGAAATGTGGGGTCAGGATTGGTAGAAGATCTATCAAAAGTCTGCGTTATGCAGATAACGCAGCCCTACTTGCTGAAACTGAGCAGGACCTGAAGCGCTTGCTGCCGAGGGTCAAGGACTGTAGCCTTCAATATGAATTGAGGCTCAATGTCAAGAAGACAAAGATTCTCGCCACTGGACCAATTGGCAGCATCAGGATGGATGGTGAAGGAATTGAGATTGTTCACAGCTTCAGTTTGCTTGGCTCCACAGTCAACACTCTTGGCACCAGAAGCCAGGAAATTAAAAGACATATTATGATGGGAAAGTCTGCTGTTAGGAACCTCTCCATAGTACTGAAGAGCAATAATTTCAGTCTGGAGACTAAGGTGCACCTGACTCAGGCCATGATCTCACAGTTATGTGCTATGCATGAGAAAGCTGGACAGTAACTAAAGGTAGTAGGAGGAGAATTGATGCCTTTGAGCTGTGGTGCTGGAGAAGAATATTGAATATACCATGGACCTCTGGGAGAACAAACAGGTTCATCTGTGAGAAGGTGAAACCAAGTTGCTCCTTGGAGGCAAGTATTCTGAGGTTTCATCTGATATACTTTGTGCATGTTTCAAGGAGTGAGCAGTACTTGGAGAGGATGTTATGCTTGAGGGTGGAGGGACAGCACAAAAGAGGAAGACCCTTGATGAGGAGAATTTATTTCATTGACTAGGGTAATGGTGGTAGGTGTGTCAGAGACAGGTTGGCTTAGGATAGAGCAGGGTTCAGAGGAGGCGACTTGACAGCACATAACAACAACAACATACAGGTAAAAGTTGGACAGTCAATGAAAAGGTCCAATAGAAAAATTGATGCATTTTATTTTTTTATTATTGTGATTTGAGTAAAAGAGCAAATTGGTTTAGTGTTGTGTACTTTGGCCCTATTATCAGGAGGGACCAGTTTCTGGAGAAGGACATTATGCTCATTAAAAGATAGAATCATGAAAAAGAGGTATTTACACCTTGCCTACAGCAGTACACGCAAATGACAACAATTGTCAGGATGGCCCAGGACAGGGCATTTTTTGTATTGTACACAGGGTCAATATGAGTTGGAACTGATTCAGTAGCACCTAACACAATGACTGCAAGAAACTGCAGAAACAAACTTCTGTTAAAGGTGTCTACTTGCGAGACTGCAGCCCAAAGTCAAGAGTATGGACCGCCGTATCTAAGGGTTAAAAGAATAGTCGGTCTCCCATGGCCAAGGTTAATTGGCTGTCATTAGCACTCAGATGGATGAGGAAAATAGGTCCTCCCAAAATGAAGGGCATGAGTTGCCATTTCAGAGGGCCTGGAAAGTGGAGCTGAAGTCCTGGGCTTTACAGAATCCAGAGGGAATGTGAAGTGTGATTGTCCAGGTGGTGCCAGAGAACAGAGGTTTATTTTCCACACTTCAGAGCTAATTTAATTTTTTTCTTTTTGGCTTGGTATTAAACTTGCTTGGTGCCTATTATCCCTTCTTTCTCTACAGTTCATCACAGCCCATATATGTTTTGTGCCTGTGCCACTTTGTGAACAGGGAAAAAATGAAAAAAGATTTTGCCCCAGAATAGACTATGTCTCTTCTGTGTTGAATTTAGATGAATGTAGGACTTGAGAAATTTGGGGTTTGGATATGATTTAAGACTTTGGTTATAATGTGGAGTGAATTTGTTTTGCCTGTGGTGTGGCAAAGACGTGAATTTGGGGGGGCTTGGACATGGACAGGATGAGGATATATAATACTTACTTGTTCACTGATTACCTTTCTCCTCACATTAGACTATCAACTCTTTGAAGGCAAAGGCTTTATATGTTTACTACTGTTTTCCAGAGTTTTAGTTAACTGAGCACTACCCTGATGTCCTCTGGCTGCATAGGGGATGTTGTGAAACATTACTCCTTCAAGTCTGACCTTGGGTTCCTTTTCCTCCTATCTCATCAGTACTGAACTTTGAGAGTGGCCCAAGAGAACCGATACTGTGTTCTTGCCATGTGACAGGCCTAGTGTTGAACATTGTTAGGTCTTTTATCTTTTTTTTTTCTTTTTATAAAATCTCTAATTCTTTATTCTTAATCCCTAAACCAAAAGTAGCCCAGAAAACAAATAACTTTGTCCATTGGATTTTGGCAAACAGTTTGGATGACAAAAATCTATCTAACCTACATTCCCTTTTTTTTTTTATTTTAACTTTTTAAAAAAATTAATTTCAGTGAACTTTTATCTTTTAATTGACATGACAACTTTTATGAGATGAGTACTATTAAAGAAGAGACTAAGAATTAGAGAGGGAACTTGCCCTCCATTTGGCTTGCCAATTCAAAGGTAGTAAATGGCAAAGCTATCATCATTCTAATGATGACAGAAGTATCTGATTCTCTAGCTGAGTCCTGACTCTGTTCTCTTGCTGCCTGCCTTTCTGGCCAGGCTGTAGTACTGTATGGCTTTTTTTGATAGTCTGTCCTTCTTGATCTCCCATTTATCCTGGTTTCTGCCTTTTTAATGGGAGGAGCTAGATAACTTGTGAAATATTCCCCTCTAACTTTCCTCAGTGTATTTTTGTTTAAGCAATTTATTTTTTGTTAAATGTTCCTCTTTCTAACATCTTGTAGCATCTACTATAGAAATTTGTTTTACTCTTTATTGGTCAACTATTGCTTTTGTGGGAAAGTGCTTTGGTGTCTCTCATGGACTCAGACCAGTATCTTTTTTCTTTTTTTTTAAATTTATTTATTTTTCATTTCAATGAACATCTACAGAGATTTTGGAATTCCATTCATTCTTTGTTGCACCCTTCTCCCCATCC
>NW_006399845.1:10909827-10946123 GCF_000299155.1 Elephantulus edwardii | reverse complement strand
AAAAACAAGGAACTCATGCAATATTATTCAAAATGGGTGACCCTGGAGGACATTATGCTGAGTGAGGTATCTCAGTCACAAAGGGACAAATGCTATATCAGGCCAGTATCTTTTAAGATTTTAACTGGTCTATCAAAAATTTGAGAAACTAATGATTGCTAACCTGATAAGTGGGTTTAGCCACCTTAGAGTAACTATCCTATGAAGCAGGGAAGAAGTACAGTGCTGGTAGCCACAAGAAAAATTGGAAATTGTAAAAAAAATTAAATTAAATACACAAAGGTTCAGTTAATCTCTTGAGCATTAGTGAACTGAAATGAACTTGTACTGGTTGTTCTGAACCATAAAATTATATACCTGGGCAGGGTAAAGCCAGAGGAAACTCTGTTGGATGTCTGTAGCAGTCCTGATGTGCAAATTGGTCATCTGACCTGGGTGTAGGGGCAAAAGACTAATTGAACCATCTAGTAGCTGGTTCCCTCCAAAGTTATTCCTCAGGATAGCTGACGTTCTCACAAAATACCACAGTAAAGCAAATGATTAGAGGTCTTGGGGATTGAAAAAATCATATGATCTATGATGCTGGACATGATAAATTGAAGAAGGGTGGCAACATTTTTATCCTCAAAAAGAGTATTTTTAAAAACTATTCTTAAGTATCCACAGTTGGGTAATACACACATAAAAGAAAAACTAGTTAATATGATGGCTGTCCAAATTTGTGCACCAACCACTAAAACCAAAGATGAAGAAATTGAGGATTTCTATCTTCTGTAGTAGTTGGAATGTAAAATTTAGAATCATAGGAGGAGGATTGAGTGTTGGCAAATAGGGCCTTGATGATAGAAAAAGAGGTTGTATGATAGGATTTTATATGACCAACACCTTATTCAGTGCAAATTCCTTTTTTAAACAGCAACTATATATGTGGACTGGATAGAATACCCAAGAACCAGCCTGTGTAAAGAGAACCAATTTGTGGAAAGAAATGGTGGGAGAAATCTCAGTATCATCAGAACACAGCCAGGGGTTAACTGTGAACAGACGACCATTGACTCATCTGTAAATTCAAACTGAAACTGAAGAAAATGAAAACAAGTCCACAAAGACTAAAATGTAGTCTGGAGTATATCAGAATTCCAAAATTATCTCAAGAGCAGATGTGATACATTAAACACTACTGACCAGATGATTTATGGGATGACGTCAAGGACATGAAGAAGTTCAGCATGCACTATGCAGATCTCCACTGACAGATGGGATGGTAGCTGCACTTGATGCATTGGCTGGGAATTAAAATATGGGTCTTCTTTGTGAAAGATAAGAATTTTACCACAGGGAAGATGATGGAGGAGTTGGAGTATAATAATGATAGTCACAGCTTTGTGGAATAATCAGAACCCATCAGTGTAGATTTGGGTCTTTTTTAAAAAGTTTTTTAAATTTTATTAATTTTAATGAACGTTTACAGAGATTTTGGATTTCCATTCATTCATTGTTGGATTTTTCTCCCTGCTCCTCCCCTCCCCCCACCCCCAGTTCAGTCTTCCCTTTGACAAGTAAAAGAAAAATTCCTTCATTGGTATACAATCCCCCTGCCCACCTCCCCCAAGTACACTCCACTATGCAACCTTTATTCTGGACTCTGGTCATAATCATAATACCCAATCATATATCGCTTTAAAACAGTTCTCTCTGTCATCTGTTTTAATGCAGTATACATAATTTATGCAGTCTTTCTCAGTCTCACCCCAACCCTGATGTCAGTCCCATTCTACAGCAGTGGCACTTTGCAGTATTTGTCCTTTTATGACTGAGATATTTCACTCAACATTATGTCCTCCAAGGTCACCCATTTTGAATAATATTGCGTGAGTTCTTTGTTTTTCAATGCAGCATAGTATTCCATTGTGTGAATATACCAGAGCTGCTCTATCCATTCATTTGTTGATGGGCACTTAGGATGTTTCCAACTCTTTGCTATTGTGAGCAAAAGCGCAGTAAACATGGGTGTGATTTGGGGGCATTTTTACCATCACTGAGTGCCTTTTATCTTCTGGCCCTCAGTAACATTTCTCATAAAAAGAATTTTTAAAAAATTCTTTTCATAACTGAGATAACATAAATAATTTTTGCATTTTTAATTTCCTGCTCACATGCAAGTGTAATTCCTGGTAGCCATGTAATATAGATACTGTTGTGTATTGCCATTTCTCTTCCTTTACAAAAACAACTTTTCTATAAGGCAGCATCTTTCACTCTCATTACTCTTGTTTGAGCCACTATCCTGCAACTGGAGAATGTTTAGTGGCATTCCTAAACTCTGCCTATTAGATGCCAGTAATATCTCTTAGTTATGACAATCAAATATGCCTTCCCATTTGAACAAATATTCCCCTGAGGCTAAAGTATTTCTTCTTTGAGAAGCACTGCTTCTCAAAATTTAATATGGCTATTTACTTTTGTGCCAGTTGTGAAAAGGCTTTCTTAATCAGCTTAATCAGCAACTGAAAAATGTATGACTTAGTGGCCAGCCTGGGAGAAAGCTCTGGAAATTTGGAGCTATAAAGAACTTTCTTTTTACTGGCTGGATGAATTTTGTTTCTGAGCATTTCCGTAGCATGAGGCTGGAGAATTTGGGTGGTTTGAAACTTCTTTATTGATTAAACACCATCAAAACAAGAGTTTGACACAGATGACTCAAGACTTTCATTGTTGTTAGGTGCCGTCAAGCTGGCTCCACCTCATGGACCTAACACAGCACCATCCTCACAGCTTTGCTGTGCTTAACCCCATTGTTGAAGCCATTATGTCAGTCTGTATTTTGCTGAATCTCTACTGTAATAATTAATATTGAGTCAGGATAGACCAGACCTTGGGAAAGGATTCATGCCTGGAAAAGTAGAAGATCAGTGAAGGAGAAAAAGACGCTCAGTGAGATGAATTGATGCAATCACTTCAATGGTACTTAACAGGACTTATGCACAGTGAAGATTGTGAGGATGAGGCAGGATGAGGTGGTGCATACAGTTGCTATGAGAGTTAGAGCTGGCTGTGTGGCACCCAGTAACAATATTAATCAATACACAAAGGAGCGTTGGTGGTGTGGTGCATAATGGCGATGACTGCTAACCAGAAAGTTGGCAGTTTGAGTCTACAATTGCTCTGAGGGAGACCATCAGCAGACTCCTCTCATAAAGCTTTACAGCCCCGGGAACCTGGTGGAGTTTCTCCATCCTTGCCTCTGAGGAGCCCGCTTAGAGGTTGCACTTCCTCCGTGACAGACTTGTTCTTTTGGTGGTCCATGGGATTTTCAGTACTCTCTGCCACCACCACATTTAAAGACATTGATTATCATTCTGTTGACACCCAATTTTTCTGCACTATTCGAGATTTTGTTTATGGAATCCTTCAATATTGCAATCAAGACTTGAATTTGTTCTTCAGTTCTTTCACTTTGCTCTCAGTGTGGAAGAGGCAGTGGTTATAGAGACAATTCTTCTCCTTATTTTTTGCTAAAGAAAGAATTTATTAAGGCAAAAATCCATTTTGTTAATGCTAGGATGTTGCCTGGCTCAGTCAGTTAGCAGAAGTATAGCAGTTAAAAGTTAATTGATAAAAAAAAAGTTAATTGATGTTGTTGCTGTTAGTTGCCATCGAGTCACGTATGACTCCTAGCGACCTGTGAACAGCAGATCTGAACTTCATCCTATCCTGTGACGTCTTCACACTTCTTGACACATGAGAACCCATTGCAGCAGTCTACCTGGTTGAGGGTCTTCCTCTCTTTTGCCAACTCTCCACCCCTCCAAGCCTCATGTCCCTCGCCAAGGAACAACCCCTCCTAGCAACATGCCCAAAGTATGTGAGGCAAAGCCTCATCAGCCCTTCCTCCAAAGAGCACTCTGGCTGCACCTTCTCCAAGATATATCTGCTTGTTCTTTTGACTCTCCATGGGATGTTCAGTGCTCTTCTCCAACACCACAGCTCAAAGGTGTGTCAATTCTTCTTCTGTCATCCTTATTCATTGTCCAGCTCTCATATGCATATTAAGTAATCAGAAAGACCATGGCCTGAATCAGATACACCTTAGTCCTCAAACTGACATCATTACTCTTCAATAATTTAGAGAGGTCCCTAACTGCAGACTTTCTCAATACAGTGCCTCTTCAAGGCTGTTCGTTGTGGATCCAAGCAAGATGAAGTTGTTGACAGTTTCAGTCTCTTCTCCATCCATCGTGATGTTGCCTAACAGTCCAGTGATAAGAAACTTTGTCTTCTTGACATTGAGATTCAATCCATACCAAAGGCAGCATTCCTTGAACTTCTGGCACAAGTGCCTCAAGTCCCCATCACTTTCAGCAAGCAAAGTTGTGTCATCTGGCTATTGTCATCAGGCTATTGATGAGTCATTCTTCCTCCAATCCTTATGCCACATTCTTCTTCACAGAGTCCAGCTTCTCGAATAATTTTCTCAGCATACAGATTGAATAGGTATCGAGAGAGAATACAACCCTGACACACTCCCATTTTCCTATTAAATCCTGCAGTGTTCTTCTGCTCTGTTCACACAACAGTCTCCTGGTTCAGGTATAGGTTTCACTTGAGCACAGTTAAATGCCCTGGGATTCCCATTCTTCTCAATGTCAGCCACAACTTGGTATGATTCACACAAACACCTTTGCATAGTCAGTAAAGCACAAATAGACATTCTTCTCTTATTCTTTCAGCCAGGATCCATCTGACATCAACAATGATGTCCCTGATGCCATGACCCCTTCTAAATCCTGCTTGAACTTCTGGCAGTTCCCTATCTATGTACCGTTCTAGCCATTTTTGAATGATTTTCAGTGTTATTATGCTTGCATGTGATATTAATGATATTATTTGATAATTTCCACATTTATTTGGTTCACCTTTCTTGGGAATGGGAACAAATATGAAGAACCTCTTCCAATCTGTTGGCAAGACAGCTGTCCTCCAAATTTCCTGGCCTAGATTGGTGAGCTCATCCAGGACTGCATCTTTTAATTGAAAAAAGTCAATTGATACCTCATCAATTCCTGGAGCCTTATTTTTTGCCATTGCCTTCAATGCATTGAATGAGGCTGAAAATAGAATGATTGAATTTTGTATTTTGAATGATTTATTCATTGTAAATACCTTTTTTAAAAGATGCAAATGATGACTTTATACATGGACCTCATCTAATGATCTGCATAGGAATCAGATTGACTACATCTGTGGAAGCAATTATTAGAGAATCTCAATATTAGCAGTCAAAACTAGGCCAGAGGTAGACTATGGGTCAGACCATCAATTACTCATATTCAAATTAAAATCAAGGTTGAGGAAAATTAAAGTAAGTCCACAAAAATAAAGATATGATCCTGAATCTATTCCATCTGAATTTCAAGATCATCTAAGAATAGGTTTGAAGCATTGAACACTGTGATTGAAAACCAGATGAATTCTAGGATGATATGAAGGATATCATCCATGAAGAAAGCAAAAGGTCATGACAAAAACAGAGGAGAAAGAAAAAAACCAAAATGGATGTCAGTAGAGACTCTGAAAATTGTGCTAGAGCATCAAGAACAGAAGATTCAAAGGGCAGCTATAGAAGACAAAACAAAGTATTATAATGGAATGTGCAGAGAGCTGGAATTGGATAAAAAGGGAATAACTCACTTTGCATTTCTGAGAAAACTGAAAAACGAATTTAAACCTCGAGTTGCAATACTGAAAGATGTTATGGGCAATATATTGAATGACCCAGAAAGCATCAAAAGAAGATGGAATGCATGGAATCACTGTACCAGAAATAACTGGTTGACACTGAAGAATTTCAGGAAGTACCATACGAGCCAGGGCTAATGCTAATGAACGGGGAAGTGGAAGCTGCATTGAAGGCATTTGCAAAAAAGATAAGTGGATAGGCAATTTAAAAAATGTGCTTTTGGAAGGCAGGAATGAAAGCATGGCAATTAAGGGGAAGGATGGGAGAGTAAGACAGCCCTGGAGACAAGGGTGGTTCCATCCTCAGGGCATGAGGCCAAAAAGAAAGGAGAAGGTTAGTCTTAAATTCCAGTTCAAAAAAAAAAAAATTCCAGTTCCTTCTGTGATTTTCGGATTACTTTTTTTCTCCCTTTGGTTTTCTTGTTTTTTTCTGACATTTTTTTTTTTCTTTTCTTTCTCTTTTGTCTTTGGATTGACCTTACCCTCATACCAGAATAGGTTGTAAGTTTTTTCCAGTGAAAACATAGCCTGGTATTTTTCGTTATATGCTTGCTTGGCAAGCAAATACAAAATTTGGAAGAGTGATGTACTGCCTGGTATACAAAAGAAATTAATCTTTTTTTTAAGCTGTCATTTATTGGATGCCTACCCAAGTGCTTTGCTTATGCTGTATTGTCATTGTTGATTGCCTTTGAATCGAGCACGACTTAAAGCGACCCTATGAACAAAAGGCCTGAAGACCCTTTTCAGCAGTTGACATTTGTCAAAGTTCATAGAGTTACTGGAGGCATGTTGTTTAGGAAGTAGGTGCCACTCCTGCTTCCAATATGCTATATTATCACGTTATAAAAAGATTTACTTTTGTTGAAATTGTATTCATTAGATCTGCTCCCATCTGCAGTTATCTAGATGTAATGATCAGTGACACTGCCACATTATTCCTTGTACCAGCATTCACCTTCTCTTGTAGTTGTTTCCCTTTCACTTATGTGAATTTCCTGCCTCCCAAACTTATATTTTAAAATCATTGTTAACCCTTTGATAGATGGTTTTTAAAAAATCATTATACTCAAGGATGTCAATCTTTACTTTTCAGGGTAAATTACTACTTAGTTTAAAGAGGCTTAGTTTCAGTTGAAGGTTTGAAGAGCAGCTGAGGTCAATTGTCTTGAGCTGTCTTCTCTGCCTCCAGTTTCAAGAGGCTCAGTTAAGTCCGGAGTCTTTTAAGACTTTGAAGTTCTAGTCCCACGCTTCTACTTCTGCTCTCAGGATGGAGGAGGCAGTGCTTCAATTAGTCTTTGTTCCAGTTCCTTCTCTGATTCTTGGGTTACTTTCTTTCACCTTTGTTTCAGGTGAATAATGACCAGTAGTTATATCTATAGTTTTAAGACTCCATACTCTGTTTACCATGCTGTGAGGTAAAATGCAAACTTATTAATTGATTGGATTGTTCATGAGACCATGGCCCTAAGCTCCCAAACCAAGATACCTACTCCCACCAGGTAGTTGGTTATGTCTTATTAGTATCAGCATCTAAAGTTGCTGTTGTTGTTATGTGCCGTCGAGTTGTCTGCGACTCATAGCGACCCTGTGTACAACAGCCCTAAACCCTGCTGTCAATCGCACTGCCTCTGACATACCCATCCCGATTACCCCAGTCACTGAATCAATCCATCTCATAACCGGTCTTCCCCTCTTGCGCCGTCCCTCCACTCTCCCAAGCATGATGTCCCTCTCCAAGGACCTGTCCCTCCTTGTAACATGCCCAAAGTATGTCAGACGAAGCCCCAGAATCCTTGCCTTCAAGGAGTTGCTTGGTTTAATCCTCTCCAGGATGAATCTGTTTGTTTTCTTGGCAGTCCAGGGTACATTCAATACTCTTATCCAGCATCACAGCTCAAAGGCATCAATTCTCCTTCTGTCCTCCCTAGTCATTGTCCAACTCTCTGATGCATAACAAGTGATTGCAAAGACCATGGCCTGTATCAGGCGCACCTTAGTCTCCAGAGAGACACCATTGCTCTTGAGTACTTTAGAGAAGTCCCTAAAGCAGACTTTCCCATCACAATACGTTTTTTGATTTCCTGACTGCTGGTGCCAAGAGTGTTGACTGTGGAGCCGAGCAAACTGAAGCTGTGAACAATCTCAATCTCTTCACCCTCCATCCTGATGCTACCAATTGGTCCAGTGGTGAGAAATCTTTGTCTTCTTGACATTGAGCCTCAGTCCATACTGAAGGCTGCAGTCCTTGACCCTCTGCAGCAAGTGCATGAGTTCCTCCTCAGTTTCAGCAAGCAGGGTTGTGTCATCTGCATAACTCAGATTGTTAATAGATCTTCCAGCAATCCTGATGCCACACTTCTCCTCATAGAGCCCAGCCTCCCGGATAATCTGCTCTGCATACAGGTTGAAAAGGTATGGAGACAGGACACATCCCTGGCTTACACCCTTCCCAATTTTGAACCAGGCAGTTGCTACCTTTTTTTAAATATTTTAATGAAAGTTTATAAAGAACTTGGATTTTCGTTCATTCATTGTTGCACATTTTCTTCCCTGTCACCCCACCCCCACAGTTCACTTTTTTCTCTAGGTAAAAAAGGTTCTTTCATTGTTATACAGTTTCCCTCCACCCCCACTTGACTATGCAACTCTTATTCTGGACTCTTATCATGCCAATAATACCTAATCATATATTCCTTTTTTAAAAAATGTTTTTATAGTTGCAAAACCTTATACAACTGGCATTTGCCTATTCAGTGCATTGTCTTATTAACCTGTAAAAAATATAGAGCATTCCTGGTAGTAGTAGTATCCCATTTTAGAGTTTGGAAGACTAAATTAGAGAAATGAAAATAGCATTCTTAAGGTAAAATAGTAACTAGCTGAGTCATAAATTGAACTCAGCTCTGCCAGATTTAGGATTGTATTTTTAAATATTATGCTGTTTTGAGTGTCCTTAAAATACTTTAAAATTGGCAGTAAAATTCATTATCAGCAGCGGGAAAGAAGAGAGACGCTATGGTTAAGATGTGTTAATCTGGTACAATTTTCATCCTGTTCTTTTCACAAAAGCTGATGGCAATGACCTTTAGTGAATATACTGGGAACTTAAAAAAAAAACAACTTTTGACTCTCATTCTGTATTCTTGGGACTTCAGAACTTAACTTGCCAGGCCTGCTTAGCTATGCCCAGAATGTTGATGAAAGTCATCCTGGTAGCTGCACTAGATGACGTGGATGTGTGCCAGCCATGTGAAGACAGACTGGCTGTGAGGACACTGGGGCCTGCAGGCTCCTCATGATGACATCAGGCTTTTCATCTTCTCAAGGCTGAAGGCAGAATCTGTTTTGGTTATGCAGAACACCCTCTTGCCTTTTTAAAAACCTTAGCCACCAGACTTACCCAGCACTGAAGGTTAATGGAGTATGAAAAAAACAACTGCTCTTTGCAGATTCCATTTACCCAGCTGGATGGTGGGCTCTGCTCAGTGCCTTCTGTCCTGACAACAAACTGAACTGGTTAGACCTGCCTGGCCTGGAGACACAGAATGTGTTTAGAAGTTTTACTCTGCACCCAGACAGGTTTACATCATTGTTTGGGTTTTTTTGGGTTTTCTTTAGTCCCCATCCCCCTAGGTACAGGCCAGAGCTTTCTGCTTGTACACTGCTTTTACCCAGTCTTGAGAACATGACCCACACATTCCCTTTCTGTCTCTCATAAGCTTTCTTTAGCTAAGTTGGCATAAGCAATGAGGAAATTGGTTTGATGATTAAAACAAAACAACTACTTTGAATAAAAGGTAATTGGGGAAATTGGAAGGTGTGGGTAGAATAGAATAGGTCAGTTTCAGAAGAATTGGAGCCGAGACAGTGAGTGGCATTAGGTCTCTTCATGCCCAGCTGTGCTTTGTAAAGCAAGCCCAGTGCTTCAGGTGGTGGATGTGGGGTGATACCTGAGGGGACAGGACTCTCTCTAGGTGATGGCCTTCAAAACAGTTTGCTCAGAAGAGTCAGCCACATCAGAGGGGTCCTGGCATCAGGGCCTGTGTTCCAGGCGATACAGCTTTAACACAACGTGCAAGATGTGGCATGATGCCCACAGGCACCTAGTGCTGTTTGCCCAGCGGTTGGTGTGGTTAGCCACAGGGGAAATGTGGGGAGGAAACTCATGAAAACTGACAGCTTTTTCATTCTCTGGAGCTACCCTTAGGTTTCCATGAAAGTTACTGACTATACTAGTGGCATTTGGTGCCTCTCTTAAAATCTATATTTTGCTTTCTCTGGGTACTCTGGAATGAAAGTGCTCTGAAAAATTAGGACACACATGACACAGTGACTCTAACTAAAGTTCTGAAAGTGAAGATGGCTAGGATTTATGTTTGTATTTACTGAATGAGAGAACTCAGCCTCACAGGGTAACAGACATGTGATGACCATGTCCGAATCATCAGAGGGACAGAAGAGCAGGTTTCTCCCAAAGCCCTACTCAGCTCACTTCTGCTAACATCTTAGAGCTCCCACTCCTGATTTTACCTGGGTCTTCATGCAGAGAAGACTTTAAAAAAAAAAAAAAAACAACAAACCAACAACTTTAAATTACAGAAATACTGCATTTATACAGAAAATCTGTAATTTTACTATCCAGAGTTAGCAATTACTAGCATTTTTGATAGTAATATTTTGATCTATGCTAATTTTTTTTGCTGCATCCCTTTTTGAAAATCAACTAGTAGATTAGACTGTTCAGGGAATATATTTGCAGCTACATAAAAAGTATTATTGGGTTGGGGGATGTGTGTTTTGTTTTAAATTCATTAAATTTATGTTTTTTCAGTTACAAATTGGCTCAGCTTTTTAGAAGGTGTGAGTTTTCTCTTATTTTATTATGGTGGAAAAATGTGTACCACAATGCAATATTTACAACTCAGTGACATTAGATTTTATTTTTTTTTAGTATGTTGTTACTGTCATTATTACTTATACTATTTTAGATGCATAAATTCAATGTCTTTGGGAACAAAAACTCACCTTTTCTTCTTCCTTCCCAGCCCTGACAGCCATTAATAATCTTTGCTTTGTCATATGTAAGTCTTAAGGAGTAGGGAACAGTTTTCACTGCGGTCACAGACTCACACTATTGGCTTCATGTTTATTTGCTTTTCCAGTCTAAATATTCTTTTTTTTTTTTAAATGAAAGTTTTCTGAGACTTAGGGTTTCCAATCATTCATTGTTGCACTTTTCTCCCTGCCCACCCCGTACCCCCTAATTCGTTCTTCTCCTTGAAAAGTAAAAGAAAAACTCTTTAATTGTTATGCAGTCCCTCCCCCCAAGTCCACTCTACTGTGCAGCCTTCATTCTGGACTCCTGTCATGACAATAATACCCAATCATATGTCCCTTTTAAACAGTTCTCTCCTCATCTGTTTCAATGCAATATACATCATTCCTCCCCTCCTTCTCTGTCTTCCCTCAACCCTGATGTCAGTCCCATTTTACAACAGTGGCCCTATGCAATATTTGTCCTTTTGTGACTGAGATATTTCACTCAGCATAATGTCCTCCAGGATGATCCCTTTTGCATACTATTTCATGAGTTCCTTGTTTTCCAATGCTGCATAGTATTCCATTATGTGAATATACCAGAGCTTCTCTATCCCTTGGTTTGTTGATGGGCACTTGGGTTGTTTCCAGCTCTTTGCGATTGCAAACAAAGCTGCAATAAACATGGGTGTACATATATCTGCTTGGATAGTGGTTATGGTTTTTTTAGGGTAAATTCCCAGTAGTGAAATTGCTGGGTCAAATGGTATCTCTATTTGCAACTTTTTGAGAAAGCACCATACAGCCTTCCATAGTGGTTGCACCATTTTACACTTCCACCAACAGTGAATAAGGGTTCCAGTTTCTCCACAACCTCACCAGTATTTGTTACTTGCTTTTCTGTTAAATTTTGCTATTCTGACTGGGGTGAGATGATATCTCAGAATTGTTTTGATTTGCATCTCTCTTAGAACTAGGGATTCTTCGTGTGTTTGTTTGCCATCTGAATGTCTTCTTCGTTGAGGTGTTTGTTCATGTCCTGTGCCCATTTTTTCACCTGGGTTATTTACCTTTATCTTGTTGTGGTACAGTCTAAATATTTTTGTTTTTAAAAATCTTAGTACAGTGTAAAGCCCTATAATATATATTATGTTCCTTTTGGGCCTTTATTAATTTTTTTTTTAATTTTTGTGTGCGTGTACTGTCAAATCAGATCTGACTGGTACAGGAGGAGATTGTCCCTCGTTCCCCGGCAGAGCATCTGGTGGATTCTAACCGTGCGCCTCTGGGATTGTAGTTGCAGCTCCTTGCCACTAGGCCACCAGAGCTCCCCTAGGGCCTTTATTAATTTTAATCTATAGAATAGACAGCAACAGTGAGAAACCTAACCCAAACCCACTGCTGTCTCATTAGTCAGACTAGTGTTGCCACACAGGGCTCCCAAGGCTGTAGTCATTCAGAAGCAGGCTGCTACGTCTTTATGCTGTGGATCTGAACCAGTTAGCAGCCAAGAGCTTAACCACTGTACCACTAGGGCTTCTTGTCACAATAAGGCTGTTTTAAATGAATTTGCTCATATGTTGGTAGGATGGGCAGTCTCCTCCCATGTGATTAACTGCCTCTGTAAACCCGCTGGATGGTCAGCTATAAGCCAGTTTCAACACTATGATACATAGTAACAACAACCCTTTTTAACAATCCTAGGACACTGCTGTGTTGTCTCTCTTTTTCAAATGAGTACTTGAGCCACATAGTTAAGGGACTAGCATTGCACTTAAGCAGGCTATGCTGGACAGCCTAGTGGGAAACTTCAGATGGCATCCAACAGCTGCTCTGTGGGTGGAAGATATGCATTCTTCTCCCTTATGATCCAGCCTCTGAAAACCTGGTGGAAGGTCAGCTATGAGTCAGTTCTGATTTGACAGCACATAACAACTTGTTGGGTATAGTAAACACAAGCCTCAAATTCAAGAAGTATCTGTGCGTTATCTTGGACATACATAGGTAAAGAGGACACAGCTCTTGCCTTGTGAGTTGGAGCTGACAGTGTGATGGTTAGAGTGCGGAGATGTGAGAAAAGAGGCCTGAGGGGTTGGCGGAGACAGATCTGACAGGTGTATAGATCATGACAGTATTTGAGCAGTCTGGTCTGGCCCACTGCTACTCCAAACTTGCTTTGTTCCCTTCTCAAGAAACTATAACTTACCAGCTCCTGTGCAAAATTTTATCAGCTTGCAGCCAGGAAGTTTCCTGCAGTGTACCAGAAGGGTACCCAGATCCTTTTGATTTGGACACTCCCTCCTTCTCTCTTCCTACAAGGCTCTTACCTGCCTGAGCTTTGATCTTAGGTTCTTACATGCCCAGGCTGGGGTCCTTATAGGGAAAATAGCATACTCCATAGAAATTCTGTGATCCATCTGAAGCCTTTCAGATTTTAGGGGGTTTCTGAAGTGGAAGAAGGGAGTAGAGACTCCTTCTGCACCTCTACTTGCCCCAGGGCTTGTCCTATTGTAGAGTTTTCTTGGTGTCCCAGACACCAGATCATTTCTCCAGGGACACATCTAATTACAAGACTATGAATTGAGAATAGATTTAGGAACAAATTTTGATGCTTTTCAATTGTATTTTCCTTATAGTTGTTATTTACCATCGAGTTGGAACTGACCCATAGCTTATCCCTCCAGCAGGTTTGCAGAGATAGTAAATCACATATGAGGAGATTGCCCATATTTCTTCTGCAGAGCAGCTGGTGGATTCAAAACACATGCCTTTGAGTTGACAGAGGTACTTCTTGATACTCTCAAGGGTTTTTCTGTTTACCCTTAAAATTAGTCCATTTGGTAGCCTGAAAGACTGTGTCTTCTTGGAGAATTTTAGAGAGAGTGTGAGATTTTATTTTTTTTCTGGGTAAAGTGGGGTTTTGCTTTTGGTGGTACTTCTGTGTATCTTTGGTAGTTAATCAATATTCCTTTCCCTTCCTCTCTTTTCCCCTAGAAAGCCCTCCCTTTGTACACTTATTATATGCTGTTGAGTCAACTACAGCTCGTAGCAGCCCTACAAACAATGGCTGTGAACTTTGTACTATGCTGAGCCATCACCATCTCCAACACAAATTACCCAGTTGCTACAGACCCTGTGTTCAATCCATTTCCTCTGGGATTTTTCTCTCTTGTGCTGATCTTGGGCAATCTATATGTAGCCATGAGCACTTGAGAACTGAGTGAGAGCCTCCTGCAAACGCCATGTGGCTTCAGATCTGAAGGGAGGGCTCCAAAGAGGCCTCCAGGAAGGTGTGCTCTGTGGCTGCCAGGCTCACCTTCCCGTTATCTAGCTGGGACTTTTGCAACTTGATCCATTTGTAAGATCTCTTCCTAGTGAGATTGGACCTTTACTGTAATATGTGATAGTCCTGTGACCAAAAATACCCGATAACCCCATGACCAGAAATTGACCTCAGCCCCTTTCTGGAAAGTTTGGAGTGAGTATGCTGAAATCTTTAGACAGGCTTGAGGTGACAGAAGTGGAAGTGACTGCCTCCCTAAGAACTTGAAGCTAATAAGGTCTTCATGTTTTTTCTTTATAGTTGTTTTGGACAGTAGCCAGCCAAGTCCATCTGTAGCTGGGTTATAAGACACACTAGAAACAGCTTCTTTATGCTAAAGAGGTGTGTAGTAAGCCATTTGATCATTCATTCTTTCTCTTCTGTGTGCCAGACCTGATAAGTGTCCTCTACAAAGGTATACAGTCATAAGTGACCCTGCATTTTTTATCCAGGTACAGTCAGAAACAGAAGAAACTGAGGGTCCTGCTGGTCACCAAGGATAATATAGATGCTAAAAGGAAAGGACGTGAGAGTGGGTTTGATGTGAGGGTTCTTGGTGACAGCTGCCTCTGGCCTATGGATGTGGTAAGGATCAATGATAGGATGGCTGTGTGTCTGTGAGGATTCTTAGAAGGCGGTGTCTCAATATTTCTGGATTATCACTCAACAGTCTGTTGGAAGTAGGGCTCAGGTAGTGCCTTCAGCAATTAGATCCTTCTTACTCTATTTCTCTATATTGTCATTGACCTGAAATCAGTATATAAAATGAGACTGTCTGTAGTATCTTTTACTTGATTTATATAGTACCAGATTTGCTTCCATGTAACTCAGCCGTTAGGGGAGTATTGCCTTCTGTCCTTCAAGTCTATGTCTTGAGAATAGCCTTGTGGTGGTGGTATATGTCATCAAGTCTGCTACATGACTTACAGCTCTACTATGAAAATCAGAATGTTGCCCCATCCTGCATCAGTTGCCTTTGCATAGTCAGTAAAACCCAAGTAAGCATCTTGCAGGTATTCTCTGCTTTCAGCTGAGATCCATTAGACCTCAACAGTAATGTCCCTTGTGCTATGGCCTCTTCTGAATCTAGTTTGAATTTCTGGAAGTTCTCTGATGTTACTGTTCAGCTGTCTTTTTAGTAATCTATATGAAGATTGTATTTGCATGTGATATTAATGATATTTGATATCATCAGGTTTGCACAGCAGGCAGGCAGAACATGATGTTTCATTGAAAATGTGTTTGGTCTTTATGTTAGAGATTTTTTGACCTGACATTATTGTCAAACTGGCCAGAAGTGGTGGAGCTGACCATGGGATCAAGCTGTTCATCTAAACTGCAGCCCTGTCTCCCAGTTTAAAAGAGTTTTAGCCACAGCCGAGAGACACTGTTCCTCTTTGTGCATTTGGGAAGTTTCTGGCCTTGTATTTGCCAACAACATAGCTTAATGGATAAAATGATGGTTTTCATGACCCTTTGTTATTGGTTTCTATGTAGATAGGCTTCTGACAGTGTTCTGAAACATCAGGAATTACCATAGCTAGCTTGGTGGTGCCCAAGTAGCCTGCATAATTTCTTCCAAACCTACAGGGATGACCTTTGTTTCTCTGAAGTGGTGGGAGTGTGCAGAAAGGTGTGAAGGACAGCCCTGAAGAGTGCTGAAGAGCCCTGAAGCCCTCAAAGTCACTTTCTCTTTTTGTTCTTTGAGAGTGATTGTCCTGTCCTATCCCTAACTTCAGAACTCATCCTGCACCAGGGCATTACTTAAGATACATTCTTAACACGGCTGTTTATTATTCTAAAATCAAGCCAGATAGTGGAGGAAGGAAACAACCAGAAGTATTGAGAATAAATATATTTGCTGGAGCTGTTAATTGGTAATGTAGGAATCTGGTACAGGCCAACTCCAGTTGTGGTCTGTGTATCTAAGATAAAAACACACTTTGTGTTCAGTAAAAACAATATAGCAGTGTTTACTTTCTTGGAAAATGCAGCAAATACTGTTTGAATGACACTCCTAAGGCTGGTACTTGATGTGAGTCAGAGTAACCCTGCCGATAACAGTGCCTATCTGTACCTGAACATTTATCGGTAAAACCTAGCAACAACCTCCTCGGTAATCTCTGCCCCTTTGGACTAGTTTCAGAGAGCCAGTTCCCTCAAAGTAACCTATCTATTTCCCCTGTAACCAGTAGCAAAAGTACAGGAAAATAGTTATTTTCTTCATTTGTGTTTGACCTTCTAAAATCATAATAGTTATATTCAGGAGCCACTGGCACTGGGAATTTGTGGTCTCTGAGTCACTTTATTGCATTCTATTCTCTGCCCTTGCCCTGTCTGTCTGTGATTGGCTTTGGTGATTCCCTGGCATCTTTCCTACTGTTTGACAGAGTATAAAATGATAGGTTATGTGTTAATCACTATCATCACTATGCCATCTTTGGAGTGAAGGCGAGTCTGGCCATGATGACTCTGTCAGCCAGGAGAAGCCACGCTCTCAGGAGAATGCTGTGGCAGCCAGAACAGATGATACTAATTTCTTTCTTTCTTTTTTTTTTAAATACTTATTTCCTTTTTTTAATTGAGATATTAATGAAAGTTTATGAAGAACTTGTGTTTCCAATCCTTCATTGTTGTACATTTTCCTCCGTCCCGCCTCTCCCTAGATCGCATTTTTCTTTGGGGAAAAAAGTTCTTTCATTGTTATACAGTCATCCCATCACCACCACTTTTACTATGCAGCTCTTATTCTGGACTCCTGTCGTGCCAGTAATACCTAATCATATATTCCGTTTATATCATTTGTTTCAGTGCCGTGTACATTATTTATCTGCTCTTTTCTTAATTTTTTCCCAACCCCCATGTCAGTCCTATTTTATAACAGTGGCACTATGCAGTATTTGTCATTTTGTGACTGAGATATTTCACTCAGCATAATGTCCTCCAGGGTCACCCATTTTGTATAATATTTCATGCTTTCCTTTTTTTTTTCGGAGCTGCATAATATTCCATTGTGTGACTATACCACAGCTACTCTATCCATTCATTTGTTGATGAACACTTGGGTTGCTTCCAACTCTTTGCTATTTTGAACAAAGCAGCAATAAACATGGGCATTCATATATCTGCTTGGGTGGCAGTTCTGGTTTCTTTAGGGTATATTCCCAGTAGTGGAATTGCTGGGTCAAATGGTATTTCTTTTTTACAGCTTTTTGAGAAAGTTGCAAAATGGTTGCACCATTTTACACTCCCGCCAGCAGTGAATAAAGATTCCAGTTTCTCCACAGCCTCGCCAGCATTTGTTGTTTGCTGCTCTGTTGAATTTTGCTGTTCTGACTAGGGTGAGATGATTTCTCATAGTTATTTTGATTTGCATCTCTCTTAGAGCCAGGGATTTTGAACATTTCTTCATGTGTTTGTTCACCATCTGAGTGTCTTCTTTTTTCTTAAGTTTTCTTGTGGCAATGTAAAGGAAGAGAAAGGAAGACCAGACAGTTAAGGCTGGGGATAAAGAATGGCATTCCTCAGACTGTAACTCCTTGAAAGGATATGTCCTGGTCCTTAATGCCTGTTGGATTTATTAGTTCTGCCCAGTTTGGCATGCATCATGTGCTGCTCCAGAAAGGTCTGTGACATGCCTGAATCAGGGACCGACCATGTCTTTTATTTCTGGACTCCCCTGACTCTGTGAGCAGGTGTGGTGAGAGGAAGACTGAGCACAGTACTGGTGCAGCAGTAACTTCTTTCTCCTTGATCATGTTTCTGGATATGAGAGAGTTCAAGCAGTCCAAAGGAATAGGTGGGAGGTAGACAGGCACACAGAACGGGCTCATTTTTTGATGACCATGATGTACCTCTGGCTGACTGGAGTCTAGGCTGGCCCCAGGTGACCACAGATTGGCTCACTCTACCAAACCAAACAGAACTGAGCTGCTGCTGGAACAGAATGTCCCTGAGCCACCCACATGCAGAATTGCCTGCTGTAATACTTCACTTTGGTGTCTCTCCGCAGCATGTTGAGATGCTTGGAATCTTCATGAATAAAAAAGGATTGAAGAATGTGGGGCTTCCAAACAGAAGGAGCAAGAAAGTTTTGAGGATCAGTTTCTGATGAATCACCTACAAATCTACTGCTGCTAGATTTGCAGATCAAAAGTCAGCTTAATCACCATCTAATTTTAGACATAACCACCACTGGTCGCTGGTAACCTTGCACTGCGTTTTGATATGTGATAGGCTTTCATAATTCCAGTTTTATTTACTACCTTTCATTGACTGCACTTCAGCTAGTGACTTCCCTATGATTGTGGGAGAGCCTTCTCAGTGGCTGGCATTGGCAGGGGTCATACACCTTACTTCAGTTTGCTAGCTTGCTCTGGGAGTACAAGTTCCTGCCAACTTTTAACTTCCTCTTTCCTGACCCAAATTGGACTGATCTTTTGGCCTTGTCCCCACATATAGCTCCATTTTGGGACATGAAATCCTAAGCCACTGATGACTGAGCCCATTAAGGCCACCTGTCTTCTACTCAGGGCAGCTTTGTAAAGGTCTGCCATTACTCTTCAGTTCAGCTCTTCCATCCAAGTAGTACATAATATTTAGAATTAGTAACATTTTCTTTTCTGAGGAAGATAAAATATATAATTCCTGAAATGCCTTGGCATGTAGAATTTTTTGTCTGCACTAGCTATGAACCAGTGCTAGACCCTCTGTAGCTGGGCAAGGTGGCCACACACCTGGGGACCTAGGGCTTTTAACTAATTTAGCTGTCTTGTGGATCTCCTTACCTCTAGATGAGGCTTCCTTGAGCCTGTGATCAGTTAAGAAATGGAGGTGACAGGTTGTGAAACTCTTATCTAGGTGGTCATTGTGTTATTCTCCGTGTTGATGTTTGAAATTCTCCAAACTCGCATGAGAGCCAGCTCAGGCCTCTTCTGTATAGCCAGAGACATGAAGAACTGTTAGCTCTACCCCCTCATAAGACTTTGAACCTCATAATATGGCCCTTGGGAATAGGGCAGGAATCCTGTCACTGCTCATGGTAGCCTTGATGGTAGTCACTGGTCCTTGGCTGAGACTCCCTGATCTGAAGGCTGCTAAGCATTAGGTCAGCAGTTTGAACCCATCTGTCACATCAGAGGAGAAAGAAGTAATAGTCTCTTTCTGTAGGGTTTTGCAGCTTTGGAAACATTATGTTCTGCTCCATCCTCCACAGAGTCCCTATAAATCAGAATCAACTCAGTTACAGTGGGTTTGGCTTTGAACTCTGTGGCTTACTTGTTCTTTCAGCTACTTACTTCAGACCTCTGCCTCACTTCTATATATTCTTTTTAAGGACTGCTTGCTCTTCCTGAGGCTTTTGTCCAGTGATTGTAATTATAGTGTGGTAGCAGGAGTTCCAAGTAGATCTTCTGATGGGGGACTCTTGGAGCCCATAGGTGGTGGGCAGGTTTTAGCTTGGCATTTCAGAGGAAGAGGAAGGAGGAGGTCCCTGCTGCTTTTCTGCTCAGATCTTCCTCAGGGCTGATGCTGCCTCCTGTTGCCCTGCTGGGCTACTGGCACAGGGAGGGAATGGTCAAGTAGGATTTTTGCTGCCAACACATTTTCACCCTTTTAGGGCCTTACTAAAGAGACCATTATACCTCACTTTTTGTATAAGTGAAGATTCTAAAGGAGTTAGGAACAGAGCTCGAGCATAGCCCTAGCCAGGAAGGACAGAGGAGAGGCCAATGTTTGTTTCATACTGTGGCCATGGTTTGATTTCTGGGATGGTGGCCATATTTCGGGTTGTTCTGGGTGCTCAAGAAGGAAGAAAGTCATCTATCAGAAAACAGATCAAATGCTTCTTAGAGGATCAGAAATTTGGGATGAGGAGAGGTAGTAGGAAGGAAGCCTCCTACAGAGCACTCCAACTTCAAACTAAGTTTCTGGCCTAAGCCCTGGGTAAGGGCCTGCTAATGAAGCAGGCTCCAATGAATCAGGATGGAGAGAATTGGGGCGCCCTTTAGCCCTGGGTCAGGCCAGGTCTTCTTCAGTCAGGGAGCAAAGGAAGTGATTGTTCAGGAGCTGTACAGTCATAATGGTTCCTGGAGAGGCCTGATGGCTCAGTTCACAATTGCTCATGTAGGATGAGGGGAAGCTGAGGATTTGGAAGATTGTCCAAGCAGGTGCAAGTGAAGCCCATCGTGGGATTTTCCTGCTGGGGTGATTCCTGCCCAGGGTGCTCACGGGTTCAGTAGGTGGACTAGGCTGTCACTAGGTGTGGGCCTGGCAATTAGGATATAGGCCTGCCTGTGGCCCATGGACTGTTAACTCTGCTTCCACCCTCTTTGTTCTCAGGCTATGCTTAGACTCAGCATATGAATGAATCACCCTGCCTCCCAACCTCCTCTTCTGGAAGCTGCTCTATCCTGGGCCCTATTTGAGCATCATATTTCCCAAAATGTGGTCATACCTCCTTGACCCTGAACCTGGGCTCTCATGCCATGTATTCCCAAAGGAATAGTAACAGGCACTGTGTGTGCATGGGTGTGCACACATGAGTTAGGGAAGGAGAATTGACAGTGAGCTTGGCCTTAGGTTCCTGGCAGTCCAACCCTCCAGCAGCTATTCTGGTCTTCTCCCTTCTTAGTACTTACATATTCCTGGAGACAAAGACCTGGCCCTGGGAATTTCTTCCTCTTCTCACAGTTGTTGTTGTTGTTATGTGCCGTCGAGTCGTTTGCGACTCATAGCGACCCTATGTACAACAGCCCTAAACCATGCTCTATCCTGTGCCAATCTCATTGCCTCTGACACACCCATCCCGATTACCCCAGTCACTGAATGAATCCACCTCATAGAGGGTCTTCCCCTCCTGCGCTGTCCCTCCACTCTACCCAGCATGATGTCCCTCTCTAAAGACCTCTCTCCTTACAACATGTCCAAAGTATGTCAGGCAAAGCCCCAGAATCCTTGCCTCCAAGGAGCAGCCTGGTTTAACCCTCTCTAGGATGAATCTGTTTGTTTTCTTGGCAGTCCATGGTACATTCAATACTCTTCTCCAGCACCACAGCTCAAAGGCATCAGTTCTCCTTCTATCCTCCCTAGTCATTGTCCAACTCTCTGCATAACAAGTGATTGCAAAAACCATGGCCTATATCAGGTGCACCTCAGTCTCCAGAGAGACACCGTTGCTCTTGAGTACTTTGGAGAGGTCCCTAATCGCAGACTTTCCCATCACAATACATTTTTTGATTTCCTGGCTACTGGTTCCAAGAGTGTTGACCGTGGAGCCAAGCAAACTGAAGCTGTGAACAATCTCAATCTCTTCTCCATCCATCCTGATGCTACCGATTGGTCCAGTGGTGAGAATTTTTGTCTTCTTATGTACCTTCTCATAGTAACTTTGGGAAATCCCTTCTTGTGCTGGCCTTCTTACCTGTCATATATTGGAGCTGATTTCACAGGCCCCTCCCAGAGCCATCTAGGATCTGCGTCCTTGACCTCTTATTTGTTTCTGAAGCTTTCCTCCAGTGGTCCTGGTGAACCCTTCTTCATTTGTCTGCCTAATGCTGTCTGTAAGAGGCTCATTTTTACTTGATTAGGGGATAGGTCTGCTTGAAGGGTTATAGTCATTTAAATAATAGTAATAATGTCTCCTCTTTAAAAAATTTATATTGGATTGCTTACAGAGTTTGTATACATTGTGTTTCACACTATTCTTCATTCACAGTCATTCCCACTGAGTAATAGTAATAATGTCTCAATATTTATTAAGTACTTTACAATTTCCTGAACACTGTGCAAAGTATTTTCCATGCATGACCTGTAACCCTGTGAGGTAGAGAGGAATATGACCTTTATTTTACAGAAGAGGAAACTGAGGATAACAAAATATCACCTTTCCAAGGCTACATGTCAGTAAGTAGATGAGCTTGGATTTAAATCCAGTTTGGTATGGTTCATTAAATCCCTGTTTTGAAATCTTAATTGTGGTGTTTCTCACTATATTGTGATGAAGTGTCCTTGGGAATTGTGACCTGGTTTGAGGACATCACTCTTAACACAGTATCAGGAACAGGGAGATTCCTCCCTGACCTCTCTCTTAACCTCCTGGCTCCAAAGACTGCTGAGAGCCCTATGCCTATCGCACCCACATCCTATCTCCTCTTCCCTGCTGAGCCTTGAGTTCCTGGGAAGACATGTTTGGAATAGCTAGGGTCCAGCTTTGCTAATGAAAAGAGCTGGGGAGATGGGAACAGAGGTTTTTGTGTGCTTCAAGTCTTGACTTGAACATGGGCTGTTTGTATTGGCAGTCTCTTCCCACTGGAATATGATGTGTTATTATACACTTTGACCACCAAGTTAGGGGTTCAGAGAAAGTGTCTCTGCTCTGTGGTTCCTGTAGTGGGTCCCTGACTCTTCATGCAAAGCTAGCCTCATCTAGCTTTCCACAGAAACCCAGGTGTTGGTGCTTGGAGCACATAGGAATCTCACCAAGAGGAATTAGCATTTATTTTAGGATTATTACTTGGCTTTGCTTTCACTCCATGTATGTGGCTAGGAATGGCTTCCTGATTTAGAGAAACGAGAGGCATTGGTCTTGCCTGCCTACAGAAAGCTGAATGGAGCTGTGCCGTGTGAGGCTGACTGGTCAGGGCTGTGCCATCCAGAGAAGCAGTCTGCTTTGTGGAGGCTGGGAGCCTGATACACTCAGGTTTTGCAAAACAAAGGGATTAGGCTCTGAGTTATATGTGTCCTGATAGTAGGGCTGGGCATGGGAATTGCTAGATACAGACCTACAGAATCTGTGAAATCTGACTGTGAACAGTTTAGGTGACCACGTAGAAGGTGGCATAGGAAATAGGACATTTTAAAGCAGAAGAGCAATACAGTGAGCAGCTGGCTGTAGGGCAGGGTAAGGATGAGAGGTCTACAATTTGAATGCTGTTTTTTAAAATTGTGTAGTTTGTCCTTATCTCTAAAGCAATTTGCTTGTCTCTGCAGTAGAACCATAATGTATTTTCTGGCTGCAGTGTGCAGGAATGGACAGTTTTCAGTGTGATAATATGGAAAGAATATGATGGAGGGTGAATCTGGGAGCTATCTGGGGAGGGCCCCAGAGCAGAGGCGGTATTTCCAGGACAAAGGCAACTTGCAGTGCAGCAAGTGTATAGAGAAGGAAAGGCCAGGATGGAGACTCCTTTTAGAGCCAGAGAGAGGCACTCATAGTCCCAGAGAGACACTTAATGGACGGAAGGTGGGACTCTACAGACAGAGAGTAGGTCTGATGTGCCGCAGCAAAGCACAGCTGTAATGTTGGTCATGAGGTGTTTGGGACCTGGCATACCAGTTACATGGTTTTACTCATACGGGTTCACCCATGGGAACTCACTCAGTGTGAGAGGCGTTTTCTTGGCTTAAAGGAATAGTGATTTGATAACATGTTTGCCAGGTTTGCACAACAGGCAAAGTCTTGAGGGGACTCAGAATTGGGTTTATAGCATCTCTGCTAAGGGACTGCAGTGAGAAGGGACCAGATTAGGCTGTGGAGAAACAAGATGGCAGTAGCAGCACAGGTTTGGGTGTAAGGTTAGGGTAGATTCTCTCAGTAACAGCAGATTTAGGAAAGCAGTCTAAGGTAGACGCCAATGCCACTCGGGCAAGGAGCCCAGATTAACCAATGCCTGTGACCCTCAGAGTCCAACAGGTCTCTGACAAGAATTTAAGGCACCAGCTTTGAATGTGACTCTGGAGTCAGTCAGGGCAGTATTTGAGACTAATATAAAGTTGAAAACCTCGACTTACAAACCCCATTCCTTAAGTTTCTTGCATGTTTTCATAAATGTTTGTATCTATATCCTTCTTGACTGTACAACTAAAATAGAAGAATAAAACAAAACCCAACCATTACATCCTTGCATTTATTCCTCAATACCTTAGTAACATGGCTTAACCATCTAATTATTTTTTTAAAAGCCATTTCTGTTGTTGTGTAGACTTAATTTAACTAATCAGTCACCAGTTGATGGGCATTGAGGGTGTTAGTAGCTTGGGTCAGCTTCGGTGCTGTCATTTTATTTTATATATATATATATACACACACATATATATACACATATATATATACATATATATATATTCACTAAACACTGGGCAATTATTACTGTAGAATAAATTCTAGATACAGATTTTTTCAGGGTCCAAACAAAAATTTTTTTATTGGCGAATTTCCTTTCCTACCAGTTCACACTCCTGCCATTTACAATGCTCATTCAGTGTATGAGCATTATAAATTGATAGTTATAATACAGAACGGTTGTGAGGATTAAATGCGATCATATATAGAGCTTTCAACCAGTGTCTGCTGAATCAGGCTGCAGGGGTGGGGTTTAGGGCAATGGTTCCCTTGCAAACCTCATCAGTTTAGACACCCTCAGTAAGGTGCTGGGTTGGGCATCATAGTCAACTCCCCTCTACCAAAGAATCAGAGAATGGATGGGACAACGGTCATAAGGCAGGTGCAAGGCTGTTGGATGCCTTGACTCATGCAAGAAACATTGAGTACCTGATGCATGCCAGACACTGGAGGGGTATATAACAATGAACAGAATAGGTGTGGGGATTGCACTGGTGTAGCTACCAGTATAGAGCTGGAAGGAGGGAGGCAGTGAGCAGTAGTCTCTACTGATTGTGATAAGTGCTGCCAGGATACTGCTGCTCTTGGTCCCCTCTGACTGGGTCTCTCTCTCCCTCCCCTCACCCTCGTCCCCTCTCCCCTTTACCCCAGTGTACGTGGTGGAACGGGAAAGGAAGACTGAAGACATCGGGTGTCAGGCAGCTTTGGCCGCATGCTGGGCTGCCCTCTGCTGCTGCTGCCTCCTGGAAAGCTTGGACTGAGCAGCCAAGACCCAGGTTTTCTGTGGCCTGCACGTGCTCACTAAAGGCACATTAGCTGCAGTTACTGGAATAAACAATTAGTGTGGCACAATTCCTATTTTTTTCCTTTTTAGTCTGCAGACTTTAAGTTTTAACATAAGATAATTGCAAAATAGTATCTATTTTCATTTGCATCTGTTATTAGATACCTTGAACATGAAAATATAAAAAATGGGTCGTATGAGTTTTTTAAATTGCTTGTATGTATATTTAATCCTCATTTCCCCTTCTCTCTTCTGCTTTTTCTTAATAGTTTGTGTTACATGCTGTCAAGTTCATTCTGACTCAAAGTAAGCATATATATATGTACAGCAGCCTGAAATCACATCCTATCCTCACTATCCTTAAGCTCATTGTTGCAGACACTGTGTCAGTCCATTTCATGGACAATCCCCCTTTCCTTATCTGACCTTCTACTTTCCAAGTATGATGTCCCCTTCTAAAGACTAGGCCCCTCCTTATCACATGCCCTAAATATAAGAAACCGTTTCACCACCCTTATGTCTCAGGAGTATGGTGGCTGCCTTTTTGCCAAGACAGGTTTATTTTTTTTTCTTTTAGCAGTCATGCTTTTCATCAGCATCACTATTGATAGACATAACTTCCTTATTCATTGTCCAGCTTTCACATGCAAATGAAGAGTGGAAACTGCCATGGTATAAATCAAGGCACACCTTAGATTTTAAGCTGGCTTCTTTGCTTTTTAGCACTTAAAAGAGATCCTAACAGCAATTTTATCCAATGCAGTATGTCTTTTGTTTTCTTAACTGCTGTTTGCTGTTTCAATATATTCTGTTCATTAATACTTGCCAACTTTTTTTAGACTGGCTAATAGCATTTTCCTAGCCATCTCTTGACTTTCTGGTAGTGTTTTTGGAATTTTGTAAATGTCATATTTATCAATTTATTCCTCATGTCTTACGTGCTTTAAGCTTTAAAAACAATATTCCAAGTTTGTAAAGGTGACCTTGTTTTTCATGAAAGTTTGCTTTTCAGACCTCAAGTTTATTTATTTTTTAATAGGATCTATTTATATTTACATGGTACATGGAGTTTATTTTCAAAATCATGGTATGAGATAGGTTTCTGGATTTGATATTTTTCGGTTTGATAGCTCCAGAACTATTTATTGGTTAGGTTACCCTTTCCACTGATTTCTATGGCATTTTTCATATGCTAAGTTCCCATATGAGGAGTAAAGGATGATAGAAGAATAAATTGATGCCTTTTAAACTGTGGTGTTGGAGAAGAGTACTAAAGATCTCATGGAGTGCCAAAAGAACAAATAGATGTGTCTTGGAGAAAGTGCAGCCAAAGTGCTCCTTGGAGGCAAAGATGATGAAGCTTCCTGTCATATACTTTGGGCATTTTGTGAGGAGAGGCTATTCCTTGGAGAGGGACATCATGCTTGGGACGGTGGAAGGCAGCAAAAGAAAGGAAGACCTGCAGAGGGCTTGAGTGTGTCAGAGTGTGAGGATGGTATGGGATAGGGCAGTGTTCAGATTGGTTGTTCATAGAGTCACTATGAGTAGTACTCCACTCAACAGCACCTAACAACAATAACACAGCAAGTTTCCATATATACAAAAGGTAGAATCTAGAATAGTGAGCCACCCCTACCCCTTAACATATCCACACACACCTTGTTGTCTTTAGCATTTCCTTGGCTATTCCTGATCTTTTACTATTTAATCTGTATTTTAGTATGAGTTTGTCACTTTCTATGGAAAAGCTCTGGTAATGAAGGTTTTAATTGGAATGGCAAGTAACTTACAGAATAATTGAGGAAGAGTTGACATGTCTATGATACTGTCTTCATATCACGAGTATATCATAAAACCAAAGATGAAATAAATTCCTCTCAACTTCTGTAGTCTGAAATTGATCAAACATGTCATCAAGATACATTAATAATTACTGATTAGATTGCAGAAGTTGGAAACAAAGGGAAACTATGACCTGGCTTTTAGAAATTAGTCTGAAAATCACATGATAGAATTTTTTACAGCCAACAGTGTCCTAATCCATAGGGAGTTGTGCTACTGATTCCAAGTCCACACAACTCTCTGGCTGTTCAAAGCCACCAGCAGCTCAGCGGAAAAAAGATGGGCAGTATCCTCCCATGAAGATTTACAGCTTAGCAACCAAATAAAGGCTCAGCAGTGAGTCATTTCTGACTTAACAGCAGTGAAAATAACTTAAAAAAAAAAACAACACAAACTTACCCATTGCAAATATATTTGAAAAACAAAATACTGACAGCAACAGTACACATGGACCTTGCTGGATGAATAAACAGGAATCAAACCAGCACCGTCTGTGGAAAGAGGTGGTCAGAAAGTATAATATTATGTGTTATAAAAAAGCTGAGGAATAGATCATTAGTTGTCCCTGTGTAAGTGGGAAAATAGAGGGTCAGCAAAGAAGAGGAAGACCCTCCACACGCTAGTTTAACACCTTGACTTACTGCAACCATTGGCATAAGCAGAGCGCAGAGATTGTGAGGATGGCTCAGGATCAGGCATTGTTCAATTATGTTGTACATAGGATTGCTGTGAATTGGAGCTAAATATACAGCATCTAACAGCAAAAAGAAATTCAACTTGAAGCTGAAGAAAATTTTAAAAGTCCACAAGAGCCAAAATACAGCTTTAAGAACATCCCACTTGAATTCAGAGATCATCTCAAGAATAGTTTTGATGTACTAAACACCGAGACTAAGTAAGTTGTGGGATGACAAAGAATATCATGAATTATGAAGCAGAAAGGTCATTATAAAAATACCAGAAAGAAAGAAAAGACCAAAATGGATGCCAGAAGAGATTAGCAAAAGTGAAAATGGAGGTGGGAGAGATGAAGTAGGAAAGCTGAACAGATTTCAAAAGGCAGCTTGATAAAGCAAAGTATAATGATGAAATGTACAGACCTGGAGTTAGAAAACCAAATGAAAAGCAAACACTTAACATTACTAAAGCTGAAAGAACTGATGGACAAACTCAAGAATCAAGTAGCAATATTAAAGAATTCTAGTCTTCAGAACAAAGCAAAGAAATATTGCATGGTTTAAAATCAGAATAGTAGGGGAGCTCAGGTGTCCTAGTGGCAAGAAGCTGCAACTACAGTCCCAGAGGTGCACGGTTCGAATCCACCAGATGCTCTGCCGGGGAAGGAGGGGCAATCTCCTCCTGTACCAGTCAGATCTGATTTGATGGTACATGCACACAAAAATAATAAAATAAAAAATTAAAATCAGAAGAGT
Source organism: Elephantulus edwardii (assembly GCF_000299155.1). Taxonomy (NCBI): domain Eukaryota; kingdom Metazoa; phylum Chordata; class Mammalia; order Macroscelidea; family Macroscelididae; genus Elephantulus; species Elephantulus edwardii. The sequence continues at coordinate 10,917,843 of NW_006399845.1, read as the reverse complement.
GTATGCCAGGATGTGCCCTAGCTCCATACCTTTTAAATCTATATCTGGAACAGATCATCCGGAGGCAGGGCTCTATGAGGAAGAATGTGGCATCAGGATTGGAGGATGACTCATCAACAACCTGTGTTCTGCAGATTACACAACCTTCCTTGCTGAAACTGAGGAGGACTTGAAGCACTTTCTTCAGTATAGATTGAAGCTCAACATCAAGAAAACAAAGTTTCTCACCACTGGGCCAGATGCCAGCATCATAATAGATAGTGAAGAGATTGAGATTGTTAACAGCTTTAGTTTGCTTGGCTCCATAATCAACACTCTTGGGATCAGCAGCCAAGATGAATTGCATTGGAAAAGTTAGGAACATCTCCAGAGTACTGAAGAGCAACAATGTCAGTCTGGAGACTAACGGGTGCCTGATGTAGTCCATAGTCTTTGCAATAACTTGCTATGCATCAGAAAGCTGGACAATGACTAGGGATGACAGATAGAGAATTGATGCCTTTGAGCTGTGGTGCTGGAGAATAGTATTGAATATATCATGGACTGCTAAGAAAACAAACAGGTTAGTCCTGGACAGGGTTAAACCAGGCTACTTCTTGGAGGCAAGGATTCTGAAGCTTTGTCTGACATACTTTGGATGAGAGACCAGTCCTTGGAGAGGGAGGTCATGCTTGGGAGGGTGGAAGGACAGTGCAAGAGAGGAAGAACATGGATGAGATGCATTGACTCAGACTAGGGTAATGGGTGTAGGTATGTCAGAAACAGTAAGGTTGGCTCAGGATAGAGCAGGTGTCAGAGCTGTTGTACATGGGTTGCTGTCAGTTACAGGTGACTTGACGGCACATAGCAACAACAGCAACATAGATAAAATACTGAATGACACCAGAAGTCTCCAAGGAAGATAGAAGGGATACAGAGTCAATTTAGCAGAAATAATTGGTCAGTGCTCAACTATTTTGGGAGATAGCATATAATCAAGAACCCATAGAACTGAAGGAAGAACTCTTAAGTTGCACTGAAAGCAAATGGCCAAAAAACAAAGCTCCAGGATTTGATGATAAATGTTCTAACAAATGGATGCAGCACTAGAAGTGCTCATTTGTCTATAGCCAAGAAATTTGGAAGGCAGATATTTGGCAAACCAACAGGAAGAGATTCATATTTGTGCTCGTTCCAAAGAAAAATGGTGCAACAGAATGCAGAAATTTGAGAACAATATAATTAACTCCACACGCAAGAATATCTTGCTGAAGATTGTTCAGAAGTGCCTGGAGCAGTACGTCAACAGGGAAATGTCAGAAATTCAAGCTGGATTCACAAAAGGGCTTTGAACAAGGAATATCACTGCTGATGTCTGATGGATCTTGGTTAAAAGCAGGCAGTACCAGGAAGATGTTTACCTGTTCTATTGACTATGCAAAAGCATGTATGGGTTAGAACAAATTAAGGATAATGTTTTCATGAAGAACCTAAACATAGACCAAGAAGAAGCTGTTTGAACAGAACAAGGGGACAATGTCAGTACTTGCCTTCTGCATGCCTAATGCATGCTGAACAAATAATCTGCACAATATGAAATAGAATAGAATATCAAGAGTGGAGGAAGAATCATTAACCTATGTTAATGCAGATGATTCAGCCTTGATTGGAGAAAACAAAGACTTGAAGTACTTGCTAATGAAACTTAAAGATTTCAGATAGACTATATTTCAATATTCAACAATAATTCTCACAACTGGACCAATAAATAACATCATAGTAAATGCAGAAAAAAATTGAAATTGTCAAAGATTTCTTTTTACTTGCATTTACAAGCAACACTCATGGAAGCAGTGGTCAAGAAGTCAAATTTTATATGTTGCAGATGATAAATCTGCTGCAGAGAGCCTCTAAAAACAAAAATGTCGCTTTGAGGAGTAAAGTGTCCCTGACCAAAGTCATGATATTTTTCAGTCATGTCATAGATACTTGTGGAAGTTGGAAAATTATCAAGGAAGACCAAGGCAGAATTGATGTCTCTTAGTCCATAGAGAGTTGCGCTGCCAACTCAAAGGCCACAACACTGTGGTGCTTTGAATCTGCTAATGGTTTCAAGGTGGAAAGAACTCTTCCCTTGTGATTACAGTCTCTGAGACACACTGGAGTGTCAGCTATGGTGTTGGTGAAAAATACTGAATATATTTAAAGAACAGACAGGATCTCCTTTAAAACAAAGGTAATGAGACTTGGTCTCATTCATACTGGCCATGTCATCAGGAGGGCCAGTTCTTGGAAGAAGACATCATGCTGGGGAAAGTGGAGTGGTCAGTAAAGGAAATCATGCCTGGAAAAGTAGCAAGTCAGTGAAGGATAGGGAAACCCTCACATAGATTGACACAGTATCTGCAATAATGGGCTTGAATGCCACATGGATTATGAAGATGGAGAAGGATCAGGTAGTGTTTTGTGTATAAGGTTGCTATGAGCGAGAGCCAACCCCGTGGCACCTAACAAGGATATGCTGTGAGCGGTTTTTCTCCTCTTATTTTAGTCTTTTATATAATCAAATAAGCCTCACATATCCTTTGTTATTTTTTAAATTGTGATTTCTTCCTGGATAAAGTTTCATTTTGCTTATGAATACATTTTTAAAACATACTCCATTTTCTACCTACTGGAGATAGTTTTTTAGCTCTTGTAGGATCATGATTAGGAAAATTAGACCAGTCTTTATCACAACATCACCTTGAGGCATTTTGAACTGAAGGGGTTAGTTCTTTAATATGCCCAGTTTCCACTCCAGGGAGAAAGGGTTATTCTCAGGAGCACCAGCAGTGTACCAGGACAGGAATTTATTCAGCAAGTATTGACCAATTCTAACATGTTAAGTGATAGACCACATAGAAAACAATGGGTATGTGTTTCCTACTGCCAAATGGGCCCTTTAGAGTAGTGAGAGAAGATCTTCACCCTGAAACCCACAGCGTCCCTTTTCAGCAGGAAGTAGCTAAGAGAATACGCCGTCCCCTTTTCCTTATGACTCAGGGTGAAGTCTCTCTCAGGGAGGAGTGATAGGGAATGGCAAAGGATACACTGACAAAGAAGATTAATCAGAACTGGCTTTGACAAGCACTGTGGCATTTGGACAAGAACAAACTGGGAGGAGGGTAGAGAGAATAGTGCAACAATGAATGAGTGGAAGCCCAAAATCTCTGTAAATGTTTATGAAAATTAATAAAATATAATTATAGGGAAAAAAAAAAGAAAACAATGGGTAAGGAGTTGCTCTACCAACCCAAAGATAGGAAGTTCAGATCCTCTAGCAGATTGGAAAGCAGAATCCTAACATGTGATTTACAGGCCTCAGAAAAATCCACTGCAGGGTCAGCAGTGCTCAAGATGTGACTTGATGGCAATGAGTTGAGATGGGAAAAAGATAATATGATAAAAACATGCAAAAGGAGGCCAGTCTGATGCAATCTGGAGAGTTGAGAAATGAAAGTTAGTATGGCCAGGAGCAGGGTGATGTTGGGAACAGATGAAGAAAGGCATACTGGATTGAGATGAAGGCTGTGTTGCTCAAATTTGGGATTTTGATCTTTATCTGTAAGCAACAGGAAGTTACTGAAAAATTATCTGCCAAAGGATGACACTGTTAAAATGGCATTTGTAGAGAGATCCCTTTGGCTTTTGTGTGGAGAATATCTGGAGGTGGGTATATGTGATGCTAAGGTGAGAAATTAATTTATTTGAGATATATGAAATCAAAATCAAATAGACTGAGCATGGAGATTGTTGAAAGGAAATGTCAGGGATAATTCTTAGACTTCTGACTAGAACTGGATGCCTGGTGGTGGCATTTGTGGTGTTTTTTAACAAGAGAAAGGAACCAAGTTTTGTTGGAGGAAGAGCATCATGTTGGGCTCTGAATGTGTTAGGTTAGGATGAGATGTTGAGATGCCCTTGGTACATTTAAGTGGACATGGCAGGAAAGCAGCTATATATACACAGGCTGAAGCCTGGAGCGAAGATTTGACTGTAGATATAAATATGAAAATCATTGGGATGTTAATGGTAGTTGAAACTTTGAGTGAACTCAAGTTGGGTGGAACTATGGAGGTGACAGAGTAGAGGCTGATCTTTAAGGAAAATTAACAGGATCTATTAATTAGGATCAATCTGTTAAGAGGATCAAATGGCAACAGAGACACAGAAGACCAGAAAAATGAAGGGTCCTGAAAATTGAAAGAAGTTGTATTAAGAATATAATCATTATCAATAGTGTCAAATGTATTGGAAGGTCAAGTAAAGTAAGAACTCCAAAGTATCTGTTAGAAGTAACAATACCCTTTTTGGTGAAGGATTGACTTCACTCCATTGCTAGGCAGGAAGACAAGCGTCATTCTGCAAAAACCAATGTGGTCTGTCTACCACTAACTTCACAAGGGGGAAGGATGCCCATCTAAGTGTGAAACCGAGTCCCCTGAGGTCAGACTTGCCTCCCATCCTTCACATCTTCCAATTCCAACACTGTGGTTCCTCCCAAGGCTCTCACTACTTCTCTTCTGTTGTTGTTAAGTGCTATCTAGTTGGAACCCACTCATAACTCACCCTCCAGGCTTCCAGAAGCTACAAATATCACATGAGAAGATTCTCCTGAAGAGCAGCTGGTATATTTGAACTACCTGCCTTTGAATTGGCAGTGCAGCGACCTACCCACTAGGCTGCCAGAGCTCCTTGGTTTTCTGTTAGGCTCAATAATTCATTATAACAGCCATATAGAAATCAGTAACAATATTCTCAATTATGTGGTTTATTTAAGAAGTAACAGGTTACATTTCAGAACCAAAAATAGGATACAGTTTTTCTAGTCTGGACAGCTTCTTCATAGCTGTGCCTACAGGCAAGCTTTCTTCTGACCCCAGTCTTGTGACCTTGGCTTCTGCTTTTTTCAGACAAATGCAAAACCTTTAACTGCCTATTATGTGCTAACATGACTCTGCAGGTAAGCCTTGGCCCAAAGGCTCGTAGCTGTAGTTGGTGGGTCAGCATCCTAGCTCCCTGCACTGAGAGCCCACCCTGTTTCTCACACTGGCCTCTGATTCTCTGCTTCTGCTATTGCCACCACTGCTGCTGTGTTATTTTGCCTCTGGCTTACATAGGAATCTAAAGGATGTGTTTCACTCTCCGGTTCTTCTTTGTTGATGTTAGTGATATCCCCATTTTCTGTCTCTGAGCCAGCTCAGTTTAAACTTAGAAGGATGGCAAAACTTAGTGATATCCATATTAGCAAAAACATACCCTATTTGCATGCGTAATCACGCCATTTTACCTTGTCATTGTTCAGTGCCATCAAGTTGCCTGTGACTCATGGCAACCCTTTGTACATTACCTCTGAAACCTGCCCTATCCTGAGGCATTCTCATTGTTTCTGATAGACCTAATCCCATTTCCCCAGTCACTGAGGAAATCCTTCTCATTGAGTCTTCTTCCTCTCTGGTGCTATCCCTCCATCCTTCTTAGCATGATGTCCCTCTCCAATGACTGGTCCCTCCTGGTCACGTGCCCAAAAGTATGTGAGACAGCTTCAAAATCCTTGCCTTCAGGGAGCAGCCTGGTTTCACCATCTCCATGACAGACCTGTTTGTCCTCCTAGCAGTCTACAGTATGTTCAACACTCTTCTTTAGCACTACAATTCAAAGGCATCAATCATCCTTCTATCATCCTTAGTTACTGCTCAGCTCTCTGATGCAAAGCAAGTTATTGTGAAGACCATGGCCTGGATTAGATTCACCTTAGTCTCCATATTGACACTGTTGCTCTTCAGTATTCTAATGAGGTCCCTGTCAGCAGACTTTCCCAGTGCAATTCATGTTTTGATTTCCTGACTGCTGATTCTAAGAGTGATGATGGTGGAACTAAGAAAGCTGAAGTTATCAGCAATCTCTGCTTCTTCTGCCAGTTGGCCCAGTGGTGAGAATCTCTCTCTCTTTTCTTTTTAAATGTTGACAATCAATCCGTATTGAAAACTACAGTCCTTAACCTTCTTCAGCAAATGCCTCATATCTTCCTCTGTTTCATCAAGCAATGTTGTGTGATCTGCATAGCTCAGGTTGTTGAGTCTTCCTCCAATCCTGATGCCACCTTCCTCCTCATAAAGTCCAACCTCCCTAATGATCTGTTCTGAATATAGATTGAAAAGGTATGGAGATAGGATGCACCTTGCACACCTTTCCTGTTTCTGAACCATGAAGTGTTTCCCTTCTCTCTTCTGACTCCTGCTACCGGTCCAAGTATATAGGTTTTGCATGAGCACAATTAAGTGTTTTGGGATCCCCGGTCTTTTCAAGGTTAGCCCCAAGTTGTTTTGAGCCACACAGTCAAGTGCCTTTGCACAGTTAATGAAACACAGACATTCCTCTGGTATTCTCTGCTTTCAGCCAAGATCTATCTGACATTGGCTATGATGTCCCTAGTGCCACAGGCTCTTCTAAACCCAGCCTGTGCATCTGGCAGTTCTCTGCTGATGTACTATTCCAGTCATTTCTGGATGATCTTCAGCAGGTTCTTGCTTGCATGTGCTAGTGGTTATATCATTCAATAATTTCCACACTATGTTGGGTCACCTTTTTTTTGAATGGGAATAAATACAGATTTTTTTTTTTCAGTCAGTTGGTCCTGCAGATTTCTTGGCATAACCTAGTTATTGCATCCAGGAAAGTATCTGTTTGATGAAATATGTCCATTGGTATTCCATCAATTCCTAGGGTCCTGTTTTTTGTCAGTTCCTTCTCCTCTTTCATTACCATAGGCTCTTATCATAAGTTGTTTCATGAAATTCTTCTATGTCAACTAATTCTTTTTGGTATAGTGCCTCTGTGTACTCCTTCCATCTTCTTTTGATGCTTTCTGGGTCATTCAACATTCTGCCTTCGGTATCCTTAAGTATTGCAACTCACGGCTTGAATTTATTTGTTCTTCGGGTCCTTCAGCTTAAGAAATGTCCAGTGAGCTCGCCCTTTTTGATTTTCTGACTCCAGCTCTTTGCACATTTCATTATAATACTTTGCTTTGTCTTCCTGTATTGCCTTTTGAAATCTTCTGTTCAGCTCCTTAACTTCTTGCTTTCTTTCTTTTGCTTTGGCTTTACCTTACTTAAAATATTAGCAAGCCATCCAGTCCCTCTGCAGGCCATAGATACCTCACATTTGCATAGTTCTGCCCAGTCAACTCAAGATCATATTTTGGTTCTCTGAACTTGTTTGCATTTTCTTCAGCCTCAATTTGAATTTACACGTGAGTAATTGATAGTCTGTTCAACAGTCAGCACCTGGCCTGGTTTTGACTGTTGATATGTGCTTCTCCAACAATTCCTTCCACAAATGTAGTCAGTCTGATTTGTGTGCAGTCCATCAGGAGAGATCTATATGTAAAGTCATCTCTTGAGCTTTTTTTTTTAAGGTAAACCATCCAAGCAGTTTTTATTCATTAATATTCATAAATACAGCAGCTTCATTGGAGATTTCCGTTTTCCTCTTCAGGTTGAATGTGGAGAATTTCGAGAGCCTTTTGCATGTCAAGGTACAGGAAGCAGAGCTCACCTTGCACTGCTACCTACATTTACCTGCTAGAAGTAAAAATTAGTTAGGTGGAAATGATTATCATGTATATATTTTTTCTCTTTCTTTTGAATGTACACAATGTAACAAGAGTAACAGACCTGAAATTACAATCACCAAACAAACCCAAGACAGTTGTCCACTTTCTTTTTTTTTAATTAAATTTTATTAATTTTAATGAACACTTACAGAGATTTTGGGTTTCCATTCGTTCATTGTTGCACTGTTTTCTCTACCCTCCTCCCCAGTTCCTTCCTCTTTTTTTCCCCCCTTGAAAGTCTGTTTTAATTGTCCAATTGCCACAGTGCTTGTCAAAGCCAGCTCTGATTAATCTCCTTTGTCATTGTGTCCTTTGCCATTCCCTATCACTCCTCCCTGAGAGAGACTTCACCCTGATTCATAAGGAAAAGGGGACGG
>NW_006399845.1:10858254-10907416 GCF_000299155.1 Elephantulus edwardii | reverse complement strand
GCATAATATCTACAAAGCCCATAGCACCAAAATCCGCCACCCCCCCCCCCCACACACACCCGTTCGTCCTCCTTTAAGGACGAGCTCTCTTCATGCACTAAGGTCGACAGAAGCAGCTCTTGGCACAAATAGGCTGCGATCTGCTTGCTCGCTTTCCATGCACTGGCGCTCTGTCTAAGACATCTTAGGATAATTCAACCTTCTTAAGAGAAACTGGTAATTCTGGACGGTCTGTTGACTGTTTTCTGTGTTGGCTGTGGCGGTGGACTCTTTGACTGTAGTGGTGACACTGCTCGTGTTAGTGTGCCGGGTTGCGTTGCATGCCGTCTCCTATTGTTGCCGTGCTGCCTGTGCATGCTGCCGTTCCAGCTGCAGCTGCATTTGCAGTTGTTGTAACTGAGAAGCGGAAGGGCCGGAAGAGTTTAGCTGTCCTCCTGTAGAGTGTCTCACTCCTGATAACTGAGCTAAAACTCAGCTATAGGATCCATGGCTTCCCTATTGCTTGGAGAATATGAACTCTGAGAAGAAGAAAGTCCAACAGTGGAACTGCTAGTAAAGTTCATGTTTGATCTACACGTAAGAGGTCCTCCTAATCCCCGGTCAGGGTGAAACATTCTACGTACAAGTCGAACACCACTGGATTCATCTAAATCTCAAGGGGCTCTGTGTTCAAGTGTAAGATGAGCTGCAAAGTCATGATTAGTTAGGATCGCCATCAGGTAATGCTGTACAAATTAGACAAATCACTTCTGTTGATGTTTCTGCGTGTTCAGAAGTCACGTGTTCTTGAAGTGATGTCTCCATATAGCCCATTTTTCAATAATCAGGACAAGTAAAAGACTGGCTGCTCTACAGAGAAAGCTTCCCCACCATAGTAGAAATCAAATTCTACTCTGGTTAATATGCTTTGCATTGGGTGGTCGGTTGTATGCCTTGTTGTTGCACCACTTTCATAACTAGATGCACAATGATCATAATCGTAGCAAATTAAACACTTGTATCTACGCCCTCAAAAATTTCCTTTTAAACATGCATCACAGCTGACACCTTCATGTCGGGACATCCTAGTTGAGACGGTGGCGTGGCGGCTCGGCCCCTCCCGGGCTCTGGCTTCAGTGTCCCCCGTGGGGTCCTGGCACTGCCTGCACCTGCTGACTCCCACTCGACTCCAGGGCTCAGCTGCGGGGCGGAGTGGGCAGGGAAGGGCAGGGAAGGGCGCCTGAGGCACGGGGCGGGGCACGGGGTGGGGCCTGGCCCAGGTTGAGTTCCTCCAGGAGGCGCCAGAGCTTTTTTAAAAAAGGTATTTGCCACGAATTAATCATTGAACATACAAAATTTGATCATTCTGTTTCCTACCTCATTTTTGTCATCATGTCTATACTTTCTGACTGCAGTTCCATCTTCATTGTTTCCAATTCTTGCATTCCAGTCACCAATTATCATTAATGAAGCTTAATTGCATGTTTGGTCAATTTCCGACTTAAAAGTTTGGTAAAAATCTTCAATTTCTCCTTCTTTGGTTTTACTGTTGGTGCATTTATTTGAATGATAGACATATTAATAGGTCATCTATGCATATGGCTAATACCCTATCACTCATAACTTTGTACTTCAGGATGTAGTTGTTATTGTTATGTGCCATCAGGTTGCCTGCAATCCATAGCAACCCTCTGTACAGCAGTTCTGAATACCAGCCCTGTCCTGAGCCAGTCTCACTAATTCCGACACACCAACCCCCATTGCCCCAAGTCACTGTATCAATCCATCTCATCCAAGGTCGTCTTCTCTTGTGCTGTCCCTTCCAAGTATAATGTCCTTCTCCAAGGACTAGTCTCTCCTGACCATGAGACCGAAGTAAGTGAGGTGGAGCTCCAAAATCCTAGCCTCCAAAGAGATATTTGGTGTCACCCTGTCCAAGACAGACCTATTTGTTTTGTTGGCAGTCAAGACTTGTTCAAGACTCTCACCCAGCACCACAACTTGGAAGCATTGATTCTTCTTCAGTCGTCTTTAGTAATTGTCCAGCTTTCTGAAGTATATCAAATAATTGAGAAGGCCATGGCCTGGATTAGGTGCACCTTCATCTCTAGACTGACATCGTTGCTTTTCAGCACTCTGGAGAGGTCCCTGCCAGCAGATTTCCCCATTACAATTAGTCTTTTGATTTCCTGACTGCTGCTGTGAAGAGTTTTGATTGTGGAGCCAAGCAAGCTGTAGTTGTTAACAACCTCAGTCTCTTCTCCATTTATCATAGTTCTGCCAGTTGGCCCAACGGTGAGAATCTTTGTCTTGATGTTAAGCTTCAATCCATATTGAAGAGTACAGTCCTTGACCTTCTGCAGCAAATGCTTAATTTCTTCAGTTTCAGCAAGCAAGGTTGTGTCATCTGCATAACGTAGGCTGTTGATGAATGTACTTCCAATCCTGATGCCACATTCCTCTTCATAAAGCCCTGCTTCCCAAATAATCTGTTCTGCATATAGACTAAAAAGGTATGGAGAGATGCATCCCGGACACACTTCTGATTTTGAACTATGCAGTGTTTTCCTACTCTGTTCTGATGACTGCTTCCTGGTTCAGGTATAGGTTGCACATAAGCATAATGAAGTGTTCTGGGATTCCCATTTTCCTCAAGATTAGCCATAATTCATCGTGATCCACACAGTCAGATACCTTTTACATAGTCAATGAAACACAGATGGGCATTCTTTGCTTTCTGCCAAGATCCATCTGACACTGGCAATAATGTTTCTAGTGCCACAACCTCTTCTAAACCCAGTTTGTATTTCTGGTAGTTTTCTGTTAATGTACTATTCCAATAATTTCTGGATAATCTTAAGCTACTGTGTAATATTGTGATATTGTTTGATAATTTCCACATTTTGTTGGGTCACCTTTTTTTTTGAAATGGGAATAAACATGGATCTCTTCCAGTAAGCTGGCCAAGTAGTTGTCCTCCAGATTTCTTGGCACAACTTGGTGAGCACATCCAGGGCAGCATCTGTTTGCTGAAATATGTCAATTGGTATTCCATCAATCCCTGGGGCTTTGTTTTTGGCCAAGTCTTTCAGAGCAGCCTGAACTTCCTCCTTCATCACCACTGCCTCTTGATCATATGATGTTTCTTGAAACTCTTCTGTGTGAGCCAGTTCTTTTTGGTCCTTCCGTCTTCTTTTAATGCTTCTTGAATCATTGAATATTCTGTCCATAGCCTCTTTTAAGTATTGCAACTCACAGCTTGAATTTGTTTTTCAGTTCCTTCAGTCTAAGAAATGCTGAGCGAGTTCGGCCTTTTGACTTTCCGACTCCAGCACCTTGCACATTTCATTGTAATATTTTGCCTTGTCTTCCTGAGCTGTCCTTTGAAATTTTGTATTCAGTTTCTTAAGTTCTTAATTTCTTCACTTTGCTTTAGCTTCTTGGCACTCTAATGCAGAATTCAGAGTCTCTTCTGACATCTATTTTCATCTTTTCGTCTTCTTCCTTCTTTGACTTTCTGCATTCTTCATGAATGATATTCTTGATATCTTCCTAAAGCTCATCTAGTCTTCGTTCATGAGTGTTCAAAGTCTCAAACCGATTCCTGAGTTGTTTTTTAAATACAAGGGAGATAGACTCAAGATAAAATTTTTATTCTTTTGGATGATTTAACCTTCTTTAGCTTTAATTTGAACTTTCATATGAGCAGTTGATGGTCTGTTCCATAATCAGCACCTGGTCTAGTTTTCACTGCTGATATCGATCATCTTCAATGATTCCTTCCACAGATGTAAACGATCTGATTCCTGTGCATCCCATCAGTTGAAATCCATGTGTATAACCTGTGTTTTTCTGTTTCTTATAAAAGGTCTTTGCTATGAATAAATCATTGATTGTACAGAATTCTATCATTTTTATCCCCAGCCTCATTTCTGTCACCAAGTCCCTATTTTCTGACCTCTGATCCTTTTTCCTGATTCCTAACTTTCCCATTCCAGTCACCCATTATTAATGCTTGAAAAGACAAGGCAAACCAATTACACATTCGATCAATTTCAGACTGCAAACGTTGGTAGAAATCATCTATTTCTTCCTCTTTGGCTCTGCTCGTTGGCACATAAATTTGAATGATAGTGTTATTAACAGGTCTTCCTTGTATGTGTATGGATATTATCTTGTTACAATATTATATTTCAAGATGGATCTAGAAATGGTGTTTTTTAACTATAAAAGTGACCCTATTTTTTCTCACCTTTTCATCATCTCCAGCATAGTAGATTATAAAATCATCTGATTAAAAATGTCCCATGCCAATACATCTCATTTTGCCAATACTTAGTATGTTAATATTTGTTCCATTTCTTCCTTAACAATGTCTAGTTTTCCTACATTCATGTTTCTCACATTCCATTTACCAATCACTAGTTTCTTCTGACAGCAGTTCCTTCTTCTTTGTGTTTCCAAATGTGAGGGCTCAGCCTCAGTTGCCATATCTGTTAGTCTACTTTAAGTGTGCTGTGCTGTGCTGTGCTGTGCTGTACATAGGGTTTTCAAAGGTGTGTTATATTTTGGGGGTGGATGGCTAATCCTTTCTAGTCTGTCTTAATTTGGATACTTAGTTTTAGAACAGTATCTGACAGACACGCATTTTACCAAGCAGATGAAAGACACTTCCCTCACAGAAATAGCCAATACATTCACTGTACTTGAAATTGTCTTTTTAACCATAAATAGGACACCATAATTCAGGTTTTCATTCCTGTCATAGCATAACATGTGATTGTCTGATTCCAGGTGGCCAATGCCAGTCCATCTCATCTCACTCATTTATGCCTGAAATGTTGATGTTCATACACTCCATTTCATTTTTCACAATTTGTTTTCCCAACATCCATACTTCATACATTTCATATTTTAACTATTAAAAGATGTTTGCTGCTGTTTCTCCTCATTTTGACTAACTTCCAATCTGGTCTTTACCTCTAATACTATCCATGTTCTTCTATTGTTAATAATATTTTCAGAAGCCTGCTATTTTAAGAAGTGGATGGTCAATCCTGATTCTCAGTCTGTCCTAATCTGTGAGCGCTCCTAAAACCTATCCACCATGGGTAATGTGTCTGGTATTTGACACATAAATGGTATAGCTTTCAGCATCACAGGAACCCACAGGTTAACTTAGTATAGCAAACCAACAGACAAGTGCTGTACTAATAAGAACAACAATAAAAAAGAATATCGATACTTAAGCTATAAAGTAATTAACAGTATGCAGATAATTCCCCCAGTACAATAAATTGACAGATAAATGTTGTACCTGTGACAGCAAATAAAACAGGAATGGGAATATCATGTTGCCAGATACAGTTGAAGCCTGCAGCAGAGTGTCAGGACAGCTTCCTAGATGGATGTTGAAGTATCTTGCTAAGACCCACAGCAGACACAATGAAGTAATGTCCTGGATGTGGATATTGAGGTCACAAAGATGTCTCAGCTCAAGCCTGATGCTCCACACAAAGTCCAAGGGCCCGTGGGCAGTGTTGTTAAGAGCCCAGAGCAGTGATGTTGTGGTAAAGGTGAGATCATTGAACACAGGGATTAAAGACCATGAGTGGTGGGATAACATCAAGGATATCATTCATGAAGAGAGTAAAAAGGTCATTACAAAGACAGGAGAAAGAAAAAACCAACATCGATGTTAAAAGAAACTGAAAATTGTCCTAGAGCATTGAGAAGCCAAAACAGGGAAAAGATGCTGAAATAAAAGAGCTGAACAGAAGATTTCAAAGGGCAGCTCAAGAAGACAAAGTAAACTGTTATAACTCAGTGTGTGCAGACCTGGATTTGGAGACCAGAAAGGAAGAACTTGCTCCTATTTCTCAAGTTGAAGGAACTGAAAAAACGCATTCAAGCCTCTAGTTGCAATACAGAGAGATGCTGTGGGGAAAATCTTGAATGATCCGAAAATCATTTAAAGAAGATAGAAAGATTAAACAGAATGACTATACCAAAAAGAATTGCCCAGCACGGAAATACTTCAGAAAGTACCATATTATCAAGAGCCAGTGGTAATGGAAGGAAAAGGCTTAAATCACCCTGAAGCCATTGGCAAAAAAAAGAAAGCTCTAGGAATTGATGGGATACCAATTGACATTTTTGAGCTAACAGATGCAGCCCCAGATGTGCTCATTAGTCTATGCCAGGAAATTTGGAGGACAGCTGCCTGGCCAACTGACTGGAAGAGATCTATATTTGTTCCCATTCCCAAAAAGAGTGATCCAAAAGAATGTGTGGAAATTATCAGACAATATCATTAATCTCATACAAATGAAATACTGCTGAAGTATATTTAAAAATGGCTAGAATAGACAACTGCCAGAAGTTCAAGGCGAATTTAGAAGAGGCCATGGCACCACGGGTATATTGCTAATGTCAGATGGATCCTGGCTGAAAGCAAAGAATACCAGAAGAATATTTGTGTTTCATTGACTGTGCAAAGGCATTTGACTCTGTGGATCATAACAAATTATGTCTAACATTGAGAAGAATTGGAATCCCAGAACATTTACCTGTGCTCATGTTAAACCTTAACCTAGACCAAGAGGCTATTGTGTGAACAGAGCAAGGAAACAGCTAATGGTTTAAAATTTTTAAAAGTCGCACAAAAACCCTCAAGATATTTGTGAAGTGAACTCAGAGATTTGAGAACAAAGGGAGCATGAGGCTTTGAAACCATTGCAACAAAAATTGAGGAGGACTAGACAGACACCAAGTCAGCGAGGCAAACTAATGCCACTCAACTATGCACTTTTGGGCTGGACAGAGGAAATACTGTTCCCCAAACAGACTCTGTCCCATCAGGTGGCTGTCTGAGGGTTCTACACAAAAACAGCCAAACAGGTGACCATCCAGACACTAAGTCAGTCCTTCTGAACTTCAGCAAGAGTACACATCTTCATGATCACCATTTCAGAATTTCTTATGGTTTTTAGATTTTCAAAATATATTTTCAATAGAAACTTTTTACATGCAATTCCATTACCTGAAATGGGTACTATGGAAATTGAGGACTCCCTACTTTTATGAAACCCCTGGGACATGAAGAGGAGCTTTGGAAGCCCTTGAGTTTCTAAGATCTTGTACATTTGACCAAAGGAGGATGGATTGGATGGGTTTTTGTACTAGAATGTTGTCCTGAGATAATTGCCTTGCAGGCATTATCTATCATTAGTTTGTAGCTGCTGATGCATTCTGAAGGATCTGGTGAGGGTTAGGGTTAGGGTTAGGGTATGGGTTAGGGTTAGGGTTAGGGTTAGGGTTAGGGTTAGGGTTAGGGTTAGGGTTAGGGTTAGGGTTAGGGTATTTATATACACACACACACACACACACACACACACACACATATGCATACATATATATATATACACATATATATTTATATATATATGAGCAGTATTGTTATCATATGGGGTTTCACATTTTAGGTTGTTTCCACTTTCTGGCAGTTAAAACCATGTAAGCATTTATAGATAGGTTTTACTTGAACGTGTTTTCATTTCTCTTAAGATAAAAACCCAGGAATGGGTGATGAAGAACTGTATCTTTGAGAAACTGCAGAGTGCTGTATCAATTTGCATTCCTATCAACGAGGAATGAGTTTCAGTTGCTCTTAATACTTACCAGTTCTTGATATTGTCAGTATTTTTTTATTTTCACCAAATAGATCGATGTGTAATGAGATCTCATTATGATTTCAATTTACATTCTTAATGGTTAGTGATGTTGAAGATCTTGCTTGTTGCCTTCCTTATATTTGTCTTTTATATAGACATCTTGTGTCCATTTTTTTTTGCATGCACATGCATGTTTATTGCAGCATTATTCACAGTAGCAGAGGTGGAAGCAGCTCAGGTGCCCATCAACAAATGAATGGATAGAGACATTGTGTTACATTCATTGTGGCCACTTTTAGTTGAGTTTTGAAAGTCCTTTAGCAAATGTGATTTGCCCTCAGCCTGTAGTTTATTTTTTTCCCCCATTATCTTAACAGCAACTTTTACAAAACAAAATAAATTTATTTTTAAAATTTCTACTTAATTTTCCCCCTATCAGTCATACTTTTGGTGTCACGAGTGTTTTAAAAATTTTGTGTTTTACTTTCAGACCTAGGACCCATTTTATATAAAATGTGAGCCTTGGATGAGGGTTTTTTGGTTTGTTTTGTGGAATTTTTTGCATACTATTTTCAACACCATTTATTTGTAAAAACCATTCTTTACTCCACTGCATTGCATTTGCATATTAAAGATCAACTAGCCATACATTTATGGGTCTCTTTACTGTCTTCTCAGTCCTATTCCTTTGATCTTCTAGGTCTACTCCTTGGACAGTGGGAGCTCTTGTGGCCTGGTGGGTAACTGCCAACATAAAAGCAGTTGGTTCAAATCTGTCAGCTGCTCATGGGGTAAAGATGAGCAATCTCCCTCTTTCCATGTGACTTACAGCCCTTGAAAGCCTGTAGGAGGGTCAGCTGTGAGTCAGTTCTGACGTGACGGCCTACACACACAGTTTGCCACTACCATATTTTTATTTCTTTTGTTGTTGTTATGTGCCGTTGAGTCGCTTGCGACTCATAGCGACCCTATGTACAACAATAATAAACCCTGCTCTATCCTGTGCCAGTCGCACTGCCTCTGACACACCCATCCCGATTATCCCAGGCACTGAATTAGTCCACCTCATAGAGGGTCTTCCCCTCCTGTGCCGTCCCTCCACCCTCCCAAGCATGATGTCCCTCTCCAAGGACTGGTCCTCCTTATATGTCCAAAGTATGTTAGACAGAGCCTCAGAATCCTTGCCTCCAAGGAGCAGCCTGGTTTAACACTTTCCGGGAGGAATCTGTTTTCTTGGCAGTCCATGGTACGTTTCTTTTCCAGCACCACAGCTCAAAGGCCTCAATTCTCCTTCTATCCTCCCTAGTCATTGTCCAACTCTCTGATGCATAACAAGTGATTGCAAAG
This sequence comes from Elephantulus edwardii, assembly GCF_000299155.1. Lineage (NCBI taxonomy): Eukaryota > Metazoa > Chordata > Mammalia > Macroscelidea > Macroscelididae > Elephantulus > Elephantulus edwardii. Next base: position 10,898,417 of record NW_006399845.1, on the reverse strand, counting down.
ACCATAACCAGTATCAGACGCACCTTAGTCTCCAGAGTGACACCATTGCTCTTCAGTACCCTGGTGAGGTCCCTAACGGCAGACTTTCCCATTACAGTAAGTTTTTTTATTTCCTGGTGCCAAGAGTGTTGACTGTGGAGCCCAGCAGACGAATGTTGTTAACAATCTCAATCTCTTTGCCATCCATCCTGATGCTGCCATTTGGTCCAGTGGTAAGAATCTTTGTCTTCTTGACATTGAGCTTCAATCCATACTGAAGGCTGCAGTCGGTTTAGTGTAACTTTTTATTGTGATTTAAGTGAAAGTATACCGAACAGATTTCCATTCATGCATAATTTGTTTCCTGGCACTACTGTCACCCTCACAGTTTAACAGCACTCTCCCATTTCCTCCCTGTTTTTCCTGTCTCCATCCATCCTTATTCCCTTAGCTGTGTTTGCCCTCTGAGCTTCATTGATGGACAAATGCTGTCCTTTTGATTTCGTATGCTTGATTGTTGTAAGGCATGTGTTCCTTCTTGGTATTATTGATCATCACTTTTAGAGTTGTGTATTATTTGGCTGAAAGTTGAGTCATGGAACAATTTCATTTCCAAATTGCATGTTATTTTAAAAAAACTTACTGTGTTTCATACAGTCATTCATATACACTGTATTTTATACAAGTAATCACCATTGATCTATGCCTGTTGTCACCCCATCTCCTTGAGTCTCTATTGAATCTTTCCCACTCCTCCACCCGTGCCCCACCCTCCATCTGTCTACTAAATTCTGCTAGTTCAGTGATCCCTACCCCTTTCCCAATCCTGGCTCTTTTTCCTTTCCCTTTTGGGCATTCAAACTCTTCTAACAGGTTAATCTTTCATTTTTACACTACTAGTTGATGTTTACTTGCCTGGAAGTAAACTTGTCATGTTGTTTTTATTCATGGCAAAATGTCATATGGAGCTAAGTTTATAGCTTGGTATTATAGCTATTGTTAGATGGATGATGGATCTTGGCTGAAAACAAGAAGTACCAGAGGAATATCTATTTGTGTTTCATTGACTACACAAACGGTGTGGATCACAACAAACTGTGGCTGACTCTGAGAAGAATAAGAATCCCAGAACATTTGATCGTGCTTATGCAAAACCTGTTTGTGGACCCGGAGTCAGTCTTCAGAACAGAACAAGGAAACACTGTATGGTTCAAATTTGTGAAGGGTGTATGCCAGGGATGTGTCCTGTCTCCATACCTTTTCAATCTGTATGCAGAACAGATTATCCAGGAGGCTGAGCTCTGTAAGGAGAAATGTGGCATCAGGATTGGAGGAAGACTCATCAACAATCTGTGTTATGCAAATGACACAACCCTGTTTGCTGAAACTGAGGAGGACCTGAAACACTTGCTGCAGAAGATCAAGGGCTGATGCCTTCAATATGGATTGAAGGTCAACATGAAGAAAACAAAGTTTTCTCACCACCGAGCCAGTTGGCAGCATCGTGATGGATGGTGAAAAGATTGAGATTGTTAACAGCTTTAGTTTACTTGGTTCCATAATCACACTCTTGGTACCAAGCAGCCAGGATATTAAAAGCCAAATTGCAGTGGCAAAGTCAGCTGTCAGGGACATCTCCAGAGTATTGAGGAGCAACGATGTCAGTCTGGAGACTAACGTGTGCCTGATTCAGGCCATAATCTTTGCAGTTACTTGCTATGCATCAGAAAGCTGAACAATGACTAAAGATGATAAGAGGAGAATTGATTGAGCCTTTGAGCTGTGGTGCTGGAGAATAGTATTGAATATACCATGGACAGCTAGAAGAACAAACAGGTTCAAGGTTCATCCTGGAGAGGTTGAAACCAGGCCGCTTCTAGGAAGCAAGGATTCTGAAGCTCCGTCTGACATACTTTGGACATGTTGCAAGGAGGTTCCAGTCCTTGGAGAGGGACATCATGCTTGGGAGGGTGGAGGGGCAGCGTAAGAGAGGAAGACCCTCAATGAGATGGATTGATTCAGTGACTGGGGTAATGGGGGTAGGTGTGTCAGAGACAATAAGATTGGACAGGGTTTAGGTCTCTTGTACATAGGGTCGTTATTAGTCCCAGGTGACTCGACGGCACGTAACAGTAGTTATCCTTTCATTTTCACAATAGTGTTTTTATGCAGTATTTGTCCTTATGAGACTAAGTTCACTCAGAATAATGCTCTCTAGGCTCTCCCATGTTATGTTATACAAAATCATTGTTCCATATTATTCCATTGTGTGAATGTACCACATTCTCAGTCTATTTTTTGGTAGACATTTTGGGACGTTTCCATTTTCTTACTATTGTGAATAACACTGCTGTGAACATTAGTGTACAAATCTCCATTTGTGTTCTAGTTCTAATTTCCTTGGAGTTTATTGCCAGCAGCAGGATAGCTGGGTTATATGGGATTTTTATGTTCAGCTCTTTGAGGAAATGCCAGGCTGCCTTTCAGAATGGTTGTACCATTTTACAATCCCATTCATAGTGTATGAGAGTTCCAATCTTTCCACAACCTCTCCAATATTGATTGCTTGCTGTACTGTTAAACTTTATTACTGCTCCGGTTGTTCATTGTTGTTTTGTTTTGCATCACTCTTATTGCCAGTGATTTTGAGCATGTCTTCATGTCTGTTGACTCTCTGAATATCTTTGTAAAAATCCTTTCATATCTTATGTCCATTTTCTAATTGGGTTACCAATCTTTTTCTTGTGGAGGCCCTGTAGGATTCTGTAAATTTTCGTTATGATGCCCTTGTCTGAGATGTCATTGCCAAATGGTTTTTCTTAGTCTGTAGGTTTTCTTTTCACCTTATTGGGAAAAGTTTTTGATGCACACAAGGATTTGCTTTTTACAAGGTCATCCCATTTGTTGATTTTATTGTCTCTTGTCTCTTGTCTTCTGACTATATTTGCAAGCCTATTTATGTCAATATGCTAAGGCTTCTAAGTTTGGTCACATTTTGTCTCTTAAGATCCTTATAGTATTGGGCTTTACCCCTAGGTGTCTGATCCACCTTGAGTTGATTTTTGTACATGGCATAAGATACAGATCTTATTTCAGTTTTATGCAAGTAGATGACCTATTTTGCCAGCACCATTTGTTGAAAAAGTTGTCATTTTCCCATTTAATAGGTTTTGATTCCTTGTCAAATACCAGTTGACCATAATAGGTTAATTTCTGGGTTCTTGAGTCTGTTAAGTTTATATGTCTGTCATTATACCAATACCATACTGTTTTGGTTGCTATACTGTGTAGTAGGTTTTGAGATCAGGGAGTACTGTGCCTCCAACTTCATTTTTATTTAAAACTAATTTTAAATTGCTTTTTAAATCTAGCCACTCAAGCCTCTCTCCTTCATATTTCCTTTCAAGGAGGGAGGTCTGTCCCTTTGGGGATGTAACTTTGTAATCTGTCTTCACTATTTTACTTTTTTAAAAAAACAACACGTAACCAAAACCCATACTAACCACTCTGTTCTCTTACCCTTTGCTAAATTTTCTACAAAAACATCCCTTTGAGATTTTGACTGAAATAGCATTAACTCTATAGCTCTTTCTGGAAAATATTTAACTGAGATTGTGTGCTCTTCTATGCAGTAAGCATTAATGGCATAAGGCGGTCTGCTTCTTCATTTGCTGTTATTCTTTCAGAGTTACAGCCTCATTGATAACATTGGTGCTGTTTAAAGTACAGAAGTAAATGAAGTGTGATCTTCATCAAATTGAGTAGAAACCAACCTTAAAAGATTTGCTGACTAGCTTGTTGAGGGACACTGGGCTGGGTCACTCCATCATTCACCAACTTGGTCTCTCTGTGTGTCTCCTTCCCCCAGATTGTGAGCAAGATCAGGTGCTGGCATTTCCCCGCCTCGGGTCCCCAGAATGTTGTGCACTGCGCCTGGTCAGGACTTTCCTGTATCTTGTACCTTACCTGGCGTATTTATTTCTATTTATCCAGTTCATAGTTAGTTCCTAAAAACTTGAATTTGGAATATATCCATGATAAATAAATAGCTTCCTTCTTTGTGTCGTCTTCCCCAGTACTTCCCTCCCTGTGATCCTTACACACACTTCTTCCTTGCTCTCACTGGTCCTCTGGCTTGTCTCAGGCAGTGTACAAATGGACCCTGATGGGATAGTGCAAGCCTGGTAGTGCTCCTGTTTGCCTGTGTCCGGGCTGTATCCCTTCTCCATACCTTTTCAGTCTATGCTGAGCAGATCATTTGGGAAACTGCACTTTATGAAGAAGAATGTGGCATCAGGATTAGAGGAAGACTCATCAACAACCTGTGTTATACAGATGACACAACCTTGCTTGCTGAAGGTGAGGAGAACTTGAAACACTTGCTGCAGAAGATCAAAGACTGTAGTCTTCAATATGGACTACATCTCAATGTCAGGAAGACAATCCACCACTGGGCCAGCAGGCAACAGCATGCTGGGTGGAGGACCAGTGCACCCTCCTTACAGCCCTCTTGCCTTCTCCAGAATCTCCATTTGGGGGCTGAAAGGGTGTGTGGGTTGAAGAAAATGGTCCTTTCAATTTAGTATTCTGTAACTATGTATAGAAAAATAAAGTCAGCTACCCCAAAGATGGGACCAACTCCCCTGCTTCTCAGTCCAAAACCAGGCTGCAGGAAGCTGCTGCCGAAGATGCCCTCATCCCCAGAGACTTCATTTTTGCCTGTGAGTCAGTGATGGGATCACAAGTCTTGAAGAAATTTTCAAGATTCAATAATAAGCTGATTGCATTTGCATTTAGTGGGCTTTTCTTTAAGGCATTAAAAAAATTGTCACTCTAGTTTTGTCTTGGACTTCGAAGTGTGTCCCTCCCCTCTAACTTGGTATTTCTGGTTTCATACTACGTTTTGCAGACCTTAGTGCCACATTGCCTGAATAGTCAGAGATTCCTGTCATACTTCTTGTTGTGTAAGATTTTCCTCTCTCCCTGTATCTAAGGAAATGGAATGTTTTCTAAATATTTCACCCTTTCCAGGCTCCACAGGGTCTTTATCACTAAAGCTGTGTTCTGCCCTGGCCGGCCCCACCCCGCCCTTTCGGCCACTCTTCAGTCTCCTAGCGCACTCCTCTTCCCTGTGCCCGCATGTGCTGGCAGTGTCTCTGCTTTCGTCGTCCTGAGGAGATTTGGGGCCACACACACAAATGCCACCCCAAGTATGGATTGGCTGGAGAAGTCCCTCCCCTCCCACAGAACTAGCATAAGGAAGTTGTGACTCTTTTGTAATTCTGCTGTAGAGTGTCCCTTCATTTGTGTCTCCTTTTTCCCCTCCTACTTTATTATGGTTTTGTCCTAACAGTTGTCTGAAGTAGGGACTCCCTCCCCCAGTTTGCATGTGAGACACTTGGGCTTTTCCTAGAAAGCTGTGACTTGTTCAAGTCATTGGCAAAGCCAGGATTGAAACTTGGGCATCAGCCCTTCAGACCCTGTTTATTTACCCACTATCCTTAGAAAACAGAACAGACTAAGAGATGAGGGCAGCAATTCCAGGTGGCCTCTCCCTTTCCTGTTACCACCTTCCCCAGGGGGTGTCCTGTTCTGGCCCCACTCACCTTGAGATTGTCCTGGTGTGTTCATTCCAACATCCACTTCATGACTGGGCCTGGGTGTGCCGAGGTGATGGGCCTAACTTTGCGAGGACAAGGTTTAGATCTCTTCATTGTGCACACACACACACATGCGCATCCACCCCACCCCCACCCCCCGGGACTTAGAGGATGTAGGCATGCAGGAAAGAGAGGCCATGTCACCCCTTGATCTGATCTGTGTATCAGACCCCATGGTTCCAGGCTGCTGTCTGATTTAAAGTGAGCTTAGTCTTGATGAGCAGAAAGCAGAGTCAAGAAGTATTAAGAGGTTGGCTGCAGACTAAAACTTGGCTTTACTCACTTTGTGGCCTCAGTCAAGTTACTTCCCTTTCCTGAACTCAGCTTACCACATAAATGAGTGACCAAGCTTGTCTCCCAGTTGTCCCATTATCTACAGCCATGCTGGTCATGGTGGAACCAGCGTTCCAGCCTGAGGAGGGGGACAGTGTGGCTGTACATTTCACATGGGCACAACTTACCCAGATATTGTCCATCCTTAAAATGTGCCATCAGATCTAGTGTCCAAATGGTAACTCTTCCCAGTCATCATTTCTTCATGAAGCTAGAGGCCTTGTAATCAGTCCCAGAGTAGGGGTAGGAGTCCATTCCTCTGGACTCTGGAAGCCCTTCTGTGGGTGGAGTGGGCCTGTGGCTCCTTGACTCTAGGAGTTGACCCACTTCCCTCGCACTCGTTCCACCTCACCAGCCTCTTCAAACCCTCTAAGTGTTGGCCCAGAGGTAGCTTTTTGGTTTTGTCCAGTGACACTGTCCCTCACAGGATGGTGCCATCTGCACTCTTGCAGGCCCAGGGACAGGGCATCAATCTCTTGACCTTTCCAGACCAGCCCCTATAAAACATGAGGTCTCAGGAGGCCGGAGTGTGAGTGGTGGGTGAATGATTACATTGTGCAGGAGTCACCTGCCACATACTTGGTAGTAAAGGCTCAGCTTGTCCTGGGTGGGTGATGAATTGATTAGCCCACTCCCAGACTTTTAATAGGTGTCTTCAAATACTGAAGCTGGGAAAGGGATAAGGACATTGGGAGGCATGATCTCACCTGACTCACAGTTTCACAGGACAGAAAGGCCTGTGCTGGAGCAGGAGGCATGAGGAACAGTACAGGCTGGGTGGCCTGAGGAAGGGCCCAAGCTTGACAGGCAAAGGCAGCTGCTGCTGCTACTGCAGACCCCAGCTAAAGCTGGCCAGTTATGTCAAATTCTTGAAAACCTCATATCCCTCCTTTTTTTAAGCTTTAGAGTCTATTAATTAATTAGCCTGATGTCCTCCTCCCAGATAAGCCCTGGAAGAGTCTGAGTTGGGCTGGTCACCCTTGCACCCTGCACCTCAGCATGCTTACCTAGTGCTGCCTGGAGCGTGAGGGCAGTGACTTAAGAGCACTGCTTTTAGGACAGCTGGCTCTTCTTGTAGCCTCTTGGGTTCTTCATAGTAAATGACCCCCTGCTTTGCACATGCAAAGAAAACGGTGAGCTGCTGCTGCGTGAGGGACAAAAGCAATCTCGGACTGCTCACCGTGGATGTTGTATGGGCCAGCAAGGTGGAACTGATTCATAACTGACCCTCCAGTGGACTTTCAGAGGTTGTAAATCACATGGGAGGAGAAAACTGCTCATCTTTCTTCCACACAGCAGCTGGGAGATTCAAACCTTGTGCCTTTGGGCTGGCAGTGTAATTCCTCACCACTCGGCCACCAGAGCTCCCTGTGGCTGGTTGTTTCACTGTCCTCTCACATTTCCTGGAGGGCTGACCGTCTGCAGTTGGGCTCGGTACCCAAGGTGGGATGAGGCGTGAGCACATTCAGCAGGTCTCCTGCTCCCGGCAAGGCTGGCGCATGGACTCAGGTGGCCCTTCTTTGGAGGTACTGCGGCTGGGGTGGTCTTCGTTGAGAACCGATCCCGAGTTCTCATCACTAGTCTGGGCCTTACGGGGGCAAGGCCCTGATGCCTGGTTCCTGGGGCTAGAAGGCTGTGGTCACCTGAGCAGGTTCTCCTGGGCAGATTCTCCCCACTCCTTAAAAAACATCCCCCTCTTCCATCTTTTCTGCTCCCAGTGTGGGGCTCAGCTCCCCCCAGGGCTGCTCTGCTCTTGTTCCTTAGAGGTCCCCAGCACCGTGAACACCTGAGGCCGTCTCTGCGACCATGTGCCTCTCCGGACCAGCTCCTAGGGCTATATGTGCCTCTGCATGCAGCAGGAGGAGCCTCCTAAGGCTGTTGCACTTATGAATAATTTAAAAAGCGTCAGCTAAGCAGGTAGAGGTTTCAGGTGGTCACAGAGGCTTTGTTTCTAAAGGCATTCCTACCCTAACTCCTGAGGGCCCGTTGTCTGCCCAGAGCCAGCATTTCAGACTCGTCCAAGTGTGTGAGTGCCAGCCTTGGGTTTGTACAATACAAACTGGGTTTATTGTCCTATATCAGGGAATGTGGGCACTTTGGTCAGGGTCTGATGGCCCTGGAAGGGAGCTCGAGGACCTGGGCAGGTTCTCCCCACTCTTTAACAAACATCCCCCCCTCCCATCTTTTCTGCTCCCAGCGTGGGACTCAGCTCCCCCAGGGCTCTTCTGTTCTTACAACCAAGACTTAACCTGGGACTTCCTGATCTCGGTGGATACTGCATCACACCTGCATGCTCATACACCCCTCTACACCATCACCACCACCACACGACCGCCACATCCACCAGCATCCCATCCATGTGTACACGTATCACCCTCATTGGCATTTAGGACCGAGAACTCCGGAGAGTTAGTGTCAGAAGTGAGGGGACCCCAGAACCTGCCCTCCAGCCTATCTGTAGTCCCTTGGAAATACTGAGTCACTTCAGGCCCTTCCTGCCTGGGGCCCGGGGCTCAGAACAGGTCTTTACCATTTACCAGCTGGCTTGGGCTGCTGACACCAGATAAGAATGAGAACAGGCTGTAATGTAAGCCAGTCCTTAAAGTCCTGCCTGCACTGCCGGAGCCCAGCCCGTCTCAAGCCTGGCCACAGGGGGGCACTTGCTCTCCAAGAAGAAGCATCTGTGTGGCTACTGTGGGTGCCAGAGCCTCGGCCCGAGTGCAGCCTGACAGCGGACTTGCTAGCAACACAGTACCCGCTCCACACCCCCCCACTCACCCACCCCCCCACTGCTCTCTGACTCCGGTCCCTATGACTCCCCCCCCCCACTTTTTTTAACCTTTAAGTAATGTTAGACTTTTAGAAGGAAATACGAGGTTTCTGTATACCATTCACCCAGTTTCCCTTACTGTTTAAGGCTCGTGTAATTACAGCCCTGCCCCTGCTATATATATTTACTCATATTTATTTACTGGCCGTGCAACATCTGATCTGGCTGGAGCCACCTTCACTCCTGGTCCCTCCGGTAACCAGAGCTGCCAACTGAGCTTCAGCACACGGAGCTCCCAGGCTTCACGTTTCGGGGAGTGACAACCCACACTAGGAGGACCACTCTGTAGGCTGAGCATTCAGTGGCAGTGCTTCCCCAGAGAGGAAGACCCCAGGGCTTGGACAGGCAGAAGCAAGCATCTCCCATCTGTCTTCTCTGCCAGAGGCTGCTCAGCAACTCCCAGGGCTGCTCTGCACCAAAGAACCAAGGCTTCCCCGGGCCTTCCTGAGCATCTGGGCCCAGGTCATCTCAGGCAGAGGCCCCCCCATTGTGGGTGGAGAAGACAGGTGGCTGAACTAAGATGGAAGCAGTAATGATCTCTGTAGATACACCTTGGACTTTACAGAGTGAGCATCTTAGTATCGGGGGTCCAATAGCAGGTACTGGAAGGCCTTCCTCAGCGCCTAATCCTAGACAAGTCACCCCTCCTTTGAGTGATTGAAAGGGGAAGGACACTCAGGTCAAGCCTTCCTACCCTACTCCCAATCCTCCCAGCAGCCTGCTGGGGCAGGAGGGCCAGTGGAGTGGGATAGGAGCGGTGCCTTGGGGCTAGGGGTTCTGTCCAAAGCTCATTGAAGAAAAATGATTAAGCAAAAATGCTCCAGAAAACAACTGACTTGCTTCTCAAGTAGTCACAGGTTTGCCACCCATCAGGGGTGACACATCTCCCTCATTAGAAACTCATGTTCTGGAGTCACTAAATGATTATTTCCCTACCTCTGTAAGTACTGTTAGGGGCACGTGGGCACGGAGTTCCTCATTCCCCAGGTTTCAGGCTTTGTAGTGAGAGAGAAGTCGCAGTGGGGACAAACTAGAGAAAAGGTTTTAGAGGCATGACTGGGACCATGTTCCTTCCCTGGCTGAGCGGCTTCTGGCCAGCAGTCCGACAGGAGGCACCGCTGGTCCTCCCACTCCCCGTGCCAGGTGCTGGGTGTCTGGGGAAGGTGGCAGCGAGGAGGCGGCGGGCAGCCTGTGGGACTTTGTGAAGACTGTGGTGCAGTGTATGGCACATTGTGGACGCTGCAGTGACAGTGGCCGAGGACTCTCACACAGCAGCCTCCTGGGTCTGGCTCTCTGGTCCTAGTCCCACGAAGACTTGCAAACCAATCAAGTGGGCAGGTCCAGAGTTGGCAAAGGAGGGGCTTCTACCAGCTCAGAAGCAGGAAACCACAGGAATTGCTGTACCTAGACCAGCAGTGGTGTGGAGCTGTGGCTGGTGTAGTAGTACAGATATGTGCTGTAACCCTGATCACGTGTGTGCTAACACTGCCTCTGGGCTTGAACAAGGCTGCCTCTTATACCTTAAGTTCCTTGTCAAATAGTAATGATAATACCTAGTTCAAGGTTACTGTGAAGATAGTGTCAGACAGTCATACTTTGCGTCCTTAGAACAGGTCATCGACTCCTCTCTGACCAAGTTTTCTGGGTGGTGGGATCATTCCATCCAACTCTAGTGTTGCGGAAGAGATGAACTAGGGTGCCGAGTTCCATGAAGGGTGGCCATGTGCCCTCCCCACACTCATTGGTTTGTCTGTCTTTGGGTGGTGGCTTAGATGTTGCTGTGATGCTGGAAGCTTTGCACTAATTATTTCAGATGTCAGCAGTGATCCAGGGTGGACAAGTTTCAGCAGAACTTCTAGATTAAAATGAGTATAATTTTTTTTAAAATTGGCCAGTGAAAACCTTATGAATAGCCTCAGAACACTGACACAGTACAGGACGAGGCACTCTGTTAGGATGCACTTCTAATACTGCTGAGGAAGAGGTGCTTTCGTGGTGTCAGCGTAAAATGTATCCAAAAGACATTGAAATTAATATTAATAATAAAAGAGAAAAAAATGTATCCAAAAGAAATGGAAAGAACACAAGGAGTATTAAAAAAAATATAAATCGACATTCAACCATTTCAGGAGATAGCTTTAATTAGTAACCAGTGGTATTAAAGGAAGATGTCCAAGCTGCACTGAAAGCACTTGGAAAAAAAACAAGACTTAGGAACTGATGGAATACCAATTGACATACTTTAACAAAGGGACTTTTAATTCAGGAAGCATTCTACTACATGTCTGTGCCAAACAATCTGGAAGATGGCTTCTTGCTTATTTCAAAGAAAATGGTTCAACAGGATGTGGAAATTATAGAATACCATTAATATCACAAAGTTATGCTGAAGATAATTAAAAAACAGTTGTAGTACATCAACAGGACTGCTACATATTCAGGCTGGATTCAGAAGAGACTGTGGAAGGAAGGATATCATTGCTGATGTCAGATGGATCTTGGCTGAAAAGCAAAGACTTAACAAAGACATTTATGGATGAAAGAATTTATATGTAATATTTAAGAATGAGAATTCTAAAATCTTTAATTATGCTCATGCCAAACCTATATATAAACTAAAAGAGGCAGTGTTGGAATGGAACAATACCACATGGTTTAAAATCAGGAAGGGTGTGCATCAGGATTGTATCCTTTCACCATACTTAATCTGTGCTGAGCAAATAATCTAAGACATTAATTTAAATGAAGAAGAATGGAGGGAGGAAGACCTAGTAACAGCCTGTATATGCACATGGCACAACTTTGTTTAATGAAAGCAAAAAGGATCTGGAACAATTATTGAAGACTATAAAAAGACTCTAAGAATATAAAAGACATTAGTATGGAAAAAGCGTATACATCTTAAACCCCCCCCCCCAACTGGATAGTAAGCTGCATCATGATAAACAAACAACTGAAGTTGTGAAGTATTTCATTTTACTCGGGTCTGCAATGCCTTTCCAAGCAGCAAACTGGATGGCATCTAGCACTGGGTAGATGTGATACAAAAGACTTCATTAGCAGCAAGACTGAGGACCCAAGCCAGGGTATTTCCATTCCATTTCTATGCATGCAAAAGCTGGATCAGTAAGACCAAAGCAGGATTCCCCTGAATTACAGTCTTAGGGAATGTGGACTATCATAGACTTCCAGGAGAACGAACAACATGTTGCCTCTTAGAAATGAAGGTGGTTCCCATCACCACCAAAAAAAAAGGTGGCAAGATTTTGTCTCATGCAGGTAGAGGGTCAGAGAAAAAGAGGAAAACAATGAAATGACACCATGGCTGCAACAGTTAGGAAAGACGGTACAGGATCAGTGTGCCGTTCTGTTGTAGAGAGGGTCCGTCGCTGTGAGCAATAACTGACTCAACGGCATCTAACATGTGGCCTTGAGGGTGGCTGTTATATTGTCAGGTGCTGTCACATTGACCACAACTCCTAGTGACCTCATGAACAACAGATCTGAACCCTGTCCTTTCCTGAACCATCATTTCTGACACACTTGAGCCCATTGTTGCAGTCACCATGTAGGTTCATAATGAGCCCGCATACAACCGAATGTGCCCCGTCCATCATCCTCACAATCTCTGCTGTGCTTTAAAAAGCTACCACCCATCACATTCTAGCTACTATGGCAGGCTGCAGAGGAGCTGCCTAGAGGAGGAACAAAAATAGATGCCAAACCAGAAATAGAAACAAAACAAAAGTTGCCAAAGGATTAGTTTAATTTATAAGAGTAATATGCATTCATGAGCTCTAGAAAAGTTGAACATTCTCACTGTTTTAAGCTTGATGCTTATGGTGGTTTTGAGATTTAAGATACAGGATTTAAGATTTAGGATACAGATCCTCCCATCAGCCATTTTAAGTGTGTCCAAGAATAGAGGCTGTATGGTTGGGGTCTCTGACCTGTGGATTTTTCACACCCATCTCTCTTAATGGAGCACTTAGCCCTGACAGCACTCAGGCTTTATCCTCTAGAGCACTCTGTGGAAAAGCAGAAATGCAGGGACACAGCACAGGCATCGCTCCCCATCCCGTGTGACCTGGTTTTTTCATTTTGCTTCCTTTATTGCTTTGGTGCTGAGGGCTTTGCTCATCAGAGTATACAGGTTTGGGGCACATTCTGTTACTGTGCACTCTCCACTCAGGAAAAATGAGGGTTTCCTGGTTATTTTGTTGGGCCATCAAACCTCTTCTTCAATCTTACTTCTGGTCACTGATGTGTGGGTTAGCTTTATCTGGAAAAACAAAACAAAACCACCACCCCTCTAGGCTCCTTGTAGGTTCTTAAGCCAAGAAGGGGTTTTAGCCAACTCCAGCAATGGGCATTTCCTGTCTTAATTCTAGCTGCCTTGAGTAAGGCTGTTCTATAGCTTTCTTAGTGCTTGTCCCCACAGGGAACAGTGTGCTCTTAGCCCCGACTAGACTAGATGATGAGTCACCTTTCCTCCAGCAATAAGCAGTAGTATAGCAAAAACTGTATGCAGTCCGCTAGCAGGCTGTCAGTCACAGGCGCCTTCTCGGGCAGGGGGCTGTGCGGTAGGCATGGGCTTTGTACTGGCTCCTCCTCACTGTCTTTCCCTTCTTCCAGTGTATGTGGTAGAAGACCAAAGAAGGGATGACCTGGACTCCTCCACCTGCCTCACAGCCTGCTGGACTGCCCTCTGTTGCTGCTGTCTCTGGGACATGCTCACCTGACCTACTCAGCCCTCCTGCCCTGCCAGAAATGCCGTCACTGCTGACGAGTGTGCCTGCCCTCACCTCTTCTGATTGCTGTAACAAATGACTAGCTCTGCCAGGGCACCTCTACCTTCAACTCAGTGGGATTCTAGATTAGTAGGGGTTGCTGCTGTTAATTCAGTGACTTGATCTTTTTAATGTTCAAAATCCAGTTCTTACTGGTCTTTAATGAATGTGCTAAATGACTCTTGTTTTGGCCAAAGGCTTATGATACGTGTATTTATAACTTTAAAATTAAGATGTAATACACCACTGAATGATTTCTCTGCTAGCACCTTGTATGTTTCAATAAATTGATCCAAACCTCAGTCGTCTGTTATTCCAGATTGATCCTAAACCCCTGGTCTGTGCTGCTGTGTGCCTCCTGGATACATTAACCTTTTTAATTACTCATGTGCCCACCCAAGTCCCAAGTTCTCCAGGTACTTTCTGGAGTCTAAGTTGTTCAGAGATGGTTCAGTACCTTAAGAGGAACCTATTCACCTCCCACTCTGGTGCTGTGTTACACAAGTAGTGTAGGTATGTCAGGGAGGCAGGACCTTTCTGGACGTGCATTCACCAGGGAGCTATACCCTCACAGAGCCTAGGGCACCTCTTTTCAGGGTCAGACCCTGGGTGTTCCTCTCCTGCTGCCCCTCTGTTTTCAGTAACATGCACACTCACAGGACAAAGCGTGGCTCTATCTGAAGAAATGCCTCCGTGTTCCCTGTAGGAAAGGGCACATCGTACTAGCTTGTTTATAAGCTAGTAAGGCTAGCCAAGTCACTCTTAACTTCTTCATGAAGAAGTGTAATGGACACTTCTTCATGAACTCAACTCTAGCTGCCCTGATAAGAGGCAACTGTCTTCCTCATGCAAATATCAGCCCAGTTGTCCATCTCTGCTTTGGCCACTGGGTGGCAGAGCTACTGCAGCAGCCAGCCGGCTTCCTCGCCCTGCACCTTAAGAGGAGACGCCAACAACTGTCTCTTGGCCAGCCCCGCCCCCACCCCACCGCTCACCCAGGCCAAAGAGTGGCGGGCAGATAAATGTTTACCTATCTGCTTTTTTTTTTAAGTCACAGTGTAGCATGTCTTGATTTCTGCAGTCCGCGAGTAGAACTAGGATGAGCAGTGCAAGAGCACCAGTTTGATTTTACCACCCACATACAACAGAACTCATTAACAAAGTACAATATAGAAAATAATTAGGAAGAGATGTATTTTAAATATTATCCTTGTCTTTAATATCATTTCATTGTAAATTTACATAATAATTGGCTGCATTTTAACAGCTGGCTTGCAACAAAATTTCTGAAAACGTGTTCACTGGCTCCTGTAAGCAGCACAAGCCAGCTCGGCACAGCACTGTCCCCAGGCCCAGGAGACAGCCGGCTGATGATGTCCACACCTCATGATACTGGCCTAAGGGAGACATCCTTGGAGGTACTGCTACTTTATTATGGAATTTTCTTTTGGAATCTCTGGGAAACAGCAGGAGAAAGAATCTTTAGACAGACTGTCCTTTTCATTTATATGCAGTTATACCTCGGCAGTCATCATCAATATATATACATGGAAGCTTAAAAGTTGAGAATTAAAACAACCAGAAGAGGAAATGGGCAAGATCCTAATTGCCAAGGAAGGGCTGGCTTCCAAGCAAGGGATGGGGACTCAGCCAAGGAGATTGACTGGAGGAGTTGAGGCACAAAGCTGGCCATGGCTTCTCAGGTCTCTGTTCACAACCTCAAACAAGGCAGACAGCAGAGTGGGGCAGATGCCTTTATTGATCTGGCCAGCATGGTGCCAGGAGTGGGGTCAGGCAAGTTCTGCCTGCATGGCTCCTGCCTCCTCTCTCCTGGGAGCTCACCCTGCATCCCAGGAGAGAACAGTGTCCTGCGGAGGAGCCAGGGTCAGAAATAGAGGGCTGGAATCTGTGAGGAACTCGGGGCCATGTATAAAGAGTGCAGTGATGAGGTCAACTGGCTGGTGTCCACCAGGGCAGAGCAGAGGCTCCCCTTCCACAGGAGCCTGCGAGGGGTCCCGTGGGGGGCTTTCTCCTCATGGCCGCCTACTGGGCCCTGCGTGCCATCAGCATCTCCCGGATGTTGTCCTCAGCCTCCTTCACACTCCGTTCAAGGTATGATTTCTTCTGCTGCAATGTGAGAAAGCAACGAGGTTAGGACCAGGGTGAGAGGGACAGGATGACAAAAAGGCAGCTCTTGTGCCCAATAGTTATAGCGTCTCCATTTGAGCCACTGACTTCCAAGGGAAGCTAAGTACACATCTGTCCAGTGTCCCTCTCCCCAGTCCTGGAGGAAGGACCCCCAGCAGAGGGAAGAGGTGGGTTTGGACAGGAAGCAGAAGTGCTCAGTGGAAGACTAGCACTCTTCCCTCAGAAGGAAGCAGACTCTAAAAACAGACGTCTCAGTACATGAAGTTATAGCAGACAGACAAAGGCCAGGAAATTCCAGGACAAAGTTCCTGTCCCATAACAGACTGTCTCCTCTCAAGGTTTTCCATAGTTTGGGCCAGACGCCTGTAGCTACGAGTGCTGCTGCTACATAACTCAGTGGATGCTACTCCATCCCACAGGCTGGGGACTCACCTGTGACATACTCAGGCACAGATGAGTCAGGGTCGGACCTGCCTGGACCCCAAGACACAATTGAGTACAGCAGACTTTTTAGACACTCACCCCTCAACCCCCTACCTGAGTCCTACATGAAAACTCTTAGACAAAGAACTACTTTCAGAAACCACGTCTGAACCAGATTACAAAAGATTAGTCAAAGGAAATAATGTCCATCTGTTACCTACCATGTGGTCACCCCAGAGTCATGATGGCTTCACATGGTCCCTGCGCTGACTGAGGGTAGAGTTGTGGCTGACAAAATCAAGGGTTCCTTTTTGAGGACTACTATCCTTGCTCTGAGAATAGTTAAGGTAATTCCCTCCTCTCAGGGTTAGACTGTCTTCGCCACAACTGGAGCCTGTGAAGCAGAGCCTGGCCGGTCTGTAGTCTGTGTCGTTCTCTCTCCCCCACACCCTTCACCCCAGTAGCTGAAGACTCAGTTCGATCACTGAAGTACTCACTCTATCTGGGGAGGTCAGGAAAATGTTGGGGAACGTGGCAGGTGAACTATAATTCACTGTGTCTTGCTTGGGAACCCCAATCTCTGAGAGGGAAAAGGGAATTAATCATCCCTTATCCCCCAAACCCTTCACTATTAAACCTCTGGTGCTCCTCTACACACCCATCTTTAACACGACCACTCTGGGTCCAGAGAGTCAATCATACATGTAAAAGGTTTTTTCCAACAGGTGCAAAATGTGGCATACTTAAACCCTTACCCAGACTGTGAAACTCTGATTCCTGTTTGTCTTCTAATGTCAAATTTCCTTAACACTAGAAAGAGTCATGCCTCTTTACTCATCTCCCATCTGCCCTTCTTACACATTTCTTACATCACTCCAGGAGCTCCATAAACGACTCACAGAGATCATAACAGTTTGATGGCCACAACTGTACTGTTGCTAGGGAATTCTGTTTAATTATACTGCTAACCTGATAAAGTCCTATCCTTGTGATATCAGAGTGGAAACTTAAACTTCCTTTGATAAACAACCCTTAGACTTTACTTGTGGGGACTTAAAAAAGAGGCAAATACTAATAACTCCTGACTCACTCCTCAAGAATGCACATGTATGGGGAGTGCACAAAGGGGAGCATCGAGCACCGGGGCTCCGCTTCTGCCCCCGCCAGAGTTGGGCCAGTCTGCTGCACCACAGCTGGTGAAACCATAAACTGGGACGTCAGCAGTGGCTGTTCTGCCCTACTTTCCAGGCCTCTGGGAGACCTGGTAGTGTGGAAGGTTAAGCTTTGGGTTTTGGTTTGTTCAGGGGAAAGGGATACCTTAGACAATAAATTCAGGTTGTGATTCTGTTTTAAAATTGAAACCCAGGGCACTCCTAAAGAAATGAGGTCTGTTTTCAGCCTATCTCATCATTTCTCCCGTCTCCAAGCATATCTAAGATCACAAGACCCTCTTAATCCATCAAGACCAAGGAACCAGAAATGGGAGTTGCTTCTGGAGTCAGGGTCCATGGCAGCTTCCAAAGGACTCACAAAGCTATCCTGCTGGAAATTTTCTACTTTTTAAAAAAATGTTGGTGATTCTGTTGATGAGCATATGCATAGTAAAACACACAGCAATTCAACAGCTTCTAAGTGCACAATCCAGTAACCGTAAGTCGATGTCACCATCCCAACTTCTGACGTGTTCTTCCTCGTTAGCATAAATTCACTGGCCCTAAGGTCCAGCTGTAGCTTGTGACCACACTACACTGCAGAGGCCTGTGTGCCCAAAATTAACCCAGATACAAATGACAACATCAGAAAGGATAAAGGACAATTTCTTTCTAAAACTCAGTCAAGCCAGAAAATCTTTGGACTCCATTCCAAACTCTCTGGACACACAACTCCATTCCTGACAATGCTTAGTGTCATCCAAGAAAGAAATGCTGCTTCTTCAGTCTGACAGCCTACTGATCAATAAACCCTAATGGCACTATTGCGGTATCTCACACCATAACCAGAATCTGACTTTAATCCAACAGCTTGCTAACCACTCTCCTTAAACATACCCACCCTCTATTTGCTATCTTCACACATTGTCGTTTTAAAAGCCTCCAAAGACTTCCCATCTCAGAGTAAAAAGAATACTTTTTCTAGGAAGGCTTTGAATCTGTTCATTCTAGTTCAATCCCTCTGGTGAGTTTCCACTCCAAATATAATCAACCAGAGTCTACATTTTAACAAGATCCCCCCAATCCCATTACTGGTTGAGTTAGTCCCAAATCACAGAACTCGCCATTGGGTTTCCTGGGTTATATATCTTTGTGGGAAGAGACTGCCCATATTCCTAGCTGGTAGTTTCAAGCTTAGACAACAGGTAAGAAGACAGATGAAGAACCGATGCATTCAGGTATTAAAACACCCAGCACTACTAGAGAAGGAACAAAGTCGTCTAGAAGAGGTATGACAGATGCTTTTAGAAGGATGGTGAGACTTTGTTTCACATACTTAATACACATTATCAGGAGAGAGCAGTCCTGGAGAGGGAGCTCATGCATGGGAAGGGGGTGTGTGTGTAAATGAAAAATGAGGAAGACTCTTTATGAGACAGATTGAAAACAGTGGCAGCAACAAGGGACTCAAACAGAACAGCAACTGTGAAGATGGACAGGACTGGAGCAACAACTGTGGGTGGACAGGGTCACTAAGCTGGAACTAACTGAGGATACCTAGTAACAGCAACAATACATCTGGAGAGAAAATGAAAAGTGATAGCAAGATAAGAATCACACAGGGTTCTTGTTAAAATACAGATTCTGGTTGTATTATCAAAATGGAAATGAAGATTCTAACGGGGTCAAACCAGAATGAACCAGTTTGAAGCTCTTGTTTTTCAACGCCACAAAGCCCTGACTGACTTGCTCTCAGCTAACTCTCTGACTAACCTGCAACTCTGGGGGAGCTTTAAACCCGATTCCCCCCCCCCCCCCACACACACACACAGGAGTCCTGGCAAGGCATCTATTGTCCTCAATGTAACATCTTGCTGTCTCATTGTGCAATTTCCCCCAGAACATGTCCCCTAAGAAATCCTGTGGTGACACTGAACCACAAAGCTCTGGCTGTGGGGACATTCTTGTGGGACCTTGTCCTGACCTGAAATCCTCGGATTTCCTGTGGGGCTTAAGCTGCCGGGGAATGGCATTGCTGGACTTACTGCTCATCAGTACCATTCTTTGTTCTGGAGTCAGACTGGGGAGCTGGTGTTTGATTCTCATCCTCTCACAAAAGAAGGCAGCTCGAGCCTCTAAGAGTTTTCTGACATGACACAACATCTCAAATAAGCTCCTGTAACACTCTTGTAACATCTTGTAACTCTCTCTCTCTCTCCCTCTTCTTAGAACTTTGTCTCTCCTTTTCCTTTTCTACTAGTTTCCTTCTTTGTTATTCAGTAAGATTTGGACAATGCTATTGTATCTTCACCCTCCAATTTTTCTTTCGCCTCACAAACTGTCTTCAAACAAACGTGTCTTAAAGACCAAACAAATAAAACCATTAAATGGAACTTGGGGAAGAGGAAAGCAGCCCTCCCGCCCGATGTCAGGGCCTTTGACAAGGCCTGAGAGCACAGCCTTCTTGCCCCAAGGCCTGAGATCTGCCTGCAACCTTACAGACCTGCTCTGAGCCTCACATCTGTGACCAGGAGTTTAGCATACTTCTTTCCAGACACTGCTCATCTCTCAATCTCTACCATTTATCACAAACTTGAGGCAAAGATCATCTTCTTACTTTCTCCTCTACACCTTTAAATCAAGACCCTGCCAAACCAAACTAAACCCTCTGCTTTCTTTTCAATTCCACTCATGGCTACCCTAAATAAAGCAGGGAGCAGAACTGCCCCACAGTTTCCAAAGCTGTCTTTATTGGTGCTGACTGCCACATCTTTCTCCTGTGTGCCAGCTGGTGAATTCACAATGCTGACCGGGTTAACAACCACTGCACCACCAGCCCAATTCTTTTCCGTTTGCCTAGAGGTGCCAGCTGACCACAACGGGGAAGTTAGCCAGAGACCAAGAATTCACGGAAGGTTGAGAAGGCTTTAGCCACAGGAAACAAGAAGGGGGAAATGAGAAAGGCCATGAGGGGGCGCAGTTAGAGAAGGTGGGAAGGGAAATGAGACTGACATGGGCACAGAACCAAGGTCTGAAAGTGCAAGGCCCAGGCCATCATCACCCAGTTGGGCAGAGCAGCCACCAGAGGACATAAACCCACCTGTGCCACCAAGTCAATTCTGACTCTTAGTGACTCTATGTTGTTATGTGCCATCAAGTCAGACCTGACCCACAGTTGAACCTCCAGGAGGTTTTCAGAGGCAGTAAATCGCACAGAAGGAAAATGCCCAGCTTTCTCCCAAGGAGCAGCTCTACAGTATAGCAGATAACTGCCCTCACAGGGTTTCCAAGCTCGTAAATATTTATGTAAACACAATGCCTCATCTTTCTTCCACACAGTGGCTGCTGGAGAAAAACCACTGATTGTTTGGCTAGCAGCACAACACTTAGCCTGCAGTGCCACCAGGGCAGGCAAACTGGCCGGAGTCTGAAGCTACAGTAAAACTGATCCTAAGACACGCACACTCCATGAACTCATCTGGGTGAATCCATTTCAAAGATAAGGACACAACTAGGGTAGAAGGTAACTAACTGCTCCACTATGGCTGGGTGACCGTGGAGGCAGAGAATACAGAGAAATCTAAGAAAGGATTACCAGTCTGCAGCTTTCAGAAACTACCTTAGAAACAGCTTCAGAGGTCTTCTGGTGAAGGATGGGGCAATAGGGTGGTTAGCTGAGCAATGATGTCATTTACCTTGCAGGTGTCCTTTTACCTGGTAAGAGAATCTGACACTGCTACTATATGCAATCAAACTCCCAAATTCCACCTCTGTTCACAGGCCAGCTGTCTAGCCCAACTCAGTCTGCCCAAAACAAACTACTACACTGCTCAACCATTTAATACCAAGGACCCAAAATATATATAAATTTTTCTCCCAGACACAACATTATTTAACTCTTCAACCCACCTGGGATTTAGGTGAACTCTCCCCCTACTATCTTTCCTGAACATACTGCTTTATTTAAGTCCCAGACAAAAGAGAATACATTAAACAGGGACAGATGAATTAGAAAGCAAGCTAGTGGCTAAGCAGAGTCAACTGTGGCACAACCCTATCAAGTGAGGGAGGTAGAGAAATTTGGCTCAGAGAATATTAAGGAACCTGATCACCATCTTAAACGCCTACAGCAAAGGCTCTCGGGTGGTCCCTGGGTTCACAAAATCAGCAGCATCACCTAATGAATGTGCTAGAAATGCACATCTTCAAGCCCTACCCAATCTCTGAACTGGACACTGGGGTGAAGCCCAGCAATATGGGCTTTTCCAGCCCTGCACAGAGCTCTGGTGGTGAAGCATGACATATTCAGCTGCTAACAGAAGGATAAGTGGTCTGAATCTGCCAAGTTACACCCTTGGAAACCCAACAGAAGATCACTATGAGTTGGGAATGATTCGACAGAAGATATGCCTGGGTAATTCTAAGAATCATACGGTGCTTTGGTAAAGCATTCCACGTGTGGTAAAGTCAACCAAAATCTTGACAGTCAGGACCCTACTGTTCCCTGGAGAAAGACGAGGCAGCCTCTTCCATAAGTTTAGAGTCTCAAAAGCTACGAGGCAGTGCTGCTTTGTCTTACAGGTACCAGCAGCCACAGTGGGTTTGGTTGTGTTTGTTTGTTTCTAGGTGATTCTGATAAACATTCAAGTTAGAGAACAACTGTTTTAAAGCAAAAGCCAGTAAACTTTCTAAGAAGCCAGATGGTAAATGTTTTCAGCTCTTCAAGTTGGTCTCTGTTACAACTATCAAACTCTAGGCAAAATCTGTCAAGGGCAATAGGTAACCAAAACGATGTGGTTTAAGTCAATGAGAATGGTTTTTAAAAACCCAAGAATACCAAAATACAAAATCTTTACTTCTAAAACAGGCAGCTGGCTAAATCTGGCCTATGACTGGTAAGTACAGTTTGCTGGTGGCTTAGTTCATAGCATGTTGTGCTGCTAACCAAAAGATTATGCACCTCTAATGGTTCAAATCGACCTAAACCCAGTCACCTCTAGATCCTGTCACCACCTCTACCTCTGAAAGGTCAGCTTCAAGCACCACCACCACTACCACTATTTCTATGCAGTCTTGTTAATTTTTTATTTTTATTTTGCACTGGTTTACATACAAAATTTGTATACACTGTGTTTCACACTATCCTTCATTCACATTGTGTTTCATACAATCATTGTCATTCATTATGTGTTAGAAAATCATGGTTTAACTGTTACATTTCTGCACCCTCATCACTCAAAGACAAGTTCCTCATTAGCCATTATGCTCTCATACCCACTTCCCCCTCTTACCTAGTTAACTTAGTTCCCACAGTTCATTAGTTATTATTTATTCCTCTTAAAAATACTCTTTTCTCCTCACCTTTTCTCTTGGTTTGCCAGGCAAAATTCCATCTCTAGTTAAAGGCAAACATCTCAACACTTCGTGTCTATGACTATACTTTACTCAAGGCAATGAATTTCAAATGGGCATTCAATATTTTGCTGCAGAGGGTCAAGGATTGCAGCCTTCAGTACGGATTGAGGCTCAATGTCAAGAAGACAAAGATTCTCACCACTGGACCAATTGGCAGCATCAGGATGGATAATGAAAAGACTGAGATTGTTAACTTTAGTCTGCTTGGCTCCACAATCATCACTCTTGGCACCAGGAGCCAGGAAATAAAAAAATGTACTGCGATGGGAAAGTCTGCTGTTAGGGACCTCTCCAGGGTACTGAAGAACAATGGTGTCAGTCTGGAGATTAAGGTGCATCTGATACAGGCTATGGTCTTTGCAATCACTTGTTATGAAACAGAGAGTTGGACAATGACTAAGGAGGATAGAAGAACTGATGCCTTTGAGCTGTGGTGCTGGAGAAGAGTACTGAATATACCATGGACTGCCAAGAAAACATTCATCCTGGAGAGGTTTAAACCAGACTGCTCCTTGAAGGCAAGGATTCTGCGTGTTGTCTGACATAATTTGGACATGTTGTAAGGAGGGAAGGGTCCTTGGAGAGGGACATCATGTCTGGGAAGGTGGAAGGACAGCGCAGGAGAGGAAGGCCCTCTATGAGGTGGACTGATTCACTGACTGGGGTAATCGGGATGGGTGTATCAGTGTGTGAATGGCACAGGACAGAGCAGAGTTTAGGGCTGTTGTACACAAGGTTGCTATGAGTCGCAAGCGACTTGACGGCACATAACAACAACAACAACAGTTCACTTGTCTGCTCTCCACAATAATTTTTATATTTTTTCTTAACTTCTCCAATTTCCTACACTCCCTTCCCTCTTCTTAGCAAATGAGTCTATCTTAATTTCACTGAGAAAACAAAAGCCGTTTGATGAGAATTCTATCTTCTTTGCACCTACACCTACAACTACTTTTTATCTTTTCCTATTATTAAAATAGAACAGCTCTGGCTCCTATTAAAATCCAAGCCTTTCATTTGGGTATACATTCCATCCCCACCTGCATGGCTCATGCTTCAATCCCTCAGTTATCTTTTGAAGACATCTAACATCATTTCCTTGACATACAATGTCATCACTTTGATGATGAGATCTGCTATGAGTAGCCAGTCAATTCAAAAGAAGTTCCCTTAGAGGTAGAAGAGATGCACTCTACACTGAATACACACACACACACCCACACACACCTGGGAAAGTTCACCTGCTCTTTGCTCAATCTGGATCCTACATCTGTCCTCCAATTCTTTTGGAATTGAGCCAGCAGCCTGCCACACTGCCTACCAATCTTGGGTTCATCTGCCCCTGCAGCTGTAAAAGTCAGGAGCCTTTTAGCCTGATGTCTAACCTGACTTTGGACCTACCAGCTGCTCCACAAGAGAAAGGTGGGTAATCTCATCCAAGGTAATTTAAAGCCTTTGAAAACCTACTGGAGGGTCAGCTATGAGTTGGTTCCAACCTAAAGGCACATTAAAAACAATAACATAAGGGCATGTGGGTAGATATGTAAACCTCATTATTTTTGTATCTCTAGAGAATTCCATCTAAAACAGTAAAGCAAACCTTTAAAAAAGCCTTTCCTGGCCTTATATTCCCCTGGAGGTTCTGTCCTGTTTCTCTCCTCCCCTTCGGAGTAAAACATTTTAATTCTTTTTCAGTTGTTGCCTCTACTTCCTCTCCCACTTGTACCCTAGACTTCATCAATCATGCTTCCACCCACTCTACTGAAGTGACCTGTCTCACCAAGGTTCTGTGCTGCCATTCCTGTGGTTACTTCTCTATTCAACCTCTCACCCAATAGCATTCAACACTAATTCTGAAATACTGTCTTTTTTCAGTTTCCATGATACCAAACCAATTTACCTCCCATGTTACTGGCCAGTCCTATTCAGTTCTCCTTTGTCAGCCTCTTCCTTATACTTGTAAATGTTGGTCTTTTCTAAGCAGCTTGTCTATAGAGTACTTCTCTCCTCTCCTTCTGGAAACTTTCTTAGACACTCTCCTCTAGATTCACAGCTTCAGATATTACTATGACCTCCACATTTATCTCTAACCCTGAATTCCACTACATCAGAAAACACAATTTCTCATAAAATCTATCCTCTTCAAAGTCAAGCTTAACGAGGTCTAAAGCAAATATAGTTGGTGTACATTCACCACAACATCCCTCTCTCTGACTCTCCTACCTCAGTGAACGGTATCAACATTCATCCAACTGCTCAATTATAAAACCAAAGTATGTAAATGCCATTCTGGGTGTGGTTTGTATTGGTGTTATTCTTTTCCTTAAATCCTGCCAACTCATCAGCAATTTTTGTTAACATGCCCACCAATGCAGCTTCAAACCATAGTCTTCTTTCCATCCATACCTCTCTGCTACCATGCTAGACCAAGCTGCTACCATCTCTTGTCTGGGCATCTGTCATAGGTAGTTTTAATATGTGAATCAGATGAGAATTCTCATCTGCTTAAAACCAGGTTTTCCATCAGATTTAGAATAAATATCAACTTCTTATCTTGGGAACAAGAGATGACACTGGCGTGGTCTCACACATGACAGATCATGCAAGGTCTTTAATAATATTAAAAGATTTTGATAAGATTTTGTAGTTGTTGTTGTTGTGTACCGCAGAGTCGGAACATCAGTTCCATACCTGACCCTCCAGCAAGTTTTCAGAGGCAGTTAATCATACAGGAGGAGACTGCCCCTCTTCCCTTAGAGCAGCTGGTGGCCTGGCTTTTTGCCACTAAGACACCAGAGTTTGTAGCAAAGAGGTGCAGAAATCAAATTTTCACTGGAAACAAAATATCAAGCTGGTTGAAATAGAATGAATTAGGGCAGAATTTCCCAACAAAATGTCCCATGAGCCATGAAAGGCTGGCAGATGTATCCAAAGTAAGCTTTGTGAATTTATCCCAGGGAACTATGCAACTACTATTTTCTTAGTGACTATGAGTTGGAATTGACTAGACAGCAGCACACACTTATTTTTTGTTTCTTCTCAGGAGTGGTGATGGTAGTTTGTGACATGACTGATAAAGCCCCAAATCAGAGAATAAAAGCATACATTTTAAGAGATCTTTTAGAAAGCTACTGCAATAATTTTGGAGAGAGATAATGGCAGCTTAGTGACAGCAATGGAGAGAGCAGGCAGATATTATTTAGGAGGAAAATCAACAGCAGGACTTTAAGAAATTCATTATTAGAGATCAGATTTCGTAAGGTAAGGTATCAAGAATAACTCCCAACATGTCTGCCTTACATGATGGCTAGATGGTGTTACTTTAACTGAGATAAGGAATGCAGGAGAATCAGGTTTAGAAGAAAAGTCAGTAGAGTTATTAGCAAGTTGATAGAGGTCTGGGCTAGTGATAAAAATTTTGTACACAGGCAGTTTTTAAAGGCTGTAAGAATGGATACAATTTCTAAAGAAAGAACAAAGAATAAAACACCGGCTAGTCTTGAAAA
This sequence comes from Elephantulus edwardii, assembly GCF_000299155.1. Lineage (NCBI taxonomy): Eukaryota > Metazoa > Chordata > Mammalia > Macroscelidea > Macroscelididae > Elephantulus > Elephantulus edwardii. The sequence goes on along the minus strand of NW_006399845.1, from coordinate 10,872,182 downwards.
AAATAACTGTATTTTCAAGTGGAAGGAAGAGGACAAACCATCCAAACAAATATATATACTGAAGAAGCAGGAGACTATGTGGGTAAGGCAGGTAGATAGATCAAGCAAAAGAATGAGATCACATTGGAAATCAGACTGGATATGTTCACTCAGGAAGAGTGGCGTCAGAGGTGGCTGGGGAAGAAGTGGACATCAGCACCTCTTGCTTTTAAAAAACCAAACAAAACTACAGCTCTTTAAGATCTGACTCATAATGGCAAAGTACCCAATAGTTAATTGTGACAGATGTCTTAAGAATACACATACCGCAGTACCAGGACAAAAATTTTACTTCTTATCATTAATTATCACATGTAATCAAAATCTTGGTAAATATTATTTAAAAATGACTAGAACAATAAATCTACAGGGAACTTCCAGATATTCAAGCTGGATTTAGAAGAGGCCATAGCACCAGGAATATCACTGTTGATGTCAGATGGCTCTTTTCGGAAAGCAGAAACTATCAAAAGAATGCCTGTGTTTTACTGACTATACAAAGGCATTTGTGTGTGTCATAACAAATTATGGCTAACACTGAGAAGAATGGGAATCCCAGAATACTAAATTGTGCTCGTGCGAAACCTATACCTGGACAAGAGGCTATTGTACTAATCAAGCAAGGAACACAGCATGGTTTAAAATCATGGAAGCTGTGCATCAGGGCTATATCCTTCCTCCATGCCTATTAGATCTGTATGCTTAAACAAATCATTCAAGAAGTCAGATTTCATGGAGAAAAATGTGGCATCAGGATTGGAAGATTATCAACAACCTGTGTTATACAGACAACACAACTTCCTTGCTGAAAGTTAAAACACTTGTTGCAGAAGATCAATGACTATACAACCTTAAATATGGATTACATTTCAACATAAAAAAAACACCCAAAATACTCTCACCATTGGGCTGATTAGGCAACATCATGCCAGATGGAGAAGAGACTGAAGTTGTTAAAGATTTAACCTTACTTGGATACATAATCAACACTTACAGTACCTGCAGTCAAGAAACAAATGATGTGTATGGGGGAAATCTGCTGTCAAGGACCTCTCCAGAGTGTTAATGAGGCAATGACATCAGTCCAGGCCATGGTCTTCACTTACTAACTATGCATGTGAAAGCTGGGTAATGAGTAAGGGTAACAGAAGAATCAATGCCTTTGAGCTGTCATGTTGGAGAAGAGTACTTACTACTGCATATCCTATGAACTACCAAAAGAATAAATAATGTCTTGGACAAAGTGTAACCTCCATGTTTCTTGGAATCAAAGATGCTGAAGCTTTGTATACTTTGAGCTTGTTGCTAGGAGGGGCCAGTCCTTGGAAAACAATACTGTGGAGGGTCAGTGAAAGAGAGGAAGGCCCTCAACAAGACGGACTGACACAATGACTGTGACAATGGATTCAAGTGTATCAGAGATGCTAAGGATGGCATCAAAGATGATGAGGGCCAAGTCCAGATCGGTTGTTCATAGAGTTGCTATATGCTGTAGTCAAGTTGATGGCACATTATATAATTTCAAAGAAATAGTGGGCTTTATTTAGGGTTGGAGAAGCAGAAAAAAATCATGCTCAAGAAAATAATTATATGGGCTAAAATTTTATGTTCAAAAAATAAGGACTTAAAGAGAACATCTTTCAAAGACCACACAATGTCATAGCTAAGACTCTTGCACAGTATAAATGGAGCAAGAGTTAACGAAAAAGATGCACAGAGAGTATTACCAAGAGTAGGACCCCAAAACAAAAACCCTGGAGGTTTCTGTTCATTTTCTAAAACAAAACTAAAATTACAACTTATAAAAAGAACATATTTTTCTATGTCCCATAATATGTAAAAAACAAAAGTACACAGTATATAATAAACCTCAAGGAAACAAATTTTGCAAACCAGAGTCTCAGAATACATACCACATGCCTCACAGATTCCCCAGGATTTGAAAACATTTATTAATCAATAAAAGAGACTATTTAGAGTCTACAAGTCTTCCAAATCGCAAATAAAACAAAAATTCCTTCTATTTCAATTCCCCTTTAGTTTATCCTACTCATCAAGAGTAAGAGAATCAAATCAAAGAGTGTTTATTGTGGAGTTTGACCTGTAGGCATGGTAAAGAGTAGATGATTAAGCTAAGGTGTGCCAGCTGAGAGAGGAAGTAAAGACAACACCTTACATTCTTGGAAGTGGAGGTGTAAACTGACTCAACTGTGGCGACACAGCATGCAGGTTACATGTCAGTCTGAAGTCAGTCTCACACTGTTCTCCCTGCCAAGTCATGAATTTCTACTTTCTTACAACAAAAAGACAACTCAATTTTAAAAATGGTCAAAATAGTTATATATTCTCCCAAAGAAGATACATGAATGTCAAATAAGTACATGAAGAGATGATCAGTGCAATGAATCATTAGAAAAATGAAAAGCAAAGTCACAATTTAAGATATCACTTTATACCCTCTGTGACGGCAATAAAAAAAAATAGAAAATAGCAAACATTGGCAAAATGTGGAGAAACTGCAACCCTCGAATATACAGTTGGTGGAAATGTAAAAAGATGCAGTCACTGTTTAAAATTATTTCACAGTTTCTTAAAAAGTAAAAATATGAAATTATCATATGACTCAGCAAATTCACTCCTAAGTATAAACACCCTCAAACTCAAAACTCAAACTGATTCATAGTGGATTCTCCAGTGGGTTTCCAGGAGGCTGTCACACAGGGGGGAAATGATCATTCATCTCCCTCCTCTGGAATCACTGTTAAGAGCTTTCAGAGCTCCTTACAATCCTAGAGAACTGAGAAACAGGTATTCAAATAAAAACCTGTTCATTAACACTGACGTTATTGTTGTGTACTAGAGAGTCAGAACTGACCCACAGCGGACACTCCAGTGGGTTTTTCAGAAGCAGTTAATCCAACAGGAGGAGACTGCCCAGCCTTCTCCCACAGAGCAGCTGTTGGCCTCGAACCATGTACCTTAGGGATTGTAGCGTAGCTTCTCGCCACTACCAGTATTATTTATAATAAGGAAAAAGTAGAAACAATTCAAGTCTCCATCAATTCATGGATGGATCCCATCTCCTCCCATAAAATTGATGGCATTGCAAACCAAGTCGGGGAACACTATGAGTCAGAATCAACTTAGTAGTGGTTTGATTTGTGGTTTCTTCCATGAATGGATAAACACAATGTGATTAATCCCTAATGGACTATTATTGATCATGAAAAGGAGTGAAGTACTAATTATTGTTGTGTGCTATAGAACCAACCTATAGCTGAGTTTTCAGAGGCAGTAAATCTTCTAGGAGGAGATTGCCTATCCTTCTCAAACCACATGCCTTTGGGAATGCAGCCAGCTTCTCGGCACTAGGCCATCAGAGCTCCCTAAAACATCAAGCTGTATTGTGTTCTATTTTTTTTTTTACAACTTTAACTTTTCCTAAATTCATACTTCATACACTCCATGTTCCAGTAATGCATTTGTTTCTTCTAATTTGAATCTCTGAAGTCACCCAATTTGAATCACTCTGATCCCTAGGAAGCAAAATACATTCTAATGTATATATCTTCTATAATAAAGAATGTATACTCTGATTCAGTCTATAATATGAACAAACAATGAAAATATTATGCTAGGTGAAAGAAATCAAACAGGAAAACCCCACAGTTTTCATGACACTCTATTTCTAAAAAGAAGTTCTAGGGACATGGCGAGTTATATTATTCAGTTGCTAACAGGGCTGCAGTTCAAAATCACCAGCGATACCAAGGAAAAAAAAGGGCACTATTCTCCCACAAAGACTGGCAGCCTCTGAAACTCAATAAAGAGCTGGCTCGTTCTGATAGCCTAGTGGCAAGAAGGTGCACTGCAATCCTAAAGGCATGTGGTTGAATCCACCAGCTGCTCTGTGGGAGAAGGACGGGCAATCTCTTCCTGTGGGATTAACTGCCTCTGAAAATCTGCTGGAGGATCAGCTATGAGTCGGGTCTGACTCTACAGTACACAACAAAAACAACATGGTTAATGTTTATGTGAATGGTTACCAGAGGCAGGAAAGAGAGCAAAAGTAGGGAGTGACTGCTTCGGTTATTGCGTGCTATTAACTTAATTCTGACTCAGAGTGACCCTATGTGACAGGGAAGCACTCACTGCCCAGTGGATTTCAAGGCTATTATCCTTTTGGAGGGAGATCTGGTGGAGAAGTCTGTAGGGAGTTGTGCTGCTAACCCAACAGAGGCACTTTTCTGGCCGTTCGAAGCAGTAGGGGCTCCTTCAGGAGAAAGATGGGCAATCTCCTGTGAGATTTATAGCCTCCTGGAAGCCCACTCGCTGGAGGATCAGCTATTCGTTGGTTCCAGCTTGACGGCAATAAGGTGGTGAGTGACACTTTATGGGCACAGACTGCTGGGTGGTTAGTGGGTTCAAAATAACAGTCTTCCCATTCCTGTCAGGTCCTTAAACACTACGCCACCAAGGCCGCCACTTAATGGGCAGATGGTTTGTTTTTATAAGGATGATTAAAATGTCCTATGATTACTAGAAAATGGTGATGGCTGAACAACATTGTGAATGTATTACAACCACTGAATTGTTCACTTAAAAATGACTATGATGCAATGAGATGAAATCCATTAAATGAAGAAAAAACAGCCTCTTTAACAAATAATGTAGGCAAAACTGTATATTTGTAAAAAATTTAAATAAGATTCACAATTCACATTATATATTAAAACCTCAAGATGGATTAAGAACTTGGACGTAAAATTGAGGATCATTAAAGAGTTCGGGGCAAATTTAGGAATCTTAATCTCTATAGACTACTAAATATAATAAAATCTTAATCTGTACAGACTATTAAATATAATAAAAATACACAAACAGCAGAAAAAGAAATCAAATTATTAAAACCTTCTAAAAATTAAATCCTTATCAAAGATTTCTCAAAAAGAGAAACACAAACTGGTAATATATTTGACAATGATATATCTGACAAAAAATTCTTTAAACTACAGAAACGAACACAGCAACAAGTAAAAGGCAAGTAAACCAATTACAATAGGCAAATGACATGAAATGATACGTCACTACCAACAAACACAGAAATGCTCAAGATCATTAGCTATCACAAAGATGCAAATCAAAATAACAATATAATATCATCTCACTCTAACAACAGCAAAGTCCAGTAAGTGCTATTACTACTCTTAGGTGCCGTCTAGGAGGACTCACAGAGACCCTATAACAAACAGATCTGAACCCTGTCTTATGCTGTGACATTCTCACAATCCCTAACACTCTCAAGCCCACTGCTGTAGCCACTGTACCAATCCACATTGTTGAGGCTCTTCCTCTCCTTTGTAGTCCCTCCACCTTTCCAAGCATGATGTCATTCTTCAAGGAATAAATTGTAGCATCATGTCAAAAGTATGTCAGACACTTCTTCATCTTCACCTCCAAGGAGCACTCTGACTGCCCCTTCTCTAAGACATACCTGTTTGTTCTTTGGGAAGTCCAGGGGATATTCAGTACTCTTCTCCAACATCATAGTTCAAAGGCATCCATTTTTCTTCTGTCATCCTTATTCACTGTCCAGTTCTCAGATGCATAGCAAGTGATTGGAAAGACTAAGCTAAAAAGCTAAAGCTAAGCTGCTGAGAGCTGGACAATGAATAAGGATGACTTTGATGAAGAAGGATGAAAAAGAATTGATGCCTTTGAACTGTAGTCTGAAGAAGAGTACTGAGTATCTTATGCACTGCCAAAAGAACAAACAGGTATGTCTTGAAGAAGGTGCAATCAGAGTGTTCCTTAGAGGAAAGGATGGTGAAGCTTCACCTCACATACTCTGGGCATGTTGCTAGGGAAAGCTATTCCTTTGGAGAAGGAAATGTTTGGAAAGGTGAAGAGACAAGGAAAACCTTCAACAAGGTGGATTGACACAGTGACTGCAGCAATGGGCCTGAGTGGTCAGAGATTGTGATGACAGCACAAGATAGGACAGGGTTCTGATCTGCTGTTCATCACACTGTTGTATTTTGTATTCAAACTGACAGTACCTAATAAGAAGACAGGTGAAGGGAAGACAGTACACAATAAGGGGATGGTCAAAACAGTAAAGAAAGGAAAGGTAAAGAGAGGTTTAAGAAGATTAATGGAAATCAGAATTACAAGGGGGAAATGGGGAAAGTGTGATTACACTGTAAGTACTGAAATTAATGCTACAGAACAAAACTTGTATGAATAGCTAAATGAAAAAATTGCTTTGTACATCTTTACTCAAATCACAATTTTTTAAAATGGTTAAACAAAAGGTTAAAACATAAGGTGCAACTACTGAAAGAAGAGAAAAGATGTGATGAAACAATTAGTCCAAAGGATCATTAGGCGGCTCAAACCTCAAGTTCCTTCTAGTTCTTGAGACACAAGAACTAGAGGGTGCCCAGCAACCACTGCAGACCACCTCAAAAGGATTACAACAGAAGATCCTGGACAGAGTAGGGGAAAATGTGGGACAAAACATAAACAAAACGCAAAAACCCGTGTGAGACTGATGGAATCTTTAGGACCAAGGCCCTGTGTCACCTTTCAAACCTGGAATAAAGCTCACCCTTCTAGCTCAACTCTCAGACAAATGATAGAAAGGCCTATGGGTTGGCCATTACTACCATGGAGACACTCAGAACGCAATCACATAAGGTCAACAGAGCAGCATTTGCTCAAGGATGAAGTCCAGAAGGCAGAAAGGAGGTTACAAGGATTAATGGAAATGAGAAAGAAGACAAAAAGTAGGAAAATGTGATTACATAGCTGACACACACCCCCGCCCCAGGTTTTCAGAGGTGGTAGAATGCATGGGAGAACCTGACCATCTTACTCCCAAGGAGCAGCTAGTGGATTCAAACTGGGTACATTTGTCTTGGGTAGTGTAACTCTTTACCGCTAAGCTATACTCTAAAAAAAATGTTAATGAATGGCTGAATGAAAATCAAATTGCTTTGTAAATTTCCACGTAAATCACAATTTTTTTTAAAATAGCAATTTTAAAAGATACGAAATGGTAAACTCACCTCAATTTTTAAATATTCTATTCTAAAAATTCTATTCTCCTCAAAATGCTGTATCTCAGAGGTTTAAATTAAGATATTAAAATCCTGTGTTTGCAAACAGGCATAGAAAGGCTATTTTCACGGTCTTTACCCTACCCAAAGCCATAGCAATACACATACAAACTGACCAGGCTAAAACAACTCTCTCTTTCTCTCTCTCTCACTCTCTCTCTCTCTCTCACACACACACACACACACACACACACACCCCTGACATAAATGTAAAAAAAATTACCTTTACTGTTATAGCAAAAGCATTAAGTACTTAGATTTATGAGTTAATAAAGTACTCTGGAAAGAGCCAATGAACAAACAAGGGCGAGGAAACTTCTGTGTGATCACAGTACTACTTTCCAATCAAGTATCTTATTTATACAACTAAAAAAATAGAGATATGACAACCAGAAATCCATGAAAGCACCTAGAGACCATAAACAAGCAAGAGCACAAAGCCATCACAGCCACAGATGCATGACTCATCTGATCTGTACAGGTCAGCAGAGGGCAGAAATGAAGAACCACAAACACATTCCAATATCAAAGGTCTATTTATAATGTGTCCAAAAACTCTCAATTTTCTTTTCATTAACAGAGAGAAAAGTCTACTTCTCAATCTCACTTAGGAAAATGCTGTTTATATAGGTAAGCTAAACATCTAAGCCTATCACCTAGAGTCTTACTCACAACTCTGAATATACTGGCAGACACATGAGAAGTCCACATCACTCAGTGATAAGTTTTCCATCTAGGGTAATACAAACCTTAACATGGCCTTAGACCATGATGCAATCACTCTACAGACAAAACGTCACAGTTAACACTTGTCCCCAATTCCACACCCATCAATTTACCATGAAACTGGTGCAAACAGAATGGAGTTAATACATGATTATCTCTGATCTAAGTAACTGACATAACACCAATTAAATTTATAATGACACTGGAGTAATAAAGAGCCCTTGGCACACTTCTCTCCGTAAACATGATTCAAAGGGTGGTTTTCATTTTGTCCTTTTTCAATTTCCAGATGGTAGGCCACTTAGAAATTGCTTATAATCTCTGTACTCAAAAACTGGCGCTTGGGGAAAAAAGATGGGGCAATTAGCTCCTATAAGGATTACAAACATACAGTATACAAACTCTACAGTGCAGTTCAACTCTATCACATGGGATTGCCATGATGTGACAGTCAATTCACCGAACAACAAAACATGTAAAATTGTTTTAAGTTATTACAAATAAATACAAATTTGGGTTGGACATGGCAGGAAGGGGGCAGTGCTTGAAAAAAGAAATCATGCTGGGAAAGGGGGAGGGTCAGAGAAAGATAGACTTTCAACAAGATGGATTGGCACAATGCTCGAGCATGTCAGAGCTGGAGATCTGTTGTTCAAAGCGTAACTATGTGCTGCAGCCAACTCCATGGCACCCAGCAATGACAATAAATAGTCAATGAAGCACAGATAGACATTACTCCGGTAAATCCATCTAACATTAGCTGTAGTATCACTAGTATCACGACCTCTTTGAAATCCAGCCTATGTATCTATCAATTCTCAACTGATGTGCTGTTCCAGTTATTTCTGGATCATTTTCAACAGAATCTGGCTTGCATGTGATATTAATGATGTTGTTTGATAATTTCCACACTCTGTCAGGTCACCTTTCTTTGGAATGGGAACAAATATAGATTTATTCCAGCTGAATGGGGTAGGTGGGAGTGGTAGGGGATGCTGATGGAGCAGGTAAAGAGATGTCAAGACACATTTGCCAAGTATGGGGAGGAACATTCAATCTATTAGTTGCTTCCTTTCTATTATAACAGACATTTAAAAATTTACCAATGGTATATTGCACAGGACTGTGCATTGTTTTATGTTATAAAGTTAGATATTAACACTCGTTATAGCTGCAAGAAGTTTCAAATTTTTCATTTCTATTAAAGACGAAATAGAGATAGTATACTTATGATGTTCTAAGAGTTGAACAGTTTACACACTATATTAAAGAAAACATGTATTTAAAAATTTAATGGAGTCAAATGAATTCTTCTTTGAGGGAATGTACTTGGAGCTTTTCAGTAGTTCCTAAAATATATGGTCACTGAAGCTGGATTTAATTGGGACAAGAAAGCAGAAATGATTACTAGTTGTTTTTTAAAAAATAAGGAATGAAAAAATAAAACTGCATTTCTGGCATTTAAAAAAAAGTTGGTATTGGGAGGGAGAGCTATGGATTCTATCATTTTATAAGTTAAGATCACAAATATTCAAAAGCTTAGGCACTAGGAGTATCCACTGATGGCACAGAAATCCCATCTCTTGAGTAAAAGTGAATGAATAGTGGTTGGAGTAGAGACTTTGTACTCCTGATCTCTCATGCTAACCTCCCTCTGTTTTTCCTGGTTGATCTGTTTCTGGCTTTGTGAAGGACAAGTGATTTCTCTTTTAAAACACTGGCAGTAATTGTCCACAACAGCAAAAAAAATGGAAATAACCCAAGTGCCCATCAACAAGTGAATGGATAGAGAAGCTATGGTATGCTCACATAATGGAATACTACACAGCACCGAAAAATAAGGAACTAATAAAATATTATGCAAAATGGGTGACCTTGGAAGACATTATGCTGAGTTAGATCGTTAGATCTCTCAGTGACAAAAGGACAAATACTGCAAAATGCCACTGTTCTAACAAGGAGGTTAGGGGAACTAGGAAAAGAGGGAATAAGTAATGTACACTGCATTGAAACAGATAAGGAAAAGAACTACTTAAAAGGAATATATTGTTGTTTTATAAGCTATTGAGTTGCCTATGATTCATAGCGACCCTAAGTATAACAGCTCTGAACCCTGCTCTATCCTGTGCCAATCTCACCATTTCCGACACACCTATCCCAACTATCCCAGTCACTAATCAATCTACCTCACAAATGATATTCCTCTCCTGTGCTGTTCTTCTATGCTCCCAAGCATGACATCCTTCTCCAAGGATTGGTCTCTCCTTGAATCATGTCCAAAGTATGTCAGACAAAGCTTCTGAATCCTTGCCTTCAAGGAGCAGCCTGGCTTCACCCTCTCTAGGATGAACCTGTTAGTTTTCTTAGTAGTCCATGGTATATTCAATATTCTTCTCCAGCACCACATCTCAAAGGCATCAAATCTCCTTCTATCATCCTTAGTCACTGTCCAGCTCTCTGGCACATAGCAAGTGATTGCAAACACCATGGTTTCTATCAGGCACATCTTAGTCTCCAGAGTGACATCATTGCTCTTCCATAGTTTGGAGAGGTCTCTAACAGCAGACTTTCCCATCGCAATTTTTTTTTTTTTTAATTTCCTGGCTGCTGGTGCCAAGAGTGTGGACTGTGAAGCCAAACAGACTATAAAGCTGTTAACAGTCTCAATCTCTTCACCATCCACTCATGATTCTGCCACTTGGCCCAGTGGTGGGAATCTTTGTGTGTGGTGTTTTGGTTTTTTTATTTTAGTTTAGTTTTTTTTTTTAATTTCAATTAATATCTACAGAGAATTTGGAATTCCATTCATTCATGGGAATCTTTGTTTCCTTGGTAGTGAGCCTCAATCCATATTGAAGTCTGCACTCTTTGACCTTTTGCAGGAAGCGCTTCAGGTCCTCCTCAGTTTCAACAAGCAAGGTTGTGTCATCTGCATAACTCAGATTATTGATGAGTCTATCTCCAATCCTGATGCCACATTTCTCCTCATAGGGCCCAGCCTCCTGAATAATCTGTTTCGCATACAGATTAAAAAGTTATGGGGATAAGATAGGACACATCCCTGGCGTAGACCCTTCCCAATTTTGAATTATGCAGTATCTCCTTGCTCTGTTCTGACAACCGCCTCCCGGTCCAAATACAGGTTTCGCATTAGCACAATCAAGTGTTCTCGGATTCTCATTCCTCTTAAAGTTAGCCACAGTTTGCTGTGATCCACACCGTCAAATGCCTTTATGTAATCAATGAAACACAGATGATAGACATTCCTCTGGTATTCCCTGCTTTCTGCCAAGATCCATCTAACATTAGCTATAATATCCCTAGTACCATGACCCCTTCTAAAGCCAGCCTGCACTTCTGGTAGCTCTCTGTTTTTGGACAGTCTTCAGAAGAATCTTGCTTGCATGCAGTCTGAAATACTTGAGGCCCAAGGGCTACATTCTATACCATATCTAGAGGACACATCACCCTCGCTTGAGAAACATTACCCCTAACCTCAAGAGAAAACTGGTCACAACATAAGAAACTGGAATCAGCTGAAGTGTTTGGAATCATAGAAGCCCATAAAGCTTGAGATAGAAGATATCAGATCAAGGGCTGGAGATAGGTGTTGAAGGGAGTGAACAGGAGTGGAAGGAGATGCTGGTGGATGGTAGATGGTGGCGCAGGAAATGGGTGGGTCAAGACACATTTGTCAAGGGTGGGGACAACACTGAAACTATTGGTTAATTCTACAATCGGGGAAATATGTTTCATCTGCTTTTTTTTTTTTTTCGGTAAAATGCTTGTCTGTCAGATACTTTTCTAAATCTGAGCATTCAGATTAAGACAGACTAGGAAGAAAGACTGTCCATCCATTTCCTAAATAACAGGCCTCCGAAAACCTTATGTACTTATTTAGACTAACAGGGCAACTGAGGTGGAGCTCTCAAGTATGAAATACAAAGGAAGAGAACAGTTGTAAGCAGACACTAGTGACTGGAACATGGAATGTGAGAACCATAAATGTAGAAAATGAGATAGTGTTAAGGAAGAAACGGAACTCATAAATACTGACATACTAGGTATTGCTGAGATGAGATGGATTGACATGGGGCATTTTGAGTTAGATGATCACAGGATCTATTATGCCAAAAGATGAAAAGGTGAAGAAAAATGGGGTTGCTTTCATAGTTAAAAAAGTAATTTTCTAGGTATGCTCTGAAACATAATATTGTGAGTGAAGGATAATATCCATACACATACAAGGAAGTCCAGTGAGTATCACTATCATTCAGATATATGCACCAATAACCAGAGCCAAAGAGGAGGAAACAAGATTTCTACCAACTTTTACAGTCATAGATCAAGCAAACATGCAATCAAGATGCTTTAATAATAATGGGTGACTGGAATGCAAAAGTTGGAAACAGAAAAGAAGGATTAGCAGTCAGAAAACATGAACTTGTTGACAGAAATGAAACAAGATAAAATGATTGAATTCTGCACAATCAACAATTTATTCATTGCAAATACATTTTATAAGAAACGTAAACACAGGTTATACACATGGGTTTCAGCTAATGGTATGCATAGGAATCAGACTGATTACATCTGTGGAAAGAACCGCTGAAGAAGCTCAATATCAGCTGTGAAAACTAGGCCAGGAGCTGACTGTGGAACAGAACACCAACTACTCATATGTAAGTTCAAGCTGAAGCTATGGAAAATTAAAGTGAATCCACGGGAATCAAAATATGACCTGGAGTCTATCCCACCTGAATTTCAAAACCATCTCAGGAATAGGTTTTGAGGCCTTGAACACAAAATGAGCGAAGACTAAATGAGTTTTGGAAGAATATGAATAGTGCAAAAGGTCATTACAATGACAGAGGAGGAAGAAAAGACCGAAATGGATGTCAAAAGAGACTGAATATTGCACTAGAGCGTAGAGAAGCCAAAGCAGAAGGAAGAATTCAAGATACTAAAGAGCTGAACAGAAGATTTCAAAAGGCAGTGCAGAGTAAAGTATTACAATGAAATGTGCAAAGAGCTGGGGTCAGAAAATCAAAGGGGCCAAAATCGCTCAGCATTTTTAAGCTCAAGAAACTGAAGAACAAATTCAAACCTCAAGTTGCAAGACTTAAGGATGCTCTGGGCAGAATATTAAATGATCCAGGAGTATTAAAAGAAGACGGAAAAAGCATACAGAGTCATTGTACCGAATCGAATTGGCTGACACAGAAGAATTTCATGAAACAACATATGAGCAAGAACCTATGGTGATAAAGGAAGAAGTTCAAGCTGCTTTGAAAAACTTGGCAAAAAATAAGGCTCCAGGAATCGATGGTGTATACCAATTGACATATTTCAACTAACGGATACTACCCTAGATGTGCTCACCAAGTTGTGTCAAGAAATCTGGAGGACAACCCCTTGGCCAACTGACTGGAAGAGATCTATATCTGTTCTCATTCCAAAGAAAGGTAATCCAACAGAATGTGGAAAAGGAATATATGATTAGGTATTATTTGCATGACAACAGTCCTGAATAAGAAGTACATAGCAAAATGTACTAGGGGGAAGAAAAGTAGGGAGGAAACTGCAACAATTAAAGAATGGAAATCCAAGTTCTCAGTAAATTTGGGTTAAAATCTCAATAAATTAAACAAAACACAGGCAGAGGCCTCCAAGTCCATGAGATGGCATCATCACAGAATCCACAACTACTAGGAAAAACAAGAGCAGAAGAATGCTCACATACGCATTCTAGAGTCATTAACAATCCCTACCAAAGAATACACATGTGTAAAACAGTCAAGATTTCCTCTGACTACCCTTACATGATGACATAAGCTATCAATAGTGGGTCCCTAACATAAAATAGAGAAAACTAAGGAACTGAAGAACAAATTCAAACCTCGAGTTGCTATAATCAAGGATGCTTTCGGCAGAATGTTAAATAATCCCGGAAGTATTAAAAGAAAATGGAAGGAATATACTGAGTCATTGTATCGAAAGGAATTGGAAGACACAGAAGAATTTCATGAAACAACATATGAG
>NW_006399845.1:10813086-10856959 GCF_000299155.1 Elephantulus edwardii | reverse complement strand
TGATTCAGTGACTGGGATAATTGGGATGGGAGTGTGAGAGACAGTGCGATTGGCACAGGACAGAGCGGAGTTTATGGCTGTTGTACATAGGGTCACTATGAGTCGCAGGCGACTCAACGGAACATAACAAGAACAACAACATAGTTCTTATACAACTTATAGAGCAGTGAGCCAGCTGCATTAAGAGAATGAATTGTTGTTGTGTGGTGTAGAGTTGGAACCAGTGGGTTTTTGGAGGCAGTAAAGTCACACTGGGGGAAATGGCCCATCTTTCTCCCATAGAGCAGTTGGTGGATTCAAACAGCATGTCTTTGGGATTACAGCACAAGTTAACACTAGGCCACCAGAGCTTCCTAGCACAGAAAGAGTAGTTTAGGGTTGTGGTGGATTTTTTTTTTAATTTTGTTATTTTTAATGAAAGTTTATAGAAAAGTTGGATTTTCTTTCATTCATTGTTGCATATTTTTCTCCCTCTCCCCTAGCATACTTTTTAACATTTTCTTAAATATTCACTCACTTTTGGACAAGTTTTTCCCTATGAAAATACTGCTGGAGAAGTTTACAAAGGAGACATAAATTTCACTGTTATGTGCCATTAAGTCGCCTACAACTCAGTAACCCTATACATAAGAGCTCTAAACGGTGCTCCATCCTAAGGCAATCCCACTGTCTCCAACACACCTGCCTCTGTTACCCCAGTCACTGTGTCAATCAATCTCAGCCAGGGTCTTCCTCTCCTGTGCTGTCCCTCCACCTTTCCAAACATGATGTCTTTCTCCAAGGACTGGATCCTTCCTAGCAACATGCCCAGCGTATGTGAGACTGAGCTTCAAAATCTTTGTCATGAGAGAGCAACTTGATTTCACCATCTCCAGAACAGACCTGTTTGTTCTCTTGGCAGTGCATGGTATGTTCATATTCTTATAACTAGCAAAACAGGAACTATGCTAACATTTGTTAATTCTAAACAATGAGTGAATGCACAGGTGTTTGTTAAATTAGTTTTTTGTATATTTGCATATTTTAAAATTTTTCCCAAATTAAAAAACAGTCTTATAAACACCTAACAACTGCAAAAGCACTTGATGGCAATGTGCGTTTAAGTAAACAGTGGCTAAGTATCTATCTACCAAGTGGATTAAAAAAAAATCTGAACTGAGTATTTACTGTGTACCAGGCGTAATGCTGTGTGATTCATGCGCATTATGTTACTAAGTACTTTTGGTAAGG
Organism: Elephantulus edwardii; assembly: GCF_000299155.1. Classification (NCBI taxonomy): domain Eukaryota; kingdom Metazoa; phylum Chordata; class Mammalia; order Macroscelidea; family Macroscelididae; genus Elephantulus; species Elephantulus edwardii. Next base: position 10,855,729 of record NW_006399845.1, on the reverse strand, counting down.
GAGATCTATCTATCCTTCTCATCTTCTATTTCCATGACCTATAATTTTAGCGCCTCCTCCATCTACCTTCACAAGAGGAGTGCCTTTCTGAATGATATGTCTGGGAGCAAGAACTGAGGACATGTGTCTTATCCTCTTCCAATCTGTCAGGATCTGTTTGCAGAAGGCACATATTCTTAAGTTTTACCGACTGGCTCTGCGTGCTTGTGCAGGGAGATATCTGTTGTGGTCCTGCACTGCAGAAAATGGATGGATAAACTTGTCTAATTTGGATGAATAGCATAAATCTATTGCTGCACAACTAATCTACATTCTTCAACCTAGTCTCTACCAGTAATAAGTTTTATAGGCATCTGGTTGACTCCATATGTCCAGCACACAATTAGTTCCAAAGTTGGGTGGGCAGAAAAGGGTCCTTTATAACAATGCTGTTATTGTTGCCACTGTACAGAAAAGCATATTTAGGCTTGTTATTAGTCATCATCCAGTTAATTTCAACTCACATCAACTCTACATGTGTAGAGCAGAACAGCTCCATACAGGGTTTTAAAGGCTGTGACCTTAAGGAAGGAGATCTCTAGGTCTACCTTTGTTGAGTTTGAACTGCCAACATATGGAGTAGCTCTTGTGTACCACTAAGTTGGAACCAACCCATAAACGGACCTAACATAACAAAACAGCGAAAGACATGAAAAGCTGTCCTCTAAAACGTGAAGGTGCTGCTAACTCAAAAGTGGTTCAGGTCTACTAGCAGCTCTGAAGCTCAAAAAGACAACCTTCTCCCATGTGATTTACAGCTTCAGAAAGCCAATGGAGGATCAGCTCTATGAGTTGGTTCCAACTGGAAGATGATGAGAAAGAACCATGGGAGGAGTCAGGCCCATCCCTTTAGCTGAGTTCCTTCTAAGCAGAGGCTTGTCCATATGAATTCTTTTTTTTTTGTCCATATGAATTCTAATAGCTCTCTAGGCTCACATTACAAACTGTCTACCCTTCCTTCTATAAAGATTTTTCCATTCTACTTCAGTGCCCCAGGCTCAGTTCATGAACCTCCCTGCATTTCTATCCTTTACCCTTAACACACTGCCACACACTTTTAAATTTACGACTGTGCCTAGAAACACTTTTTTTCCCCTTCGATGTATTACCGTCATTTGCGGCTACGTGTTAAAGTGACTTCATCCACTTCAATAGCTTTAAATACTACCTATAAACAGAAATGTCTTGATTTTATTTCAAAAGCCTGGGAGCTTCAAATTTATCTGTTTAAAACCTTCATACAATCATCTTGACTGTATCTTTTATTATTTATTTTCAACACCACACCCAGACTGGTCATTTTGAAATGTACACTACATTATGACATCATATGGCCCAAAACTTCCCAAACCATCCAATTCCAGAGCATAAGAAAAAAAAAATTTTAATATATCCTATAAGGCCCCAAAGTGTCTAGCCTCAGTTACCTCACTAATTCTGTATCATTCATTCCATTCTCTGCCTTGCTAAGCTCAAGCTCTGCTGGTCTTTTGCTGGTCTATGAATTAATCAGTTATGCTTTCACTTCAAGTTTTCTAAATTTAAAATCTTCTCTTTTAGAATGTCTCTGATGCTCACTATTGGGTGTCAACTTTGACAGGCCATAACTGTCAGTACTTAAGCAAATATTGTACATCCTCCATTTTGTGAGCAGCTAGTCAGCTGAGAGGAGAGTTCCTTTGGGGGTGTGGCCTACATTCAATATATATTGGATGTTCAGGGAAAGCTCAGGCCTTCTCTCTCTTGATCCTATTAGGAGGTAGCTAGCTATTAAATAAACTGGGGCAGAAGCACAAGGAAGGAGAGTCTACGGTGAAATTAAAATCATAAAAGTATCTTGCAGTTTCTGCACCAAACAAGTTATCAAAGCAAAGCCTGAGCCCGCATTAAGTAAAGGCTTCAGAAAAGGGCAAAGGCCTTAACCAAACAGAACCGAGAGACACGCATGTTGCCTTATAAGGAATGCTCCAGTAAAGAACAAACACTAGTCTATCCAATCAGAGCTAAGAATAGCACATTGTTGTTGTTGTAGGCTGTCAAGTCTGGACCGACTCATAGCTGACCCTCCAGCAAGTTTTCAGAGGTAGTAAATCACACAGGAGACTGACGATCCTCCTTCTGCAGACATGGGTTCGAAATGCATGCCTTTGAGATTGACTACAGCGGAAATTCTTGCCACTAGGCCACCAGAGCTCATAAGGAAGAAGCCAATGCCTCAGGAAGCTGATATGCACAGTAAGAATTAGCCCCAAAGTAAACTAACTAGCATAATGCAAATAGAGATGTAACATGCAGTCAGAGGCACTGTGAACAGGCCTGGAATGGGAACCTTTAGCAACATCCAAACACCAAGCACCTGCGTTGCATAAATCCTGCCCCAGGAGGAAGTAGGCAGCCATCTAAGCACCCACTCTTCCTCTTGCCTGTTTTCCTCTCCTCTTTCTAGAATGTACTCTCTCTAATAAATTGCATTAACTTTCACTTCCACTCTTGTCTCTTCACCTGTTTCATCTCACCTTTCTTATCTCCTCACCTTCTTTCTTCACATCCCTGCCCTTGGGGGTTGTTAAAGTTCATACTTGCTGTTAACACTGAGCAGTGGTCTTTAAAGAGCCACTAAAATTGCTCTTTGGTAACTCCATGGCATTCACCTTTCTCTTGTGTCACATCCAGCTCAATTCTTAAGAGGAGGCAAGGGCACTCATCTCATGGTAACAATTCTGCATCTGTCTCATTATCCTCAGATTTCTGGTTCTTGAGACCTGAACCAGCAGCCTGTCATCTGACCTGCAGATTATGGTTTGTTAGCCCCTGCGGCTGACACGTGAATCAGGAGAACACTCCAACCTGCTGCCACAGATTTGAGACTTTGCAATGGTCACAACTGTACATGCTATTTCCTTGCAATAAATTTGCGCATGTGTGTGTTTATATACCCACTAGAGATGTGCTTCTCTAGAGAACTTTGGCTGAGACAATGTTCATACGGTTTTCTCCTTCAAAATATCCAAGTCTTGCTCCTTTGCTTCCTTCAGGATTCTGCTCAAATAAACCTTATCAGAGAACAGTGCCTGTAAACAATAAATAAAACATAGCATGTACTCCCATTCTCTCTCTCCTTGCCCTAGACTGCTGGAGGTTTTTTGTTTTGTTCTAATGTTCAGACATTGTCATACAAAAGCCAGAGTTTCCTCTCAGATTCCACTTTGTAAATTTTCAACTGGCTGAAGAGGCCGCTTGGTCTTCTCTAATCTGGTTTCAGTAAAATTTCATTCAGGTCATCAATGGACACCTGGCCAAACAGAATGTACTAGCAATGTAATAGTACTATTTCTCGCTTCCTCCAGCTGTTTCTCATTTTCCTCAATCACGGTTTCCGAGAAACAAAACTCAACACAACTCTACGTATTTTTTGTAAGCACCAAACAAGGCAATGCATTTATTCTCTGGCACAGATATCTGGCAAGATATTAATTACTTTTCAAAATCATCCACTAAGCCAGCCTTGGTCAGGCTGGCCTTGTACCAAACACAGTTGATAGTGAGTGGTACTGCAGGTGGATCAGCCAGCCCGGAGGTAAAGATCTCATTACAAAATTTTAGGAAGTTTGAACAGTCTTGATTTTGGGGTATGACCTCCACAAATGCTAACCAGTCACTGGCTTTTAAAGTTAAGTTTTTTGCCCGGCCATTTTGTGATCCTAGACTGATCTTGAAAACTCAAAGCCCAGTGGCAAGTCTATAGTGTTTTTCTTTATACCACTTATCAACTACATCACCTGTCTTTAATTTTCATCATCTAGATATAAGTTGCCTGCCACCAGGGTTCTTGCTAGTTTTGCCTTAAGTGTCTACTACCAAAATATAACACATAGTAGATACAGAAGACTGCAAGTTCTCTGAGGGCAAGGACCAGGTGTCCTCTCTTTATATCTTCAAATCTAAACCTACATGCTCAATGTTTCTTAAGTGTAGTTAAGAAAGCAAGCAGCAAAATCCCTCCACAGTCAAACAGTAACTCCCAAGTATTCTGCTCAGTAAATATTTAATCATTCTTCTTTATGTGCATATACTTTCCCCAAACTTAACAACTGCTATTGTCCAAAGCCTTATACCAGGGAATCAGGAATTAATTTGTGGTTGTTGTTGTTTTTATTGTTAGGTGCCATAAAATCGACAGCAACCTTATAAACAGCAGATCAAAACCTTGTCCTATCTTGAGCATCCTCATGCTCTCTGGCCTGCTTAAGCTCACTGTGCCTATACACTTCCTTGAAAGTGTTCCCCTCTTTCGGTGGTCCTCTCTACCTTCCCCAGCACGATTTTCCTCTTCAAAGGCTCGTTCCTCCTGAAAATGTGCCCAAAAATATGTGAGACAAAGTTCACCATCATTACTGCAAAGAAGCATTCTGGTTGCACTTCTTTAGAACAGATTTGTTTGTTCTTTTGGTAGTCCATGGGATATCCATAATCTTTGCCACAGCTATAATTCAAATGCACTGATTGTTCTTTCACTGTGTTTTCATAATTATTCTGTCATCCTTATTCACTGTCCAATTTTCAGATGCATAGGAAGAACTGAATTGTTAAGTGCAGTCGAGTTGCAGGCGACTCATAGAGACCCTATGAAGGAGAGTCCTCGATGCTTGGGTGCCTTTCATTCTCTCTCCAGGTTCATAGGGTTTCCAGAGGCAAGCTATTATGGAAGTGGATGCCACTCCTCCGTCCAAGCTTGTTTTAATCGGGGAGCTCCACCCCACTCTTTGTCAACATTGGGTAACCAACCATTAAGGCATCTGACACATCAGTGTCACAGTGTTCAGCCTCACAGCAACCACAAGTGACCGCAGTACAGTAACTTGTACACCAGGGCTATACGACCTAGAGGGGAATGTCTGAACAAAAACAATGAAAGACAGGCCCGAGGGCCACGGATTAAGTCACCCACCTTTGGCTCGGAAGCATCACTTTATGTCCACTGGGCCAAATGATCTCTCTGTGTTGATATTATTGTTGTTAAGTGCCATCAAGTCGCAGGCAACTCATAGTGACCCTATGAAGGAGAATCCTCAACGCTTCAGTGCCTTTCATCCTCTCTCTAGGTTCATAGGGTTTCCGGAGGCAAGCTATTATGGAAGTGAATGCCACTCCTCCTTCCATGACCTGAATTAGGCACACCTTATTCTTCAAACTGACGTCATTTTAGGTGCAAGTGAAAATACCATGGCTTGGATCAGGCCCACTTTAATTTTTAAACTGACATCCTTCTTTTTTAGAACTTTGGAGAGATCCTTGACAGCCGATTTCCCCAATGCAACATATGTTTTGATTTTGTGACTGCTGCTACCATGGGTGTCGATTGTGGATGGAAGTAAAATGAAATCATTGCCAATGTCAATCTTTTTCTAGTGCAGCATGATACTGGGAGCTCTAGTGGCTTAGTGTTAAGAACTTGCACTGCCAACTAACCCTAAGGTGCACAGTTCAAGTCCACCAAATGCCCTGTGGGAAAAGGATGGGCAATCACTTCCCACGTGCTTTAAAACCTCTGAAAAGCCATGGAGAGTCAACTCCAACTTGAAGGCACAATAACAACAACACCATGAAGTTGCCTGTTGGTCCACTGGTGAGAAGTTTTTGTTTTCCTGACTTGAGATCCATATTGAAGGCTATAGTAATCTTTGATCTTCAGTTCATGCTTTAAGTCTTCTTCACTTTATGCAAGCAAGGTAGTGTCATCTGCATAACACAGATTGTTGATGAGTCTTCCTTCAATCCTGTTATCGCATTCTTCTTCATATAGTCCAGTTTCCTGAATCATTAGCTCAGCATACCGACTGATTATGTATGGAGAAAGGACATAATCTTGATATACTCCTTTTCTGATTTTATATAATCATTGTCTCCCTTGTTCTATTCAGATAACTGTTTCTTGATCTATATATAAGTTTCACATGAGCATAAGTAAGTATTCTGGAATTCCCATTCTTCTTAATGTTAACTATAAATTTATGGACCACCCAGTTAAATGTCATTGTATAATCAACAAAAAACACAAGTAAGTATCTTTTTAGTATTGTCTATTTTCAGTCAAGATCCACCTGACAAGAGCAATGATATTCCTCCTGCCAGAGCTTCTTCTAAATCCAGTTTTCATTTCTGGCAGTTCCCTGTCAATGTTTTCCAATAATCTTCAGCAATATCTTACTTGCACTTGATATTAATGATATTTATTTGTCGGCAGGGACTGATGAGCATATCCAGGGTTGCATCTGTTTCCTGAAACACCTCCATAGGTATTTATTTCTGAGACTTTCTTTTTTGCCTACTGCCTTCAATGCAGCTTAGACTTCTTCCCTCAAACCATTAGTTCTTGTTCATATGCTACTTCCTAAAATGGCTGAGTACTGATTAATTTTGGTACCATGACTTTGTGTATTCCTTCCATCTTCTTTTGATGCTTCCTGCATCACTCGAGATTATGCCCAGAGAATCCTTTAGTATTGCAACTCAAGACTTGAATTTGATTCTCTGGTTTTCATCTTAAGAAATATTGAGTGTGTTCTTCCTTTTTGGTTTTCTAACTTCAGCTCCTTCCACATTTCAATATAGATTAAATGATAAAATTCTGTACAATGGATGATTTTTTTCATTCCAAACACTTAAAAAAACCCACCAATAACAAAAAGTGACTATATACGTGGCTCTCACCTGATGGACCATTCAGGAATTAAGACTGACTACATTTGTGGAAATGAGATTTTGGAGAAGCTTACTATCAGCAGGCCAATGATGAGACTTTGAGATAGAAAAAACAGTATTTCCTAAATAGAAAATTAACAAGTCCACCTTCCAACACATAGCAGACCATCCAATAGGCTTTCAGAGGTTATAAATTGCACAGGAGGAGATTGCCAATCTTCCTCCCACAAAGCAGCTGGTGATTCACACTGCCAAGGCCTGAACTTTGGGTTAGCAGTGAGACTCCCTAAGACTAGACCGGGAGAGCTCCCAGAGTTTGCGGTTTGTGTCAGGGTTTTGTTTGTTGTTGGGGTTTTTTGTTTTGAAATAGAAGTGAAAATTTGTTCCTCATTTGCACACTCTGCCACAGCAGGGGATAGAAAAGGCATTTAAATAATTCCTTCAGCTTTACAAAGAAAAACTAGACTTCTATCTTTATAGAGAGTTCTCTCTATTATTAGGAAGAAGTAAAGCACACAGAGGTCAAAAATCAAAGCAAAAGCTTTATGTGGGTTAAAACTGAATGCAGGAGTATAATAGGAGTCACCTGTGAGGTTAATTTTATCCAGCAACCTGATGCCTGAACACAGTCAAAATTCTAAACAGAAAGATTTTTGCAGTTACACATTCACTATTTCTAACCACTGCCTTTCCTCTCAACATATGCCAATTTTTATGGGCAAAATGCACACTTCCACTGTCAAAAGCCACATTAAAAGACAAGGAAAAGACCACAACTGCCTAGTTAATCTCTAACACAACCACAAAATCAGGGCATGTTCTTTGATCCCCCAGGCTGTGGCTCTACACTCTCTAAGTGGATATGGATATAGAGCCCTATAGGGTTTGGGAAAACGGAGAGCTCAAACAATATTCTTGTCAGCACTTTAAACAGAAAATCTATTCAATGAAAATGGCACCATGTTCCTTTTGCCCTTTCTCCTTAGAAACAAAATTAAACAGATTATAGACAGCAGCAAGAGCAAGAGCTGGCCTTAGAACAGCCTCCCCCTTATTTGTTATTTTTAGCAATTTAGTCCGACAACGCCTGACAACTAAACATGCCTAGAATAGCTAAGGGGAAGGGGAATTATCAGATACTACCAGCAAAAAAAACCCCACAGTAGTCATCACTTCCTCCAACCCTAAGAAAGACTCATTTTCCATGTCTTTATAGCATCACACAGAGTTAGTCTTTAGAATTTCATTCAAAAACAAAACATCAGTGGAAACTGATAAGGCTTCCTGAGTATTGTTCCACCCTCACCAATGTTTTCTTAAAAACAAAAGTAGAATAAAATGAACTGATTTCTTTTTTTTTACATCAAAGTTTGTATAATGTACTTGTATGCATTTTGGAAAAGTTCCCTCATAAAATGATGTACCCAAAAAGACAGCTTCATCAACAGTGCCGACATTTAAATATGCTTGTGGCAAGTAAGATAGCTTTTTGAAAGAAAGACAAAGTGACACAGGGGAATTCCTCCATTACTCACAACAGGTTAGACAGAAACATCCTTCATTCCATAAATAAAATAACGTAGTGAAACTTCTTTATAAGCTTAATAAAAAGGCAAGAAAAACTACCAAGACCTAACAAAGTCGTATATTTGCATCAGTGAGTCAATTAAAATCCATAAAAATATACTTCATGTTTTCTATGAAGAAGGCGCCGAAAGTGCAGAAGTAAGCCACTGCCCCTCCCAAAACTGAAGCCAAAGCAAAGGCATTAAAGGCCAAGAAGGCAGTCCTGAAGGGCGTCCACAGCCAAAAAAAAAAAAGATCCACACGTCACCCACCTTCGGGCAGTCTAAGATGCTGAGACTCAGAAGGCAGCCCAAATACCCCTGGAAGAGCGCTCCCAGGAGAAACAAGCTTGACCACTATGCCATCATCAAATATCCCCTGACCACTGAGTCAGCTATGAAGAAGATAGAAGATAACAATACACTTGTGCTCACTGTGGATGTCAATGTCAACAAGCACCAAATTAAACAAGCTGTAAAGAAGCTCTATGGCATTGATGTGGCTAAGGTCAACACTTTGATTAGGTTTGATGGAGAGAAGAAGGCCTATGTTTGACTTGCTCCTGATTATGATGCTTTGGATGTTGCCAACAAAATCGGGATCATCTAAACTAAATCCAGCGGGCTAATTCTAAATATAAATTTTTCTCCAAAAAAAAAAAAAATATATATATACTTCATAAAAATTCAAGATACAATTTACTATAAAGTTCATGTACTCACAAGAAATCTAATTATATTTTCTGTACACTATACTGAGTATGAAAATACTAAAGATGTTAATGATGTAATTTTACATGAATCCACACTCAACACCCAATATAACAGGAGTCAAGAAATCAAAAGACAAACTGCATTAGGAAAGTTGCTGCCAAAGAACTTCTCCCACGTGCTAAAGAACCACAATGTCAATTTAAAGACTGGTGCACCTGATCCAAGCCATAATCTTTTCAATTACTATCTATGCATCTGAAAGTTGAGCAATGAATGAAATTTTATGTGTTTGAGCTATAATGATAGAGAAGAGTCCTGAATATTCCATGGACTGCCTAAAGAACAAACATGTCTTGGAGAGGGTGCAGCCAAGTGTGCTCTTTGGCAGCAAGAATGATGAGGTTTTGCCTCACATACTTTCAGGCATTTTGCTAGGAAAGGCTATTCCTTGGAGAGGGACATGATGCTCATAAAGGTGGAAGGTCAGCAAAGGAGAGGAAGATTTCGACCAGGTGGATGGACACACTGACTGCCACAATGGGTTCTAATGTGTCAGAAGTGTGAGGATAGCACAGGATAGAACAGCGTTCATAGCTATAGTTCATAGGGTTGCTACTTGATTCTACGGCACCTAACAACAACTATCTGTAGGGAGCTCTGGTGGCTAAGTTGTAAGGAATTGCACTGACAACACAAGCTCAGATCCACTAGCTGCTCTGTGGAGGAAAGATGGGAAATCTCCTCTCATGGAATCTACTATCTTTGAAAATCCACTGGAGGGTCAGTTACAGGTTGGTTCCAACTTGACAGTACACAACAGTTCTGGAGAGAGTTCTGGTCGCTGCCAAGCCAAAGGCATGCAGTTCAAATCAACCAGCTGCTCCACAGGAGAAAGATGAGTAATGTCCCCCCATGTAAATACCCTGGAGGGTCAGTTCCCACTTAATGGTATGTAACTACTATTTCCAGGATAATCTTAATGATTTTTTCCTCTCTTAAAATTTAACATGTTTACAGTTGTTGTTACGTGCCACTGAGTTGAGTACAACTCCTAGAAACTCTATGAACAACAGATGTGAACCCTTGTCCTATCCTGAGCCATCCTCGTCATCTCCCACACACTTGAGCTCATTGCTGTAGGCACTGTGTAAGTCCATCTTGTTGAGGGTCGTCTTTTCCTTCACTGACCCTCTACATTTCCAAGCATGATGCTCCCCCTTCAAGGATAGCCACTTCTAACAATATATCCAAAGTATGTAAGATGACACTTTGACAGCCTTGCCTTTGAGTGCACTTTGGCTGCACTTTTCTCCAAGACATATCTGTTCTTTTGGCAATCTGGGGGATATTCAGCACTATTCTCCAACATCACAGCTAAAAGGCATCAATTCTTCTTATTGATCCTTATGCACTATCCAGCTCTCAGATGCACAGTAGATGATTAGAAAAATCATGGTTTGAATCAGGCATATCTTAGTCTTTAAACTGACATTACTGTTCTTCAAGACTTTGGGCAAGTCCCTGGCAGCAGATTTTCCTAAGACTTTATGCCTCCTGACCTCATAATTGCTGGTACTCAGGGTGCTGATTGTGGATTCAAACAAGATGAAATTGTTGACAATTTCAATCTTTTCTCCATCTATCATGATGCTGCCTATTGATCCAGTGGTGAAGATTTTTGTTTTCTTTCTACACAACTCAGTATTTTTATTGGTTGGTACACAATCATTCATATGCATTGTATTTCAAACATGTTCAGTGTGTTTTAGACAATCTTTCATTTACATTACTGTATTTCATTCATGTACATTGTGTTTCATACACTTATATACATTGTATTTTATATAATTACTACTGATCTGTGAACAATCTCAATCTCTTCCCCATCTATCATGATGCTGCCAATCAGCCCAGTGGTGAGAATCTTTGTTTTCTTGATGCTGAGCTTCAATCCATAAGGCGGCTGCAGTTGGCAGCATCATGATAGAAGGTAAAGAGATTGAGATTGTTGACAGCTTGAGTTTGCTTGGCTCTGCAATCAACACTCTTGGGGTACCATCAGCCAGGAAACTAAAAGACAAACTGTATTGGGAAAGTCTGCTGTCAGAGACCTCTCCAAGGTACTGAGGAGCAATGGTGTCAGTAGGGAGACTAACGTGCACCTGATACAGGCAATGGTCTATGTAATTACTTGCTATACATCAGAGAGCTGGACAATGACTAGGAATGATAGTAAAGTTGATGCCTTTGAGCTGTAGTGCTGGAAAAGAGTACTTAATATACCATGGACTGCTAAGAGAACAAACAAGTTCGCCTTGGAGAGGGTGAAGCCAGGCTGCTCCTTGGAGGCAAGGATTCTGAAGCTTCGTCTGACATACTGTGGGCATGTTGGAAGGTGGGATCAGTCCTTGGAGAGGGACGTCATGTTTGGGAGGGTAGAGGGATAGCGCAGCAGAGAAAGACCTTCAATGAGATGGACTGATTCAGTCACTTGGGATAATGGGGACAGGTGTGTCGAAAACAGTAAGATTGGCAAGGGATAGAGCAGGATTTAGGGTTGTTATACATAGGGTCACTATGAGTTGCACGTGACTTGAAGGCACATAACAACAACTACTGATCTATGCATATTATCACCTTGTCTTTTCAAAACCCCTTTGAATCTTTCCTATTCCTTCTCCTCATCTGCCCACTAACCTCGGCTATCCTAATGATTTCTGTCTTCTCTTTATTCTCTCTCCTTCTTCATTTGGCTTATACACATCTTCTTCAGTTTTTTACAATAAATGTCTTATGCAGCATTTGTCCTAATAAGACTGAGTTCATTCAGCATAAGGCTCTCTAGACTCTCCCTTATTACACAATATTTTATTAAATCATTGGTCCTTAGTGCTGCATTTTATTTCACTGTGCAAAAATACCACAATTTTTCATCTATTCCTTTGTTGATGTGTATATGGGCTATTTACATTTTCTTAGAAATAATGCTGTGATGGAGCTCTGGTGGCCTAGTGGCAAGAAGCTGCACTGCAATCCCAGAGAAGCATGGTTCGAATCCACCACACCAGATGCTCTGCCGGGAAAGGAGGGACAATCTCCTCCTGTACCAGTCAGATCTGATCTGACGGTACACACACACACACACACACACACACACACAAAATAATAATAATAAAAAGGAAAAAAATTTGAAAAATAAAGGAAATGATGCTGTTATGAACATAGGTGTATAGGATTTTTGTTTTCTTGATGTTGAGAAATAATGCACATCGAAAGGTACAGTCCTCAAAACCTCCTCACTTTCAGACAGCAAGGGCATATTTACAATAGAATGACCTTTTTATGTTAAATCTAATCCTAGGGAGCACTGGCTGTGGTGACCTGGTGGCAAGAAGCTGCACTGCAATTTCAAAGACAAAGGGCACCAGCTGCTCCAGAGGAAAAGACGTGCAATCTCTTCCTGTGCAATTAACTGCCTCTGAAAATCCACTGGAGGATCATCAATGGATTGGTTCCAACTCTGTGGTACACAACACACAAGGAAGGGAGCACCAGTGGTCTTGTGGCAAGAATCTGCACTACAATCCCAAAGGCACATGGTTTTGATCCACCAGCTGCTCTGTGGGCAATATCATTCCCTGAGATTAACAGCCTCTGAAAACCCACCAGATGAGAACACTCTATGTCGTTTCCAACTTGGTGGTACACAACAACAACTAGTCCTAATACTTTTCTGCGTAAACTCAACATCACTCTTAGGACAAAGTTCATCTAATCTTTAACATACTTCCAAAGTTCTTTGTGAAATGACTTCTGTTTATTTCTCCCATCCACTCATTTCCTCTGCCTTCTCTTAGACATTATGCTCCAGCCATGGAACCTGTTGTTTTTATTTCTATTGCTGTTGTCAGGTACTGTCAAGTCAGAACCTGTCCCTCCATCAGGTTTTCAGAGACAATAAATTGCATGGGAGGAGACTGCCCATCTTTCTCCCATGGAACAGCTGGCAGAATTTCCTTACCACCAAGTCACCAGAGCTATTACCTTTTCAGGTAACTGCTTCCTCTTACCTTTATCAGATCTATCTACTAATACCTTCTGGTCTCAGTTTAGGGATATTTTCTTGAGAAGCATTCTCTAGTTTTTCAATATTAATTAAGGTCCTTCATTTCAGTGCTCCCTAATTATTACATCTGCTTCACAGCTTGATGTGAGAACTTGGGAACAAACACTGTCTCTAGTTAAGTCACGGACAAAATTTTCTATTACTTGGGAATTTTAATAAAAAGTTAAGACCTCTAAAGAAGTTCTCACAAGGCCTCCCAGTTGTACTTCTTTTTTGTATCTACAGTCTCTTTTCAGGGCTGCAGTATTTGTCAGTCCACCTGACTTCATCTTTATTTCCTACAATTCTCATCATCATCATCATCATCAGATCCGATCATTATATACTTTACCATGTAAAGTATCACATACCTTACAATAAAACTGGGAAGGCATAGTTTATGCATAACCTGAAAGACAAAGAACAGGCTATTTTATTTGCATAGCTTTGGTATCTGACCATATAAGGTTCCTGATTATAAATCCAGTTTCTCATCAAGCCTGTTCATTTGTTTTATAAATTTAGACCAATGCATATACCTCTCCAGCCCCTCGTGGATTATGGGCTACTCAGGTTACGGCTGTACATCACTGGCGTTCCTTACGTCGTCGTTGTTAAATATTATTACACAGTAAGAAAATAGTAAAACTATCACTTTTTTTAAAGTGGCACGAACAAAACTGCTTGGGAACTGAATCCATGACTTTTTACAAGTCTCATCTCTGGAAAAAATAATTTTCTCTTTGAAATGTAGAGTATGTTGTTCTGAGCCACTGAGTCTATTTCAACTCACAGTAAATTATAAGCTTGAGAAAAATTTAAAGTTGAGTTAAAACTCTAATTATGAATTAAGTAATCATACATCTTCCAGAGAGTGAAAAATACTTCCCACACTTTTGTTTCGTTTTTTAGAAATAAGAAATAATTACTTTTGCAGTTGGAAACACTTAACATTCACTACTGAGATGATCTAGGACTCAGTTTCTGTTCCGTGGATCGCCTTATTACACTCAACTATTTAGAATCCTGAAGAATAATTTTTCAGTGATAAATTAGAACACATATGGGCCATCATTCCCTCATGTACCCTATGTTCTATATGGGGTCCAAACATATGCTGCTTCAAGTTCATCTGCCTTCAGTCTAACTCTCCACTATAGTGTAGGCTCATACCTAAACCAATTTTCACATCTACCTCCAATAAAATCGTCACCCTTTTCCCACTCCAGCTGGCTTAGCACTGACACAGTGAGAATAAAGAAACCTAGGCTGAGGCTCAATGTCAAGAAGACAAAGATTCTCACCACTGGACCAATTGGCAGCGTCAGGATGGATGGCGAAGAGATTGAGATTGTTCACAGCTTCAGTCTGCTCGGCTCCACAGTCAACACTCTTGGCACCAGCAGTCAGGAAATCAAAAAGTGTCTCGCGATGGGAAAGTCTGCTGTTAGGGACCTCTCTAAAGTACTCAGGAGCAACGGTGTCTCTCTGGTGACTAAGGTGTGCCTGATACAGGCCATGGTCTTTGCAATCACTTGTTATGCATCAGAGAGTTGGACAATGACTAGGGAGGACAGAAGGAGAGTTGATGCCTTTGAGCTGTGGTGCTGGAGAAGAGTACTGAATGTACCATGGACTGCCAGGAAAACAGATTCATCTTGGAGAGGATTAAACCAAGCTACTCCTTGGAGGCAAGGATTCTGGGGCTTCGTCTGACATACTTTGGACATGTTGCCAGGAGGGACGGGTCCTTGGAGAGGGACATCATGCTTGGGAGGGTAGAGGGACAGCACAGGAGGGGAAGATGCTCTATGAGATGGATTGATTCGGTGACTGGGGTAATCGGGATGGGTGTGTCAGAGGCAGTGCGGTTGGTGCAGGATAGAGCAGGGTTTAGGGTTGTTGTGCATAGGGTCGTTACGAGTCGCAAACAACTCGACGGCACATAACAACAACAACAACAGGGTATTCTGACCCATTTAATGCCACTTCTGAAGCAGTGTTATAATCTCAGTGTTGAAAAATAACACTCTCAACAATGATATAAGTAAAAGCTAAGAAACTGTTTAGATTAAAACTTTGACTTGTACAAAGAAATGACAATTTCGGTCAGCTAGTCTTTCCTAAAATAAGCAGGAAGAGCAGTGGTGAAAGAACAGGATAGGAAGCGCCCATGACACTAAATTGGATTACTTCTAAGTCTGATGAGAAAATGTTTTGGAGGCATTCCCATATTAAAGCAATTTTACTCTGCCTACTGAGAATCATTTTTTCCATGACATGGGAGGCAACTAGTAGGCACTTGGATAAATGTCTACTTTTTGCCCTAAGTGTTTTATTTTTTAGTGTATTATACATATGATAGGAGCCCCTTTTGAGGTGATGTCAGCTGGGCATTACTGTAGTACAGGCACTGATTCATATCTTTGTTTTCAATACAGAGGGAAGTGAGAACACAGTGACACAATTTATTTGATAAATTAAACAAAAATGAAACATGGCTTCATCCATTTGTATGTATCAAATTTTGTTGTTATCTGCCAGCAAGTCATCTCATGGCCACCCCATGTACAAGAGAACAAAATGTTGTCTGGTCATACGCCATCTCCACAATTATTGGTATGCCTAAATCTATCATTGCAGCCACTACGTACTTAGAGTTCCTTCTCATTCAGTGAGCTAATCCTCCTTTATTACTGGATAATAATCTGCTGTAATTAATAAAGTTTCCATTGACTAATTTTTCAAGACTTGACTGCCAGGCCTCCCTTCCTAGTTTCAGTCAAAGCTAAGAAATTACTGCAAAAGTAGTCTTTTACACAAACATGTATTCAGAATATATACAAATAAATGAACAAATGTAAAGTGAATACATTCCCAAGTCATGGCATCCCAGTGCCCCTGAGAAATTCCCAGGAGACTATGGAAGATGTCTCATTAATTTAGTAGAGGGTTGAGTAAAATTCTGAACTACTGATTAAAACAGTACTTACAGAAATTAGATAAAATGACATATCAAATCACTGTATCCACTCCACAATCCTGGGAAATCTCAGTCCTTAATAATTAAGAACTAGATTTTTAAACAGTTTACCTTTCAATATATATAGGATACACCTTTTAAAAAAACCTAAGAAGAATAATCCATCAGAGTGGAGGAAAAAAGAATTGAGTTTTATCTTCCAAAAAATATAGGCTAAAGTTCTAACATTCAGTATATGTGAATGTGATCTTTTTTGAAAATAGGATCTTTGAAAATGTTAGTAACTAACAAGGGGCCAAATGGAGTAGGGTGAGTCTCAATCAAGTATGAACAGTATCCTTATAAGAGAAGAGACACAAAAAGAGAGGGAAAAGGGCCACGTAAAAATGTAAGCAGATCAATATACCACAAAATGCCAAACGACTATCATTAGAAGCTAGAACGAGGGATCAAGGTCACTGCTGTGGAATAAGAAAAAATAAGGCCCTAGGAATTGAAAGAGTACCAACTGTTATGTCTCAAATAACAGATACAGCCATGGAGGTATTCACCAGGCTATGCCAAAAATCTGGCCAACGAACTGGAAGAGATCATTTTTCTATCCATTAAAAAAATTTTAAAAAGTGATCCACCCATAATCTTCTCATTCTCTTGCCATCTCTCCTGCTCCTGTGAACTCACAGCCATGAAGGTTGAGCTGCGCAGGCTCAGTAGGTGTGAGATCTACCCTGGACATGGGAGGTGCTACGCCAGGAACTATAGAAGGTGTTCCAGTTTCTTAATGCAAAATGTGAATCGGCATTCCTTTCCAAAAGAAACCCATGGCAGATAAAATGGACTGTCCTTTACAGAAGAAAGCACAAAAAGCACCAACCAGAAGAAATGCAAAAGAAAAGAACCTGCTACGGTACAAGTCAAATACCAGAGAGCTATTACTGGTGCATCTCTTACAGATATAATGGCCAAAAGGAATAAAAAATCTAAAATTAAATAGACTCAACAAGAACAGGCTATTGGGGCTGCAAAGGAAGCACAAAAAGGCTAAACAAACATCTAAAAAGACCACAATGGCTGCTACTAAAGCTTCCAAAAAAGCAGAGCCTAAGCGAAAAACTGTGAAGCCTGTGAAAGTTTCTGCTCCCCAAGATGGTGGAAAACATTAAGTTGGCAAATGAGACATAAATAAAGTTACAATTTTAACTCTGAGGGTGGGGGAGGAGGGGAAGTGATCCAAAAGAATGTGGAAATTACTGAGCAGTATCATTAATATCATATTCAAGCAAAATGTTGTAGAAAATTATTTAAAAATGGCTGAAACACTACACAGACATGGAAGTGGCAGAAATTCAAGCTGGATTCAGATGACTGTGGAATGAGGAATATCACTGTTGATATCAGATGGATCTTGGCTAAAAGCAGAGAATACCCAGAAAGATATTTACTTGTGTTTTATTGATTATAAAGACATTGGACTGGGTGGATCATAATAAATCACAGATATCACTGCAAACATGGGAATTCCAAAACACTTAATGGTGCTCAAAAGGAAGCTATCCATGAACCAAGAAACAGTTGTTTGAACCGAACAGAAAGATACTTTATGGCTTAAAATTAGGAAAAGTATATACCAGAGCTGTATTCTTTCACCACAACTATTTAATTTGTATGCTGAGCAAAATCCCAGAAGCTGGGCTATATGAAGAAGAAACTGGCATCAGGGTACAGGAAGACTCATCACGCACCAGGATCAAGAAGCTATACAATTTTGAGTGTGGAAGTAAAGAGGACCTGAAATATATACTTCAGCATGGATTATACCTCAACATGAAGAAAACAAAAATCCTCACAACTGGATTAATAGCAATTCTCATAATAAAAGGAAAAAAGATTGAAGTTGTCAAGGATGTCCATTTACTTGGATTCACAATCAACATACATGGAAGCAGCAGGCAAAAAAAGAAAGCTATGTTACATGAGGAAAATCTGCTATCAATAACCTCTTTAATTTGCTAAAGAGGAAGGATGTCCATTTAAAGACTAAGGTGTGTCTGATGCAAGCCATAGTATTTTTAATTGCTTCCTACACATCTGAAAATTGGACAATGAATAAGGAGGATCAAAGAATTATTCATGACTTAAATACAAAGTTAGTGAAGTTACTGAATACACCATCGATTGCCAAAAGAATACATATATCCATTTTGGAGGATGAGCAGACAGGGTACTCTTTAATGGCATGAACAGTAATACTTCTTACATATTTTGGACATGTTATTATAGAAGGAGCTAGTCCCTGGAAAAAAGACATAATTTTTGCAAAAGCAGAGAATCAGAGAAGAGGAAAATCTTCAGCAAGATAAATTAACATAGTGACTGCAAAAGTTGCCTTAACCACATCAGATATCCTGAAGATGGCACAGGACAAGGCGTCAATCTCTTGGACACAGAGTGGTGCTACGAGTCATAATCAACTCAAGGTATCTAAAAACAACAAAACTCTTAAGTCTGTCTAAAACCTAAACTAGATGTTAAAGACTATAACCAAGATCCTCTAACTATAATTATCATTCCCCTTCTCCTCTGTTTCACTATCTACCACAATCCACTGTATATATGTGATGTTTTAATAAATCCTATCACATTTCATTTTCTTAGTAACAGAAACATTCATTCAAAAGTGACAGGGAAAAATACATCCAAGTTAAAAGCATCTTCTTAAATTTTTTATATCATTTCCAAGCAATTCTTTCCCCTCCAGTTTTATACAAGTTCATAAATAAGACTTCTTTCAAAGTTTAAATACATTAAAGAAATGAAAAAAACATGGCATGAGCTATAAGCATACATTTTCACTTAATAAAGCTTAAACATGGTAGTATTAAGTATTAGTACTACTAAAAGTTGATCACTATTGCCAATATTCATTCAAAACTTACTTCCAGTTCTTTAATTTTTTCTTCTGCTATTTTCTGTTTTTCTAATAGCTGGTTGTGAATTACCTCCTTTGACTGAAGAATAAACCTACAAAACACACAAGTTGAAAATTAAGGCACATAACCAAGATATCAATAAAACTCATTAAATTTCAAATGTTAAACCAAAAAGTGATAAAGGTGATTCTTTAATTCAGGGTAAACAAAATGCATTGTTATATTAATGTGACAAACTACTCAGAACACCACCAGGGTTAAGCTTTCTTGCGTGAGAAAGGACAAATACTTAAACGTGCATTCTGCCCTTTCAAGAAAGAAAATAGCTTCAAATAGCTAAAAAGAGAACTATCATGGCCATAAGGAAAGTGAACATACAAACACAATAAAAACCCTGCGTAAGTAGTATTTTCTCAGTCATCTCATTCAATTTTCATCTAGTTTTAAAACAGTATTTTTAAATTGAAGCTTCCTCCCATCTTCTCCCTCCCTCACACCCCGCAACAAGCAGTAACTCATGACCTTTTACAGTTACAATCAAGTACTGTTTTAGGATCAATGCATTAGTGTTTATGAGTTCCTTACACAACAAGCACTGTGTAAGTCCTACTATCTTTTATTATTATTTCCAGAGTATACAGTACCTCTGAAAGCTTAAAAAGCACACATGGAAAATTTGAACTTTTCCATTTTAGTTAGTCACATTATTTATCACTGATGGTATAGTAAGATAAAAATATGGGAAACTTTAAGTTAACACTGAATCTGTTTTCTGACTTTATATATCATTATTCTTGACAGAGGAGAAAAATAAACCTATTTTATAAGTGTGAGTAAATGAATAGAAAAAAATTTCTTTCCACTGGAATCAAAGGAAAAATTTCTATTAATTTCTTCAAGAACAGACTAACTAGGTTTAGGTGTTTTATTTTAATGAATTAAATTTTAATTCAATAACACAAGTAATTAAGTGGTCATTCTTCTCTTTGTACAAGAAGGAACTATTCTTAACAAAGTGCCAAGCAAAAAAACATAATGAAGTAGCAAAATACATTTCCTGTCAATCTCAAAAAAACAACACTGTACTCAGGGAGAGTCTTACTGAAAAGTTCTTTTGCTATGGGTAGAAAAAAAGTAAGACCGGCCAAACAGAAAAACTAGGTTATTTCTCTAACATCTGGGAGAAAATAATTTTTCTTCCTCTTCTTCTGTATGCATAACTTCCCATACAGATTAAAACAATCTGATAAACTTCTTTCCATTCTACTAATTAATGATCTGATGTGAACAGCCCAGATATTTTAACTGCTGATCTAGTCATCAGTAACTTGACCTTTTCTAAAATCCTTATTTACTGCAAATAGATCTCCATTCACATAAAAAAAAAAAAAGCATAACTCGAGGTC
This sequence comes from Elephantulus edwardii, assembly GCF_000299155.1. Classification (NCBI taxonomy): domain Eukaryota; kingdom Metazoa; phylum Chordata; class Mammalia; order Macroscelidea; family Macroscelididae; genus Elephantulus; species Elephantulus edwardii. The sequence continues at coordinate 10,835,285 of NW_006399845.1, read as the reverse complement.
TTTTCTATGAGAATCCTTCATACTTAAAACGGGGTCTGTTTTTTTTTTTTTTTTTGGTTCAAGAGACAGGTATTTTTTCCAATAACATTATAGTTTAAAGAATGTTTTTCTAAGGACTAATTCATGGCAGCATTTGAGCTCACCTGGTTTGAACTATATCGAGTTTTAATCATATCATGTAAAAAGAATAATAAAACAACACTCAAGAATCATAAAAATTGTGTTATAACATGCAGAAACGCACTAATAAAAGTTATGTATTTTCAGAGTAAAATATACATTTTCAGAGTAAAGTATACATTTTATGTGGCACTGATTACTGGCCAATAAGTGGTGTTCTGAAATAACAGGTCATCAGACATCTTTACAAGTGCCTGGAAAAATGTCAAAGCTAAGATTAGAGGTCAAGTCATTACTTATGCAGCTTTTAAAAATAAAGGATCTGAACAGATACTAAATCCCTTGAGCAGAAAATAAAATTACTAGAAAGCAAGAACACTCAACAACTAAAACATATTTTTCTGTAGCCACACCCCCTGAAGTAGCTATACTGGACTATGCCAACTTCAAAGGCCAGAAAGACATCTCCGTCATAAAAGATTTCAACAAGGATGAGTATTTGGTAACCTCACATGCCTACCTCAAGAAGTAGTAAAAAAATTGTTTACATAGTCACAATTCAAATATAAAACTTATAAAAAATTTAGTATAGTGCTCAAATAAAAAAATGCCCAAGGTAGTTTATAGTGAGGGTGGAAAAGGGTCTCCAGTAACAACTAGTGATGCTTAAAGAAATACAAACAAGACACTGAATTATTAATCTATTTTCAATAGTATCAAGGAAATGGATTGACATAATGACTACAAAAATGGGCTTACACTTCACCAAAGACAACATTCAGATAGCCAAAAAGCACATGAAGAAATGTTCAAAATCCCTAGCTCTAGGAGAGATGCAAATCAAAACAACTTGAGATATCGTCTCACACCAGTAAGAATAGGACCGTTGTACATAGGGTCATTATGAGTTGCAGGTGACTCAATGACACATAACAACGATATATATATGATAAGGGACTCATATCTAAAATTTATCGAATACCCCAGCACCTCAACAAGAAAAAAGTAAACACCCCAACATAAAATGGACACAGGATATGACTAGACATTTCACCAAAGAAGACATTCAGATGCAAACAAACACATGAAGAAATGTTCAAAATCCCTAAGCTCTCAAGAGAGATGCAAATAAAAACAACTATCAGCTACCATCTCACCCCAGTAACAGCAAAGTTCTACAGAGCAGCAAACAACAAATTCTGGCAAAGTTGTGGAGAGATTAGAACCCTTTTTCACTGCAAGCGGGAATATAAAATGGTACAACCATTATGGAAGGTGGTCTGGCACTTTCTCAAAAGTTGGAAATAGAAATACCAATTGAGCCAGCAATTCCTCTACTGGGAATATACCCTAAGGAAACCATAACTGCCACCCAAGTACATATATGCATACCTGTATTTACTGCGGCTTTTATCACAATAGCAAAAACTTGGAAACAACCCAAGTGCCCATCAACAAATAAATGGATAGAGAAGCTCTGGTACATTCACACAACGGATTACTATGCTGCACTGAAAAACAAGAAACTCATGCTGAATGAAATATCTCAGTCACAGAAGGACAAATATTGCATAGGGCCACTGTTGTAAAATGGGACTGACATCAGGGTTGAGGGAAGACTGAGAAAGGGGATAAATTATGTATACTGCATTGAAACAGAGGGAGAGAACTGCTTAAAAGGGGTATATCATTAGGTATTATTGTCACGACAGGAGTCCAGAATGAAGACTGCACAGTGGAGTGGACTTGGGGGGGAGGGATTGTATAACAGTGGAAGAATTTTTCTTTTACATTTCAAAGAAAAGAGCAAATTGGGGGAGAGGGATGAGCAGGGAGAAAAGTGCAACAATGAATTAATGGAAATTTTAAAAAAAGAATGTAAGCTAGCCTCCTAAATGGGTTATGGTCTGAATTCTACCGACTTACATGGCACAGAAAATCTCACTTTATAAGCACAGAATTTAATTAACAGTGTTCTTAATTAGGTGAGTGCCAAAGTTCAAGTAAACACGCAGAGAGGTAAATAAAAATTATACAAACCAGAGCTGTTATTGTTGTTATGTGCCATCAAGTTGCCTGTGACCCAGAGCGACTGTATACACAACAGCTCTGAAGCTTGTCCTGTCCTGAACCAGTCTCAATGACTCTGACACATCCAACCCCTACTGCCCCAGTTACTGTATCAATCCATCTCATATGGGGTCCTCCTCTCCTGTGCTGTTGTCCCTCCACACTTCCAAGCATGATGTCCTTCTCCAAGGACCAGTCCCTCATGGCCACATGCCCAAAGTATGTGTGACAGAGCTTCAAAATCCTTGACTCCACCGAAGACCTTTCACCCTCTCCCAGACAGACTTAATTGTTTTCTTGGCGGTCCATAGTTTGTTCAAGACTTCTCCAGTACCACAACTCAAAGGCATAAATTCTTTAACAGGTTGTTGATGAGTGTCCCTCCAATCCTGATGCCACATTCTTCCTCTTAAAGACCAGCCTCCTGAATGATATGTTCTGCATACAGATTGAAGAGGTATGGAGTCAGGATGCTTCCCTGATGCACACCTTTCCTGAGTTTAAACCATGCAGTGTTTCCTTGAATTTTTCTGAGGACTGCTTCATGGTCCAAGGTTGGGTTTCGCATAAGCACAATCAAGTGTCCTGGGATTCTCATTTTCCTCAAGGTTAGCCACAATTTTGTCGTGATCCACACTGTCAAATGCCTTTGCACAGTTAATGAAACACAGATATTGTCCATTAAGAATATTAAAGGTCATTACAAAGAAGGAAGAAGCAAAGACCAAAATAGGTGTCAGAAGAAGACTCTAAACTAGACTCTAAACTAGACCATGGACAAGCCAAAGCAAAGAGAAGAAATCAAGAAGTTAAGGAACTGAGTAAAAAATTTCAAAAGGGCAGCTCAGATAGCCAAAGTAAGATATTATAATGAAATGTGCAAGGAGCTGGGGGCGGAAAATCAAAAGGGCCAAACTTGTTCAGCATATCATAAGCTGATGGAACTAAAGAACAAATTCAAGGCATGAGTTGCAATGCTTAAGATTGCTATGGGCAGAATACTGAATGATTCAGGAAGCATTAAAAGAAGATAGAAGATAGAAGGTGACTCTATCCATTCATTTTTCTGATGGACACTTGAGTTGTTTCCAACTCTTTGCTATTGTGAACAAAGCCACAATAAACAAGGGTGTGCATGTATGTGCTTGGGTGGCGGTTATGGTTTCTTTACAGTAGATTCCCAGTAGTGGAATTGCTGGGTCAAATGGTATTTCTATTTCCAACTTTTTGAGAAAGTGCCATATAGCCTTCCACAGTGGCTGCACCATTTTACACTCCCACCAACAGTGAATAAGGGTTCCAGTTTCTCCATAACCTCACCAACATGTGTTGCTTGCTGTTCTGTTAAATTTTGCTATTCTGACTGGGGTGAGATGATATCTCATGGCGGTTTTAATTTTCAAAGAGAAGAGTGAATTGGGGGAAAGAGGGTGGGCAGGGAGAAAGTGCAACAATGAATTAATGGAAATCCAAAGTCTCTGTAAACTTTCATTAAAATTAGTAAAATTTAAAAATTAAAAAAGATAGTATAGAGTCACTGTACCAAAAACAATTGGCTGACACAGAAGAATTTCAAGAAACAACATATGATCAAGAGGCAGTGGTGATGAAGGAGAAAGTTCAGGCTGCTCTGAAGGACTTGGCAAAAAATAAAGCTCCAGGAATTAATGGAACACAAATTGATGTATTTCAGCAAACAGATGCTGGCCTCGATGTGCTCAAGTTGTGCCCAGAAATTGGGAGGACAATTACTTGGCCAACTGACTGAAAAGATCTGTATGTATTCCCATTCCAAAAAAAGATGATACAACAGAGTGTGGAAATTATTAAGCAATATCACTAATATCACACACTAGCAAAATCCTGCTGAAGATCATCCAAAAATGACTTGAACAACACATTAACAGAGAACTATCAGAAATACAAGCTGGGTTTAGAAGAGGTCATGGCACTAGAGACATTATAGCCAATGTCAGGATAGATCTTGGCAGAAAGCAAAGAATATCAGAGGAATGTCTACCTTTGTTTCATTGACTATTTTTCAAACCAGAGAGAGAAAGAAATAACATTTTTTTAAAAGGCCAGGATATAAGATCCAAAACCCGACAGACAATATCAATCCATAAAATGTATAAGTAATGTAATTATATTTAGAAGGAGGAATTAATTTTTTTTTTTACTGCTGCTTCCAAGGGTGTTGATGTTGGAACCAAGAAAAATAAATCACTGACAAATTCAGTCTTTTTCTGTTTATTATTATTATGCGTTCTACTAAACCAATTGTGAGGATTTTTGTTTTCTTTATGTTGAAGTGTAACCCACAATGACAGTGGTAGTCTTTGACCTTCTTCAAAGTCCTCTTCAATTTTTTACTAGAAAGGTTGAGTAAGCTGCACAATATAAAGTGTTAATAAGCTTTTCTCTAATACTAATGCAATATTCTTCTTCACGCTGTTCAACTTCTTGGATATCTACTCTGTATACCGAGTTAGCAAATGATGTGTTGTATATGTATATGTATATGTGTATGTGTATGTGTATGTGTATGTGTATGTGTATGTATATGTATATGTATATGTATATGTATATGTATATGTATATGTATATGCTGGAGATATTGTGGGTTCAGTTTCAGACCACTACAATAAAGGGAGCATCATAACAAAGCTAGCCACACAATCTTCTAGTTTCCCAATGCGTATAAGTTATGTTTACACTACACTATTACTCTATTAAGTATACAATACTGATAAAGTTTGGAATATTTCAAGAATTACCAGTAAGTAAAAGAGACACAGAAACACACTTGAAAAGAAATCTTACCACCCTCACTTCTAAAGAGCACCATGGCTGTATTTCATCAAAGACAAATTTATTTGGTCTTCTGAAGTCCATGGTATGTATTTAATATCCTTTGCCAAAACTGTGAATCAAAGGCATTGATTCTTCTTCAGTCTTTCTTACGGACTTTCTAGCTTTGCATATGTTGTTGTTATGTGCCACTGAGTCACCTATGTACAACAGCTCTGAACCCTGCCCTATCATGAGCCAGTCTCACTGATTCCAACACACCCAATTCCACTGCCCCAATTACTGGGTCATTAAATATCATTCAGAGTTTTCCTCTCTTGCACTGTCCCTCCACTCTTCCATACATCAAGTCCTTCTCCAAGAAGCAGTCTCTCCTGGCCACATGCCTAACATATGTGAGACTGAACGTGAAAATCTTTGCCTCCATGGAGAAACTTACTTTCACCCTCTCCAAGACAGACCTATTTGTTCTCCTGGCTGTCCATGGTATGTTTAAGACTCTTCTCCAGCACCACAACTCAAAAAAGGCATCAATTTTTCTTCTGTTATCCTAAGTCACTATCCAGCTCTCTGATGCATAATATGTAACTGCAAAGATCATTAATTTGATCAGGCGCACCTAAGTCTCCAAAGTACCATCACTGCTCCTCAGCATTCCAGAGAGGTGCCTGACAGCAGATTTCCTCAAGACAATTCATCTTTTCATTTCCCGATTCTGGAACCAAGAGTGTTGCTTGTGGAGCCAAGCAAGCTGTAACTGTTAAACAACCTCAATCTCTTCTCCATCATGGTACTCCCAATTGGTCAAGTGGTGAGAAAGTCATTGACCTTCTGCAGCAAATGCTTCAGGTCTTCCTTACTTTTGGAAAGCAAGGTTGTATCGTCTTCATAACATCGGTCCTCCAATCCTAATGCCACGTTCCTCCTGACAAAGTCCAGCCTCTCGAATGATGTGTTCCACATACAGACTGAAAAGCTATGGAGACATACCGCATATACTCCCTTCTTAATTTTGAACCATGCAGTGTTTCCTCCCTCTGTTCTCACAACCGCCTCCTAGTCCAAGTATAGGTTTGCCTTACTATAAAACAACTGAAAACAATATGACATGGATAACATACAAAGTGACATATTTGCCTTTTAACCTTTTAATAGGTGTTTTGAATCAGATCTGCCCAATGAAATGCTATTTGATTGTTTATCTGTGGCTTCCATGAATGTTGATTTTTTTTTATTCACGCAAAATAAAATCCCTGATAATTTCAATCTGAACTGTTTACCATGATATTGCTTAGTGCTCCAGTTGAAGGATTTTTGTCTTCTTTATGGTGAAGAGTATGGAGTATTAGCTGCTCCACCAGTGATTCTGTGGGAAAAAGATAGGCAGTATCCTCTTGTGGGGCTTCTTGTTGTTAGATGCTGTCAATTAGAGTATAATTCACAGCATCCCTATGAACAAGAGACCTGAACCCTGCCCTCTCCCATGCCCTCTTCATCATCTCTAAAACATTTTAACCCTCTGCTACAGTCATTGTATCAATCCATCTCATTGGGAGACTTCCTTTCCTTTGCTCACCCTCTATTTTTCCAAGCTTTATGTCCCTCTCTAAGGAATAATCCCAACTAGCAACATATCCAAAGTATGAGAGACAAAGCTTCTTCATCTTTGCCTCCAAGGAGCATTTTGTGGCTGCACTTTCTCTAAGACATATCTGCTTTTTTTATTTTGAAAGTCCATAAGTACAGAGATATTCAGTACTCTTCTCCAGCACCAAACTCAAGAGGCATTAACTCTTCTTCTGTTATCCGTGTTCATTATCCAGCTCTCTGATGCTTAGGTGACTGAGAAAATCATGGCTTAAATCAGGCGCATCTTAAGTCTTCAAATTGACATCACTTCTCTTAAGTAGTTTGGAAAGGTCCTTGACAGTGGACTTGTCCAATGCAATGTCTGATTTCCTGAGTGCTGGTACCAAGGGTGCTGACTGTTGATCAAAGCAAAATAAAATAACTGACAGCTTCAATCCTTTCTCCATCTATTATGATGTTGACTGGTGGTCTTGTGGTGAGGACCTCTGTTCTCTTGATGTTTAGATTTAATCCATGCTGAAGGTTGTAGATCTTGATCTTAAGCAGCAAGCATTTCTTATCCTACTCACTTTCTGCTAGGCTGTGTCATCTGCATGAGGCAAATTGTTGATGAGTATTCCTCCAATCCTGATAACACACTCTTCTTCATAGAGTTCAGCTTCACAAATTATTTGATCAGCATATAGACTGAATATTTATGGACCTAGTGGTAAGGAACTGCACTGACAAAACAAAGATATGCAGTTCAAATTTACCATTTACTCCCCAGAAAAAAGAGGGAAAAACTTTTCTCATGCAATTTACTGCCTCTGAAAACTCACTGGAGGGTCATCTATGAGTTAAATTCAATTCAACACATAATAATAACAGCAATAATCTTCCTGTGTGAGTTACACTTTCAGAAACTCAAAAAATGATTTCTACGAGTTGGAACCAACGTGATGGCAATGAGTACTGTATATGGTGAAATGTAATCCATTTTTAAGGCTTTAGACTTTGTTCTTCATCAGTGAGTGTTTCAAGTCCTCTTCAATTTCAGCAAGCAATGTTATGCCATCTGCATATTAAAGGTTTTACCAACCCCAAAGCCACATTCTTCTTCATAAAGTCCAACATCTTGGATGATCTGATTTGGAGAAAGTGCAAAGAGGATGTTCCTTAGAGGTGAGGAGCTGAAACATCATCTTCTCACGTAGTCTGAGCAAGTCCTTGGAAAAAAGACATCATGCTTGGAAAGGTGGAGGGTTGTTAAGACCCTCAACAAAATGGAGTGATACAGTGACATCAATGGGCTCAAATATATCAGAGATGATTAGGATGGCACAGGAAAGAGCAAAAGGTTCAGGTCCATTGTTGATAGTGTCACTATGAGTTGTAGTTGACTAAATGTCACTTAACAACAATAACAAAAGCTGCTTTCTTCTTTATACAGCCCAGTGTCTTGGAATTATTAGCAAAGAGAGTAAATAAGAATGATTAAATGATACAGTCTTAATGCATACTTTTCTTGATTCTAAAGCATGCACTATTCCCTTGTTCTGTTTAAACATCTACCTCTCTCCTGGTCTATGTATAGACCCTGTATAAGCTCAATTAAGTGTTCTAGAATTCTCATTCTCTCAATAATTTATTATGATCTATACAGTCAAGTACATTTACATAGTCAATAAACATAAGCAAAAGTCTTTCTAGTATTCTTTGCTTTTAGCTAAGATCTAACTGTTACCAGAATGACATACCTAGCTCCACAGCCTTTCTTGAAACTAGTTTAAGTTACTGATGGCCCCCCATCTATATACTGCTAAAACGGATTTTGAATTGTTGTTGTGTGCTGACCAGCCATTTACGACTCATTGCGACCCTACGTACAACAACCCTAAACCATGCTCTATCCTGTGCCAACCTCACTGTCCCCGACCACCTACTCCCACTGCCCCAATCACTGAATTGATCCATCTCATCGAGGGTTTTCTTCTCCTGTGCCATCGCTCCACTCTCCCAAACGCGATACCCCTCTCCAAGGATTAGGCCCTCCTTGCAACGTTTATGTCAGATGAAGCTTCAGAATCTTTGCCTCCAAGGGGCAGCCGGGCTTCACCCTCTACAGGACAAACCTGTTTGTTCTCCGAGCAATCCATGGTATATTCAACACTCTACAGCCCAAAGGCATCAATTCTCCTTCTATCATTGCTAGTCACTGTCCAGCTCTCCAATGCACAGCACAAAATTGCAAACCTACAACCCAGATCAGGTGCACCTTAATCTCCAGACTGATGTCTTTGCTCTTCAGTGCTCTTGTGAGGTCCCTCACAGCTAACTTTCCCAATGCAATTCATCTCTCAATTTTCTGACTGCTGGGACCAAGAGTGTTGACTGTGAAGCCAAGCAAACTAAAATTGTTACCTACCTCAATCTCTTCACCATCTATCATGATGCTGCCAACTGGCCCAGTGGTGAGAATCTTTGTTTTCTTAATGCTGAACTTCAAAACATATTGAAGGGTGCAGTCCTTGACCTTCTGCAGCAAGCGCTTCATGTCCTCCTCAGTTTCAGCAAGCAGGGTTGTGTCATCTGCATAATGCGGGTTGTTGATGAATCTTCCACCAATCCTGATGCCACACCCCTCATCATATACCCAAGAGTCCCAGATGATCTGTTCTGCATACAGATTTAAAAAGTACGGAGAGAATACATCCCTGACAGATGCCCTTCCAATTTTGAACCATGCAGTGTCTCCTTGCTCTGTTCTGACGACTGCCTTTTGGTTCAAGTATAGGTTTTGCATAAGCACAATCAAATGTTCTGGGATTCCTACTCTTCTGAGAGTCAGCCACAGCTTGTTGTGTGATTTCCAATTATCTTCAGAAAAATTTTACTGTCAAGTGACATTAATGATGTTGTTCAATAATTTCTACATCCTGTTAGGTCATCATTCTTTGAAAAGGACTTGAATGGATCTTTCTCAGTTAGCTGGCCATATTCATTTCTTTCAAATTTCTTGACATAAAAGAGAGGAGTGCCTCCAGCACAGTATTTATTTGAAACATCTCAATTGGTATTCTATCAGTTCTTGCAGCCTTGTTTTTCTCAAATGCCTTTAGTTTAGCTTGGAGTTCATCCTTCAATAATATTGGCTCTTGAGCATATGTAACCCTCCTAAATGTTTGAACGTGTACATATTCTCTTTTGTTGTATTTCATCATCATGGCCTAGTGATAAGAGGTTACACTGCTAACCCAAAGGTAGGTGGCTCAAATCCATCAGCTGTTCTGCAGAAGAAAGATGGGAAATTTCCTCTGTGCAATTTACATCCTCTGAAAACCCATTAGAGGATCTGCTATTTGTCAGGTTCAATTCAACAGAATTAATAACTATAACCATTTATGTTGTTGTTGTTGTTGTTATGTGCTGTCGAGTCACTTGCGAATCACAGCTACCCTATATACAACAGCCCTAAACTCTGTTCTGTCCTGTGCCAATAGCACCGTCTCCGATACACTCATCCCGATTACCCCAGTCACTGAATCAATCCACCTCATAGAGGGCCTTCCCCTCCTGCACTGTCCCTCCACCCTACCAAGCAAGATGTTCCTCTCCAAGCACCAGTCCCTCCTTACAACATGCCCAATGTATGTTAGACAGAGCCTCAGAATCCTTGCCTCCAAGGAGCCACCAGGTTTAACCCTTTCCAGGATGAATCTGTTTGTTTTCCTAGCAGTCCCTGGTACCCTCAATACTCTTCTCCAGCACCACAGCTCAAAGGTATCAATTCTTCTTCTATCCTCCTTAGTCATTGTCCAACTCTCTGATGCATAACAAGTGATTGCAAAGACCATGGGCTGTATCAGACACACCTTAGTCTCCAGAGAGACACCAATGCTCCTGGGTACTTTGAAGCGGTCCCTAACAGAAGACTTTCCCATCGCAATACGTTCTTTAATTTCCTGGCTACTAGTGCCGAGAGTGTTGACTGTGGACCCAAGTAAACTAAAGCTGTGAACAATCTCAATCCCTTCACCATCCATCCTGATGCTGCCAATTGGCCCAGTAGTGAGAATCTTTGTCTTCTTGACATTGAGCCTCAGTCCATATTGGAGGCTGCAGTCCTTGACCCTCTGCAGAAAGTGCTTCAGGTCCTCCTCAGTTTCAGCAATCAGGGTTGTGACATCTGCATATTGCAGGCTGCTGATAGATCTTCCACCAATCTTGACCCCACAGTCCTCCTCACAGAGCCCAGCCTTCCGGATAATCTGTTCTGCACACGGGTTGAAAAGGTATGGAGACAGGACATATCCCTGGTGTACACCCTTCCCAATTTTGAAAAAATGCAGTGTTTCCTTGCTCTGTTCTGATGACTGCCTCTTGGTCCAAGTATAGGTTTCGCATTAGCACGAGCAAGTGTTCTGGGATTCCCATTCTTCTCAGAGTCAGCTACAGTTTGTTATGATCCACACAGTTAAATGCCTTTGCATAGTCAATGAAACACAGATAGACATTCCTCTGGTATTTCGTGCTTTCAGCCAAGATCCATCTAACATTAGCTACAATATCCCTAGTACCACGACCCCTTCTACACCCTGCCTGGACTTCTGGCAGTTCTCTGCTGATGTGCTGTTCCAGTCGTTTTTGGATAATCTTCAGTAGAAATTTGCTTGCATGTGAAATTAATGATATTGTTCTATAGTTTCTGCACTCTGTTGGGTCACCCTTCTTTGGGATGGGAACAAATATAGATCTCTTCCAATAAGTTGGCCAAATGGTTATTCTCCAGATTTCTTGGCACAACTTGGTGAGCACATCCAGGGCAGCATCTGTTAGATGAAATACGTCAATTGGTATACCATATATTCCTAGGGCCTTATTTTTTGCTATTTCCTTCAAAGCAGCTTGAACTTCTTCCTTCATCACCATAGCCTCTTGCGCATATGTTGTTTCATGAAATTCTTCTGTGTCTGCCAATTCCTTTCGATACAGTCACTCAGATATTCTTTCCATCTTCTTTTAATGCTTCCTGGATCATTTAATATTCTGCTAAAGCATCCTTGATTATAGCAACTCAAAGTTTGAATTTGTTCTTCAGTTCCTTGAGCTTACGAAATGGTGAGCGAGTTTGGCCCTTTTGATTTTCTGTCTCCAACTCCTTGCACATTTCATTGTAATATTTTACTTTGTCATCCCGTGCTGCCTTTTGAAATCTTCTATTCAACTCTTTTAGTATCTTGAATTCTTCCTTGTGCTTTGGCTTCTCTGCCTCCAGTGGAATATTCAGAGTTTCTTCTGACATCCATTTTGGTCTTCTCTTTCTCTTCTGTCTTTGCAATGACCGTCTGCACTCTTCCTGGATGATACTGTTGATATCCTCCCACAACTCATCTGGTCTTCGCTCATTAGTGTTCAAGGCCTCAAACCTGTTCCTGAGATGGTTCTGAAATTCAGGTGGGATAGACTCAAAGTCATATTTTGGTTCCCATGGACTTGGTTTAATTTTCCTCAGCTTCAGCTTGAACTTGCATATGAGTAGTTGGTGGTCTGTTCCACAATCAGCTCCTGATCTAGTTTTCACAGCTGATATTGAGTTTCTCCAGCGGTTCTTTCCGCAGATGTAATCAATCTGATGCCTATGCATACCATCAGGTGAAATCCATGTATATAACCTGCGTTTATACCCAAAAAATATATAAGATATTGTTGTTGCTGCTGTTGTTGTTATGTGCTGCTGAGTCACTTGCAACTCATAGCGACCCTAGGTGCAACAGCCCTAAACCCTGCTCTATCCTGTGCCAACCTCACTGTCTCTGACACACTTACTCCCACTACCCCAATCACAGAATCGATCCATCTCAGAGGGTCTTCCTCTCCTGCATTGTCCCTCCACTCTCCCAAACATGATGTCCATCTCCAAGGACTGGGTCCTCCTTGCAACATGCCCGAAGTATGTCAGAAGAAGCGTTAGAATCCTTGACTCCATGGAGCAGCCTAGCTTCACCCTCAACAGGACAAACCTGATTGTTCGCCTAGCAGTTCATGGTATATTCAACACTCTTCCCCAGCACCACAGCTCAAAGGCATCAATTCTCTTTCTATCATCCCTAATTACTGTGCAGCTCTCCGATGTATATCACACAACTACAAAGACTATAGCCCAGATCAAGCACACCTTAGTCTCCAGCCTGATGTTGTTGTTCTTCAGTACTCTGGAGAGGTCCCTTACAGGTGACTTTCCCAACGCAATTCATCTCTAGATTTTCTGGCTGCTGGGACCAAGAGTGTTGACTATGGAGCCATGTGAACTAAAACTGGCATTAGCAAACTAAATGTAGGCATATATAAAAATGGAATTATATCATGGCCAAGTGGAATTTATCCAAAAATATAAGGTTAGTTCAACATTAGGAATCAATCAATGCGAATTCTTCAGCAATACAATTCACCAAAACAGCAATCCGAAAAGACGGCCACATAATCATCATAACAGATGCTAAAAACTTGTTTGAAATAATGTAACTTTCAAATAAACAATCAACTTTTAGCAAAATAATAGGAATTTTCTCAACCTAATGTAGTACATATACAAAACACCTCCCAGTGTCAAAGATCAGGAAAGGCTAAGAGATCTGCTCTCACAATTCAATTTTGTAGAAATCCTAATCCGTACAATAGTTAAGGGGGTGGGGGTAGAATTAACAAGAAGAAAGATTAAGTAGAAAGAAGAGAATAATTCTATTTTCTACAAAGAAAATATTCAAGGAATAAAACCAAAAACTTAATACATGGGTTTAAAGGGAGTAAAACAGCATTCAATCTTTTTGTTCAGTATCTTATCTCTGGTAGTAGACTATCCCAGGTTAAAACTGTATATAAACCTTAAAATGCCCACATGAAAAACAAGTAAGTATAAAAAAAGCAAGTATAACTGAGGAAATATATGTTAAGTCGAATGAATTATATCAATGTCAATATCCTGGTTATTATTCCTTTGCAATATGTTATTGTGGGGGAGTGGGGACTGGGTCCATTGTATAAGAAAGTATCTGTATTATTTCTTATAATTATCAATATATACATTTGTTATAAATATATTTCTTATTGTTGTTGTTGTTGTTGTTTAATGCCGTCGAGTTGTAGACTACTCATAGCGACCCTATGAACGAACAGCCTGAGCACTGTTCGTATATAGAGTTTCCAGAGGCAAGCCATTTTGGAAGTGGATGCCGCTCCTGCAATTTTAAGAAGCTCAATAAAAATGTCAAAAATAAATTTCTCTATCCTAGCAATGAACATTTGGCAACTGAAGAAAAAAAAAACCCAAAAACTTTCCAGTACTATTTACAGTAGCATATAAAACAATCAAATACTACCAGATGCTCTGGTGGAGAAAGAGGGACAATCTCTTCCTGTACCAGTCAGAAATTATTTGACGGTACACACACAAAAAATAATAAAAATAGTATTTAATTAAAAAGGTGAAAACTATCAAATATTTAGGAATAGATATAACAAATCTAAGATTTATATGCTAAAAACTGTAAGTAATTAATGAGAAAAAATGAAACAAGACCAAAAATAGGAAGGGAAAACTATTTTCATTTATTAGAGACTCTACAGCTGTTCCAAGAGAAGAAGATGGGTAATCATCTCACATGCAACCTGAAGCCTCTGAAAACCCACTGGACGGTCTGCTATAAGGCAATTCCAACTAGACAGCACATAACAAGGCCAACAACTAGACTGTTAGGATGTCAAGTCTTCTCCTACTGATTAATAGAGTCAATACAATTCTATTCAAAATCCCAGCAAGATTCTAGGAAGAAATTAGAAAACTGATTATGAAATGTATATAAAAAAAAAAAGACTTGGAAAACTTAAAACCATGATGGGGGGAAAGAACCAATTCTGTATCTTATTTCACAGGGGTTTTTCTTTTTATTTCAACAATTTTTATTTTATTGACTTTGCAAAATTAATTTCTTAGCATTTTTGTGGTTTGTGGGGTTTTTAAATACTAGTTTATTTATAAAATGCTCAAAATCACTGGCAATAAGAGAGAGGCAAATCAAAACCACAATGAGATACCATCTCACTCCAGTAACAGTGGTAAAGTTTAACAGGACAGCAAGAAATAAATGTTGGAGAGGATGTGGCAAGATAGGAATACATAGTGTTTGTGGGATTCTAAAATGGTACAACTACCCTGGAAGGAAGTTTGGCATTTCAAGAAAGTACTGGTGGTTTAATGGTAAGACGTGCACTGCGAACTCAAAGACACGCAGCTGGAATACAGTAAACGCTCTATAGGAGAGAGATGGGTAATCTCTTCCCACGCTCTAATTATTAGTGCTGGAGAAGAGTACTGAACATAGCTTGGACTGCCAAGAGAGTAAACGATCTGTTCTGGAAAGGATGAAACCAGCCATACTTTGGGTATGTGGCCAGTAGGGATCAGTCCTAGAAAAAGGTTATCAGGCCTGGAAAGATGGAGGGACAGCACAGGAGTGGAAGACGCCAAATGAGATGGAGTGACACAGTAACTAAAGTAATGAGGGTAGGTGTGTCAGAGACAGTGAGATTGGCTCAGAATACAGCAAAGTTCAGAGTTAAAGGGTCACTATGAGTCACAAGACTCAACAGCACATAACAACAAAAACAACATGCCAGGATTGCTTTTCAGAAGCACATAACCAGGCCATATTAGGATATTCATCCACAATCTATCTTCTGTTGTTTCTCACCCAATTCAATTCTTTGTCTAAACAAGGAAGGGCATTCATTGCATGTAACATTTGTAACAAAAATAACACAACTTCCAGAAGGAAACATAGATAAAACTTTCATGACTTTGGGCAAGGTAAAGAATTCTTCTTGCAAAATGCATAGACAGGAGCTGGAGGGGAGGGTGTGTGTGGCTAGAAAAGATTATGAATATAAAGGAACTGTTTAACAGCTCCTTTTTCGAGTCATAAAAACATCTACTATAAAGCACTGAAACATATACTTTAAAACGGGAAATTTTATGTAGTTTTAATTTCTAATATTAATAGTAAAAATATTTAAACAGGCACTTTGGTTATTGGAGAAATGCAAATTAAAATCTGACATTGTTTTAAAAAAGAAAATGGCAACACAAGTGTTAGTGAGAATACAAAGCAACAAGAACTCTCAAATATCTGACGGCATGCAAAGTGATGCCACAATTCTGCAACACTGTGAGTTTGGTTTTTTTAAGTGAAAGTTTACAAAGACCCTGGTTTCATTCATGTACACTTTCTTCTCTCCTTCTCCCCTACAGTGGCAATTTCTTATACAGTTGAACAATCACTAATCATACAACCACTTCTAGGTTTCCACACAACAAAAATGAAAATACAGCTGAATAAAGAACTGTATACATAAATTTACAGCAGTTTCCAAATACCAGACACAATCCAAATGTTCAATAACTTGCAAAAGAATAAAAAACCTACAATCAGGAGAAGATAAAATAGTAGATGAATGGGACCTTCTAAGAATCAAATCCCTATACACATCCAAAAACTTCTCCAACAGGGTAAAAAGGGAAGCCACCAATGGGGAAAAAGTATTTGGTAATGACATATCAGATGAGGGACTTATATCTAGAATTTATAAAATACTTGAGCACCGCAACAAGATAAAGGTAAATAATCCAACTGAAAAATGGGCACAGGATATGAACAGACACTTCCCCAGAGAAGACATTCAGATGGCCAACAAGCACATGAAGAAATGTTCAAAATCCCTAGTTCTAAGAGAGATGCAAATCAAAACAACTATGAGGTATCATCTCAATCCAGTCAGAATAGCAAAATTTAACAGAGCAGCAAGCAACAAATGCTGGAAAGGTTGTGGAGAAACTGGAACCCTTATTCACTGTTGGTGGAAGTGTAAAATGGTGCAACCATTGTGGAAAGCAGTGTGGCACTTTCTCAAAAAGTTGCAAATAGAGATACCATTTGACCCAGCAATTCCACTACTGGGAATATACCCTAAAGAGACCATAACCAACATCCAAGCAGATATATGCACACCCATGTTTATCACAGCATTGTTCACAATAGCAAGGAGTTGGAAACAACCTAAGTGCCTGTCAACAAATGAATGGAAAAGCTGTGGTATATTCACACAATGGAATACTACGCTGCACTGAAAAACAAGGAACTCATGCAATGTTACTCAAAATTAGTAACCCTGGAGGACATTATGCTGAGTGATGTTTCTCAGTCACAAAAGGACAAATACTTCATGGTGCCACTATTGTAAAACAGGACTGACATCAGGGTTGGGGTGAGACTGAGAAAGATGGATTAAATAATGTATACTGCATTGAAACAGATGAGGGAGAAAACTATTTAAAAGGGATATGTGATTAGGTATTTTTGTCATAACAGGAGTAAAGCGTGAAGGCTGCACAGTGGAGTGGACCTGGGGGAGGGATTGTAAAACAATGGAAGAATTTTTCTTTTACTTTTCCAAGAAGGTAGTGTACTGGGAGGAAAGGTTGGAAGGGGAGAAAAATGTAACAATGAATGAATGGAAATCCAAAGTCTGTAAATTTTCATTGAAATTAATAATAAATTTTTAAAAAAGAAATAAAAAAGAAAGAAAACTGCAGACCAATATCTCTTATGACTGTGGATACAAATATCCTCAATAAAAATATTACAGAATAGGAGAAAGAAATAAAAAAAAATTGTAACATAGTTACACAATGGAATACTGCACCACAATTAAAAAACAACTAAAACATTTAATAACTGAGAAATCTGCAAAGTACTGTTTAGTTGAACAAACACAAAAGGCTTGTGATTCTATCTGTATAACACTGTAAAAAAGCAGACAAATGGATGCCAGAGATTATGAGAATTACAAATGAGCTTGAAGAAACTTTTTGAGATGATGTCTATGAAGAGGAATGTGGAATCAGGATTGGAGGAACAATCTGTGTTAGGCAGATAACAAAACCTTGCTTGCTGAAATTGAGGAAAACCCAAGGCATTTGTTGCAGAAGGTCAAAGACTGCAGCCTTTAATATGGATTGAACCTCAACATCAAAAAAACAAACATTCTCACCACTGGGCCATTTGGCAGCATCATGATAGAAGGTGAAGAGAGACTAAGGCTGTTGACAGCTTCTGCCTGCTTGACTCCACAATCAACACTTTTGGTACCAGCGGCCAGGAAATCAAAGGATGAAGTGCAGTAGGAAAATCTGCCATCAGGAACCTCTCCAGAGTACTGAAGAGCAACTATTCCAGTCTCAAGACTAAGTTGTACCTGATGCACTCCTTGGTCTTCACAGTTACATGCTATGCATCAGAGAGCTGAACAATGACTAAGGGTGACAGAAGAATCAATGCCTTTGAGTTGTAGTGCTGGAAAAGAGGATTGAGTATTTCATGGACTGCTAGGAGAACAGACCAGGTTGCTCCTTGGAGGCATGAATTTTGAAGCTTTATCTTGACATACTTTTGGCATGCTGCAAGGAGGGACCAGTCCCTGGAGAAGGGACATCATGCTTGGAAGGGTGGAGAGGCAAAGCAAGATCCTGGATGAGATGGATTGACTCAGTGACTGGAGTACTGGGGTAGGATTGTCAGAAACAATGAAGCTGGCTCAAGAGAGAGCAGAGTTCAGAGCTATTGTACATAGGGTCGCTATGAGTCACAAGCAACTCAAAAGCACGTAACAACACCAAAATCAAGTCCACTGCCATCAGTCAAGTCTGTCTCATAGCAATCTTTTTTTTTTTCATAGCAATCTTATATCAGGTTTCCTAGGCTTTAAATCTTTTATGGGAGAAGACTGACAATCCTTTTCTCATAGAGTAGATGGTGGATTTAAACTACCAATCTTTTGGTTGGCAGCCCAAAATATTATGCACTAAACCACCAGGGCTCCATATTCTGGTTCTGATGGTAATTATACCACAATATAGGCTTATCACATAAGAAACAGCTGCAAACATCCATTAATCACTGGAACATGGAATGTACAAATTATGAATGCAGGAAAATTAGAAGTTGTTAAAAATTAAATGGAAGGCATAAAGTTTGACATTTTAGGATTAGCGAGTTGAGATGAACTGGTATTGACCACTCTGAATCAGACAACTATATAACCTATTATGCAGGGAATGAAAAATTGAGGAAGAATGGAATTGCAATCATACTCAAAAAGACCATTTCAACATTTATCCTCAAGTACAAAGCTATGAGTCATAGGATACTACCCGTATGCAAATAAGGCATACTTGCTAAAGCCAAAGATGAGGAAAACTGAGGATTTTACCAATTTCTGCAATTAGCAATGGACCCAACTTATATTTAAGATACATTAATAATAACTAGTGTCTGGAATGAAAAAGTTGTAAACAAGGAGACTGGTAGTTGGAAATTACAAACTTGGTGACAGAAATGAGCCTGGAAATTGAATGATGCAATGCTGTACAATGATTTACTTGACTACATTTGCAGAAAGAATCATTGAATGTTCAATGTTGGAAGTCAAAATCAGGCCAAGTGTTGACTGAAAAAAACAAAACAAAACACCTAAAACAAGTCCACAAAAAAGTTAAAAAAAAAGAAAAAGAGTCTTGAGACTATCCCACATGAACTTAATAATCATCTCAAGAATTGGCTGAAGCGGCCGGGGAGAACAACAGTCAGCCAGCCACTGAAGAACTCCAGAGGAGCAAACACTGAGTGACCTCAAAGGAGCAATGACTACCCGCCCTGCAGCCCATACCTGCGTGACCCCCAACACACAGGGTACAGCTGCATAAACCCCCAGCAGTGCCCAAGCCCCGTCCCCTACCTCTTGGTGGTAGTGTCCAAGCCCTGTGCTCCTTTGCCCTAGTCCATTGCTTCCCCTCTTCCTCCGCCCCCCCCCCCCACACCTCAGCCCCTGCCACGGCCCTGTGACCTCAGGGCACCACCGCGGATCCAGCCATCACCCAGCGCTATCAGCCGAGCTGCTGTGGAACTAATCTGGCAGGAGAAAGGCCGGTAGGATCCTGGCTGGGTTTACTGGGGCATTGCTGATTACCTGGGAGAGCACCTAAGGGTGTGCCCACTGGTGGGGAATTTGGCCGAGCTCTCTTGAGCTACACCAACTGCCCAAAACGAGCCAGCCAGCTGGCTTCTGTGGACTGTGCAGACCAGCCAGAAGCTAGTGGGTTGGTGGAAATTTGACCTTGACTTTTTGGATCCTGTTGGATTCAGGACTCTGCTGCAGCAGGGGCTCTTGTGTGGGGGCACCTGCATAAGTGCCACCAGGCAGGAAATACTGAGAAAACCATTGGATAGGAAACGGACAGCAGGAATTTGAGTAGGGACTCCAATCGTGAGCACACTGAGACAGCAGAGGTTTGAGTAAGGTCCCCCAAGTGTTTGACCTGCCCTTGTGATTACCCCAACCCTTTGCCTGCCTCACCTCATTTGGCTCCACACCAGTGCCTACACGTTTGGACAATCAACTTACCTTTTATCGGGAGCACCTTGACCTGTCATACCAATAAAGAGATCGCCCTAGCAGGCTCTGAACCGACATTTCTCTGAAGTCAGAAATTCTGAGAAATGCACAAGTTCAGTAGCTGCCCAACTGATCTCAAGAGGTTTGTCTTCAGATCAAGAACATATCAATGTCTCGAAGAAAGCAAACTATCCCACACAATACACAAGAGCAAAGCAAGCTGTCACTTACAAAGGGCGACACAGTATCAGTGGATTCCCTGAAGGCAGAAAATCTCATGGAACTTTCTGACACAGAATTTAAAAGAGGGGTGACTGAATATATTCAATGGATGAAAGACAAACTTGATGAATTAAAAGATGTTACAAGCAAAGACCAGGAGGCGCTCAAAAAAAAAAACAACACAATGCAGAACACTGCAGAGAAAACAACTGAGGCATTAGCGGCACTGGAAAAACAAGAATCCACCATTCAAAATATAAGCTCCAGCGTTTCAGAGGCTGTCAACATGATGGAGGGACATATGAGGAGAGGTGATGAGATGGAACACAGAATCAGTGAAATTGAAGACAAAATTGTCACCACTGATCTGCTAGAGCAAAAAGCAGACTCAAAAAAGAAGGAAAAAGAAGAAAACCTAAGAATAATGTGGGACACCATCAAGAAAAATAACATGCGCATCATTGGAATCCTAGAAAAGGAAGACACAAATAAAGGCACTGAAAAAGTTGTGCAATAATTACTAGAGGAAAACTTCCCAGGCACAATGAAGAATGAGAGAATATGTATTCAGGAAGCTCAGCGAACACCATATAGATTAGGCCCCAAAAGAAAAACACCAAGGCATATCATAGTTAAATTTGTCAGAACCAAAGATAGGGAGAGAATCCTGAAAGCAGCAAGAGAGAAACAAAGAGTAACCTATAAGGGAGAACAGATAAGATTAAGTGCTGATTTCTCAGCAGAAACCATGCAGGCAAGAAGAGAGTGGAAGGACATATATCAAACACTCAAAGAACACAACTATCAACCAAGAATACTATACCAAGCAAAATTATCCATCAAATACGAAGGACAGATCAAGATATTCCCAGAAAAGCAAAACCTAAGAGAGTTTGTAAAAACAAGGCCAGCATGGCAGGAGAGACTCAGAGAAGTCCTTCTTACAGACATACCACAGGAAGCTCCACGGTCCAAAGTAACTAGCAACAACACCAAAAAGAACCCAATGATAGCAATAAAACCTAGCCTCTCAATAGTCACACTGAACGTGAATGGTTTAAATGCACTGCTGAAGAGAAAGAGAGTAACAGATTGGATAAAAGCACAAAATCCATCAATATGTTGTCTACAAGAGACACACCTGAAAAATGAAGATAAAGACAGGCTAAAAATAAAAGGGTGGGGGTAAAAAATACCAAGCAAATGGCAACCAGAAAAAAAGCAGGAGTAGCCATACTAATCTCTGATAAAAATAAATATCAATATAAAAACCATCTCAGAGGACAAGGAAGGTCAC
This sequence comes from Elephantulus edwardii, assembly GCF_000299155.1. Classification (NCBI taxonomy): domain Eukaryota; kingdom Metazoa; phylum Chordata; class Mammalia; order Macroscelidea; family Macroscelididae; genus Elephantulus; species Elephantulus edwardii. The sequence continues at coordinate 10,813,690 of NW_006399845.1, read as the reverse complement.
TACATAATGCTGAAAGGGTCAATAGAACAAGATGACATAGCAATAATAAATATCTAGGCACCAAATGAAAGACCAGCAAAATACATAAAACAAACATTAACAAAACTGAAAAAGGAAATAGACAACGCTACTATAGTGCTGGGAGACTTCAATACACCCTTCTCAAGAAAAGATAGAACTACCAGAAAAAACTCAACAGAGATACTGAAGAATTAAATCACACAATAAACCAACTTGACCTGAGAGATGTGTATAGACTAATGCACCTAAAAAAAGCACAGTATACCTTCTTCTCCAATGTGCATGGAACATTCTCTACATCACATTCTAGGTCATAAGGCAAGCATCAATAAATTCAAAAAGATAGAAATAATACAAACCTTCTTTTCAGACCATAATGCTACAAAATTAGAAATTAATAATAGGACAATAAAGGAGAAAAAAACCCATACATTTGGAAGCTGAACAACACCTTGCTTGAACATGACTGGGTAGTAGAAGAAATAAAAAGTGAAATTAAAAAGTTCCTTGAAACTAATGTCAATGAAAACACCACTTGCCAAAACCTCTGGGAAACAGCCCCAAAGCAGTAATCAGAGGTCAA
>NW_006399845.1:10765512-10809254 GCF_000299155.1 Elephantulus edwardii | reverse complement strand
ATGGAATTTGCTCCAGGACTTAAGAACAATAAATGACATAGTTGAGCCTCTACATCTTGTGATTCCTAACCTTTATACTATAATAGACAAAGTGCTAGTCAATAGGCCTTTTATTGTAAGAACTACCTTCCCTCTGTAACTTGATTTGTGCCACTATTAGAGCCTCTACTTAGAATATTACTGCTTTTTAATTTTTTAAGAATTTTATTTTTTAAGAATTGGCTGAAGCACTGAACACATATGATTGAAGACTAGATGAGTTATAGGATAACATCAAGGATATCATCCAGGAAGAAATCAAAAGGTCATTACAAAGACAGGTGAGGAAAAGAAAGACCAAAATGGATGCTAGAAGAGACTCAAAATTTCACTCGAATATCAAGGAGCAAAAACAAAGGGAAGAATTGCCAAAGTAAAAGATATGAACAAAAGAGTTTAAAGGGCAGCACAAGAAGACGAAGCAATGTATTATGAAAGAATGTGCAAAGAGTTGGAAAATAAAAAGACAAGAACTCTAATGGCATTTTTTAAGTCTAAAGAACTGAAAAACAAAGTCAGGTGTCCAGTGCAATACTGAAGGATGCCAAGGTCAAAATAATGAATGATCTAGGAAGCATGAAAAGAAGACAGAAGGAATACACTGAGTCATGGTACCAAAAAAGAATTAGTTGATACAAAACCATTTCAGAAAGAAGTGTATGATCAAGAAACAATGATGATTAAGGAAGAAATTCAAACTGCATTTCAAATTGCAAAAACTATGGCCCCACAAACTAACAGGATACCAGATGACATAGTTCAACAAACAGAGGGAGCCCCAGACGTGTTCACCAAACTATGCCAGAAAATTCAGAGAATGGCTACTTAGTAGCTCTCTCTCTTCTCTACCAAAGAGAGAGATCCATAATTGTTCCCATTCCCCAAAATGGTGATCCAATCCTTAGTATCACATAAAAGTAAAATCTCTTTGTAGATCTTTAAAAACAGCTAGAACATAACACTGACAGAGAACTACAAGAAATTCAGGCTGGATGTTCAAGAAGCCATGCATCAAAGGTATCACTGCTAATGTCACATGAATCTTAACTGAGAGCAGACACCACCAGAAGGATTTCTAATTGTGTTTTATTGAACATGCAAAGGCATTTGACTGGGTGGAGCATAACAAACTATGGCTGACATTTAGAAAAATAGTAATTCCAGAAAACTTCATTGTGCTTATGTGAAATCTGTACAGATTAAGAATCTGTGGTACAAAAAGAGCAAAAGAACACTGCTGTTGTTATGTGTCGTCAAGTAGCCTGAAACTCATAGCGACCCTATGTACAACAGCCCAAACCTGCTCTGTCCTATGCAAATCTTACTGTCTCTGATACACCTACCCTCATTACTTTCCCAATGCAATCTGTCTTAATTTCCTGGCTGCTGGTACCAAGAGTGTTGATTGTAGAGCCAAGCAAACTGAAGCTGTCAACAATCTCAGTCTCTTCACCATCTATCATGATGCTGCCAATCGTCCCAGTGGTGAGAATCTTTGTTTTCTTGATGGTGAGCTTCAATCCATATAGAAGGCTGCAGTCCGTCACCTACTGCAGCAACGGCTTCAGGTCCTCCTCAGTCTCAGCAAGCAGGATTGTGTCATCTGCTAAGTCGGATTATTGATGAGTCTACCTCCAATCCTGATACCACACTTCTCCTCATACAGCCCAGCCTCCTGGATAATCTGTTTCACATATAGACTGAAAAGATATGGAGACAGGACACATCCCTGGCATACACCCTTTCCAATTCTGAACCATGCAGTGTTTCCTTGCTCTGTTCTAAGGACTGCCTCCTGGTCCAAGTATAGGTTTCACATAAGAACAATCAAGTGTTCTGGGATTCCCGTTCTTCTCAGTTACCCATAGTTTATTATGATCCACATAGTCAAATGTCTTTGCATAGTCAATGAAACACAGATAAGACATTCCTCTGGTATTCTCTGCTTTCAGCCAAGATCCATCCAACATTAACTATAATATCCCTAGTACCTCAGCCTCTCCTAAATCCAGCCTGCACTTCAGGAAGTTCTCTGTTGATGTGCTGTTCCAGTCAGTCGTTTTTTAGTAATCTTCAGCAAAATCTTGCTTTTATGTGATATGAATGATACTGTTCGTTAATATCCTCACTCTGTCAGGTCACCTTTCTATGGAATGGGAACAAGATGGTTTAAAATTAATAAAGGTGTGTATCAGGGCTGTATCCTTTTTCCATCCCTATACAATCTGTATGCAGAACAAATAATTCGAGAAACAAAAAAGAATCTGGCATCAGTATTGGAGGAAGGCCTATTACAATCTGTGCTATGTAGGTAACACACTCTTGCTTGCTGAAAGTGAGGAGGACCTAAACTACTTGGCCCAGAAGATCAAAGACTCCACCTTTCAATATGAGTTACATCTCGACTTCAATAAAACAAAAATCCTCACCACCAGGCAAATAGGTGGAAAAAAAATAGAAACTGTTGATTATTTTACTTGAATCCATAGTCAACACCCTTGTCACTAGCAGCCAGGAAATCAGATGTATTACACTGGGAAAGACTGTTATCGGGACCTCTTCAAAGTGCTGAAGAGCAAAGATGTCTGTCTGAAGATCAAGGTGCACCTGATTCAGGCTTTCCAACCACTTGCTATGCAGATGAAAGCTGGACAATGAATAAGAGTGACAGAAGGAGAATCTATGTCTTCAAGTTGTGATGCTGGAGAAGAGTGCTAAATTAACTCCTAGAACTGCTAAAAAAGAACAAATACGTCTTAGAAAAGGTACAGCCAGGATGCTCCTTGGAAACAAGGATAGTGAACCTTTGTATGACATACTTTGGACATGTAGCCAAGGAAGGGTCAGTTCTTAGAAAATTACATCATGCATGGAAAGGTAGAGTCAGCAAAACAGGGAAAGATTCCTCACTGAGAGAGACTGTGACAGTGACTGCAGCAATGGGATCAAGTGTGTCAGAAATGATAGGGATTGCACAGGATAAGCCAATGTTCAGATGCCCTGTTCACAGGGTCACTATGTGTCATGGCTGACTCAATGGCAAGTAACAACAAAATATGCTTATCAAAGCCTACAGAACTGTGTAAGCAAACAAGGGTAAATTTTACTCTAAGTATGTCCCCCAAAAAAGACAATAATCAGTAAATTAGTCCATTCCTAACAATTTGAGGAAGAACAAGTAAAACACAAAATAAGGGGCATAAGCTCAGGTGGCCTAGAGGCAAGAAGCTGCAATGCAATCCCAAAGATACACACTTCGAGTCCACCAGCTGTTCTGCAAAAGGATGGGCAATCTCTTCCCGTGCAATTAAGTGCCTCTGAAAACCCACTGGAGGGTCAACTATGGGTTGGTTCCAACTCAACAGCACACAACACAAGAATAGTTACAAAACTCCTGATGTTGTTGCTGCTGTTATTATTTAAAGTCAAGTCAACTGTGACTCATAGCATCCCTACAAACAATAGATCCGAACAGGGTCCTATCTTGTGCCATCGTCACCATCTTCAACACACAGGTCCTCCTGTTGGAGGCCTTGTTCTCTTATGGTGTTTTTCTCTAAACTGATATCACTGTTCTTTAGTACTCTGGAGAGATCCCTCTCAGTTTTCCCAGTGCAACTCTTCTTTGGACTTAATTGCTGGTGATGAAAGTTCAACTGTGGATCCAATTAGTGACAATTTCAATCTTTTCTCCATCTATCCTGATGTTGTCTACTGATCTAGTAGTAAAGATTTTTTGTTTTCTGGATGTTGAGATGCAACCTATATTGAAGTCTTTTATCTTCTGTAACAAGCTCAAGTCCTCCTCATTTTCAGCAATAAGGTTGTATAATATGCTTAAGGCAGGTTGTTGATGAGTCTTCTTCCAATTCTGATGCCACATTCTTATTCATTGGATTGAGCTTCTCAAATGATTTGCTCAGTATATAGATGGAATAGTTAAGGAGAAATGATATATAGCCCCAATGCATACATTTCCTGATTTTTAAACCATACAATGTTCCTTGGCTCTGTTCACACAAAACCTTCTTGGTTTAGGCATAAGTTTCGCATGAGCACAATTAAGTGTTCTGGGATTCTCATGCTTCTCATTGTCAACCATCTTGTTGTGATTCACACAATCAAATACCTTTGCATTATCAATTAAACACAGAGACCTCCTTTTTTTGAACCTTTTTTTAATTGGTAGACATATATATATATCATTACTGTATATTCATATAAATTGCTTTATTTGTGTACATAGTGGGGGATGTGTTTCTCGCTTTCCTTACCTGACATTATGTTTCATACAATCATTCTCATACATTGTGTTTTATAAAATTAATCACCAATGGACTTTGCCCACAATTACCCTGTCTTTTCAGGTCCCCACTGGATCTTTCCCATTTCCTTTACCCTCTTCCCTCCATCCACCTAACTGTGCAACATTGTGATGCCCCTCCCCATTCTCACCTCTTTGCTCCCACCTCTTCCCCTCCTTGGACTCCCATACCTGTTTTACTAGTTATCTTTCTATTTTCATAATTACACCTTATATAATCTATTTTTATATCACACTTATACTTGAACAGTACATTGACAGAGAACTACCAGAAATACAGGCTGGGTTAAGAAGAGGTCATGACATTAGGGACATTATTGCCAGTGTCAGATGGATCTTGGCAGAAAGCAGAGAGTACCAGAAGAATGTCTGTGTTTCATTGACAATGCAAAGGCCTCTGACTGTGTGGATCACAATAAATTGTGGCTAACCTTGAGGAAAATGGGAATCTTGGCGTACTTGATCGTGCTTATACGAAACCCATACTTGGAACAAGCAGCAGTCCTCAGAACAGAGCAAGGAAACACTGCATGGTTCAAAATCAGGAAAGAAGTGCATCAGGGATGCATCCTGTCCCCATACTTTTTCAATCTGTATGCAGAACAGATCATTCGGGGAATAGGGCTTTATGAGGAGGAGTGTGGCATCAGGATTGGAGGAAGACTCAATAACAACCTATGGAACGCAGATGATACAACCTTGCTTATTGAAACTGAGGACCTGAACCACTTGCTGCAAAATGTCAAGGACTATAGTCTGCAATATAGATTGAAGCTCAACATCAAGAAGACAAAGATTCTTACCACTGGACCAACTGGCAGCAGCATATTAGATGGAGAAGTGATTGAGACTGTTAACAATTACAGCTTGCTCGGATCCACAATCAACACTCTTTAACACCAGCAATCATGAAATCAAAAGACGAATTGCATTGGGACAATCTGCTGTCATGGACCTCTCCAGAGTGCTGAAGAGCAACGATATTAGTCTAGATACAAAACTGTGCCTAATCCAGGCCACGGTCTTCTCAATTACTTGTTATGCTTCAGAGAGTTGCACAATGACTAAGGATGACAGAAGAAGAACAGATGCTTTCAAGTTGTGGTTCTGGAGAAGAAACCTGAACATACCATGGACTGCCAAGAAAACAAATAGGTCTGTCTGGGAGAGGGTGAAACTTAAGTCTTTCCTTGGAGGCTAGAATTTTGAAGCTCCACCTCACTTACTTTGGGCATGTGGCCAGGAGAGATCGTTCCTTGGAGAGGATATCATGCTCAGAAGGGTGGACAGAAAGCGCAGGAGAGGGAGACCCCAGATGAGATGGACTGATACAGTAACTAGAGGAGATGGAGGTAGGTGCGTCGGAGTTAGTGAGACTGGCTCAGGACAGGGAAGGGTTCAGAGCTGCTATACGTAAGGTCACTATACATTGCAGGCAACTCAATGGCACATAAACACAGTAACATATTATGACAAGTCTGGAAGCAAGAGTGGCATCCCTTTCCTACATAACATGGCCCTGGAAACTCTAAGAATTTTGATAAATGTCGACAGTTGTAGAAGGGCTTCAAGCCTTTTGTTCATAGGGTTGCTATGAGCCGTGCTCAACTCAAAGGCAATCAACAACAACATTTTTATAATAATGGTCTTATGCTGTTATTTGTCCTTACAAGAATAAATTAGTTCACTCAGCATAATGCTCTCCAATCTCTCCCAAGTTATTTAATATTTTTCTAAACAGTTGTTTCTGAGTGCTGCATAGTATTCCATTGTGTGAATGTACCACAACTTCTCAATACATTACACTGTGATTGGACATCTGGGCTGTTTCCATGTGCCTGTGATGGTGAATAACGCCACTATGAACACTCATGTACATAACTCTCCATTTGTGTCTCAAATCTAATTTTTCTCGGGGTATATTCCTGGCAGTGGAATAGTTGGGTGATATGGTGTTTCTATGCTCAGCTTTTTGAGAACATGCGAAACAACCTTCCAGAGTGGTCGTACCATTCCACAATCCCATCAACAGTGTGTGAGAGTTCCTATCTTTCAACATCCTCTCCAAAATTACTTGCTGTCCTGTTAAACTCTGTCACTGCTCCTGGGGTGAGATGGTACCTCATTTTGATTTGCATCTCTCTTATTGCCAATGATTTTGAACATTTCCTCATGTGTACATATATCCTTTGTTATTCTTTGCATTCTGCCAAGATCCATATGACATCAGCAATGATATCTCTGGTGTCAAACGCCTCTTCTAAATCTTCTTCAATTACTGCCAATTCTCTATTGATGTAAGTTTTAGCCATTTTTTTTATAATCTTCAGCAATATTTTGTTTGCATGTGATAGTAATGATATTGTTCAATAATTTTCACTTTCTATTAGATCATCTTTTTGGGGAATGAGAATAAGTATGGATCTCTTCTAGTCAGTTAGCCAGGTAACTGTCTTCCACATTTTTTGGCACAGTCTGGTGAGTATGTCTAGGGTTACATTGGTTTGCTAGAATATGTCAACTGGTATTTTATAAATTCCTAGGGCTTCCCCCCCCCCCCAATTCCACATGAAGAGCAAGTACAGAAAATTTCAAGATAGAGTGATGTTTTAGAATTGTGAATAAAATAGCAACTTATAGGATAACTACAAAGAAAAATACTAAACCTCCTCATCAAAACTGAGCTCTGGTGGTACAGTCCTTAGAAAGTTACACTGTTAACTCAAAGGTCACACTTCTCTGGCAGTTGGAATTTACCAGCAGCTCAGAGAGAGAAACATGGGTTATCTCTTCCATTTGATTTATAGCCTAAGAATGACATTGTAGGGTTAGCTATGAGTAAGTTCCAACTTGGCAATAATGAGTTTATGAACTATTATTAAAATGAAAAGTCGGAAATCTATAAAGATTTAGAAAATATTTATGTCAAATTAAAAAAAGATTTAGAAAACACTAAAGTAACAGCAAAGATGGAAATGTTACCTAATGTCATAAACAAAGTTAATTCAACATAGAAAGCAACTAAAGAAAAGTGCAGCAAAATGAGAGCAAGGAAACCATATCCATCAAAAATTTCATTTAATATGAATAGAATAAATGTCCCAGTAAAACGAAAATGAGTTATTGTTGGCAGTGGTATTATGCTATTATCTGAACGTTGCCCTATCCTGAGCCAATCTCACTGTCTCTGATACACCTACACACTGTTACCCCAGTTACTGTGTCAATATATATCATCGAGGGTCTTTCACTCGTGCTTTGTGCCTCTACCCTTCCAAGCACAATGTCCTTCTCCAAGGACTGGTCCCTCCTGGCAAAATACCCAAAGTTATGTCAGACAGAGCTTCAAAATCCTTGCCTCCAAGGAGCAATTTGGTTTCATCCTCTCCAGGACATACTTGTTTGTTCTCTTGGCAGTTCTTTGTAGGTTCAAGACTCTTCTCAAATACATCAATTCTTCTGTCATCTCTAATTACTGTCCAGGTCTCTGATGCACAGTAAGTATTTGCAGAGACCATGAACTGGATCAGGTTCATCTTGGTCTCTAGACTGGTATCTTTGCTCTTCAGCACTCTGGAGAGGTCCCTGACAAAAGATTTTCCTAATGCTTTGATTTCCTGGCTACTAGTGTTAAGAGTGTTGGTAGTGGAATAGAGCAAACTGAAATTCTGAACATTCTCAAATCTCATCTCCATTTATCATGGTGCTCTCAACTGGTCCAGTGTTGAGTATCTTTATTTTCTTGATGTTGAGCTTCAATTCATATTGGAGATCGCAGTCCTTTACATTCTGCAGCAAATGCTTCAGGATTCTCCTCAGTTTTGGCAAGTAAGATTGTCATCTGCATAATGTAACTGATTGTAGAGCCAAGCAAACCAAAGCTGTTAACTATCTCAATCTTTTCACCACCCATCACAACACTGTCAACTGGCACAATGGTGAGAATCTTTGTTTTCTTGATGTTGAGTTTCAATCCATATTGAAGGCTGCAGCCCTTAACCTTCTACACGTTCTAATTACTAGTGTCTATTTGCAACTGTTCTCCTCCTTTGTGCTTCCCAATACGAGGGCTCAACATCTGGTAACGTTTCTGTTAGTTTAATATAAGTGTACTCTATGGTACGTAGGCTTTTCGAAGGTCTACTGTTTTGGAAATGGATGGCCATTCCTCTTCCTTCATTTGTCTTAATTTGGATTTTCAACTTTAGAACAATATCTGACAGATAAATATTTTATACAAAAGCATATGAAGGACTTCCTCCTTGCAAAAGCAACCAACATGCCCTCAACCCCCTCCGTCAATGAATAAGATAGCATGACTTATCAATATGCTTTCTGTAAAAGACATATGTTAGACACAAGGATAAACCGGAAAAATCAAAGTATGGAACACTATTTATCAATCAAATGGCATTTAAAAATAAGCAGGGTTGGCAATGTTAGTTTCCAGTGCAGATTTCAAAGCAAAACCCAACATAAGAGAAAAAAATGGAATATATGAGGAACAGAGGTCCACTGAATAAGAGGGCAAGTATAATTAATATCTAGGCCCCCAATGAGAGACCCTCAAGTCACAGAAATAAAAAAAAAAAGTTGAAAAGAGGAAAAATTAGTAATTCCACAATAATCGTAGATTTGAATACACCACTTTTGATGAAGAGCAGAACTGAAAAGTTCTTAAAAGATGTAGAAGTACACACCTATGTTTATTGCAGCAAAGAGCTGGAAACAACCCCAAGTGCCCATCAACAAACAAATGGATAGAGAAGCTCTGGTATATTCACACAATGGAATACTACGCAGCACTGAAAAACAAGGAACTCATGAAATATGCAAAATGGATGACCCTGGAGGTCATTATGCTGAGTGAAATATCTTAGTCACAAAAGGACAAATATTGTATAGGGCCACTGTTGTAAAACGGGACTGACATCAGGGTTGAGGGAAGACAGAGAAGGAGGGGAGGAATGATGTATACTGCACTGAAACAGATAAGGGAGAGAACTGTTTAAAAGGGATATATGATTTGGTATTAGTGTCATGACAGGAATCCAGAATGAAGGCTGCCCAGTAGCGTGGACTTGGGGGGAGGGATTAAATAACAATGAAAGAGTTTTACTTTTCAAGGAGAAGAGGGAATTGCGGGGTGGGGGTGGGCAGGAAGAAAAGTGCAACAATGAATGATTGGGAACCCTAAGTCTCTGTAAACTTTCATTAAAATTAATTTTAAAAAAGGTAGAACAACTAAGTAATACAAACTGGATATTGGAGATATATATAGAGAACTCTTCACTCAAAAAGAGCACAATATACCTACTTCTCCAGGCACACGAAACATTCTCCAGAATAAACCATATTTTATGTCACTCAACTTGATGATGAAATCAAGGTAAATTAAATTTAAAAACACAGAAATACCGCAATCTATTTTTTCTGACTACAAGGCTCTATAATTAGATACAACTACAGAAAGCACAAAGGGGTGGGGGTAAGGCTGTTAAAATCAGGTATACAGAAACTAAGAAATACCCAGCTTGACAATTTGCATAATAAAAGAAATTAAAAGAATGTTTTAAAAATTTCTTGCTGAAAACTAACGTACTCAATCTTTCGGGACAAAGCAAAAGTAGTACTCAAAGGTCAGTTTATGGAAATAAACAGATATATCCACAAAAAAGAAAGAGAAAGATCAACACCTTAATTCAACATATCTAACAAGAAGAAAAAGAACACCAAGCAAAGCTTAGTCTTCAGAAGAAAAGAGCAGAAATCAATTCTACAGAAAATTTTTTTAAAAGAATAGAAAGATCAGAAGAATAAGATCAGAAGTTGATTATTTGAAAGAATTAACTACATCAAACAGTCCCTAGAATATCAAAGGAAAAGGAGACGAATTACAAGAATAAGGAACAAAATGGATGATGTCATCACAGAACCAACTGTGTGGTTCTATGTGTAAGGAACTCTGGTCTCTAAGAAGACAAACTACCAATCCAAAGGAAAGCAGTTTGAGTCTACTAGGAATTTACAGCCTCTGAAAACCTTTCTGGAGGGTCAACTATTAGTTGGTTCTAACACAAAAGAAATAAGCTAAGTTGAGTTGATAAAGAACTATACTAAAATTTGAAAACCTGTAGGCAATGGACAATTTTTTAGAAATGCACTGTCTATTTAAATAGGCATACAGAGAAGTAGAAATTTGAACAGACCCATCACAAAACAAGAACTGAGTAAGGTCGTAAAAACACTCACAACCAAAAAGAGTCCTGACCCTGCTTTACCAGTGAATTCTACGAAACATTCAGAGAACTGACTCCAGTTCTACTCACAAGATAGACTAGAATACTTAAGAATTACAAAAATACTTAAAAGAGAATACTCAAAAAAAAAAAAAAGAGAATACTCCCAAATACATTTTATAAAGCTAGCATAATCCTGATACCAAAGTCAAGCAAAAATATTACTAAAAAATAAAATTGTATACCAATATCTCTCATGTGCACTGATACAATAATGCTCAACTATATCTCAACCAACAGAATCCAGTATATCAAAAAAGCACTCATCATGATCAAGTAGATTCATACCAGGTATACAAAAATGTTCAATTTTAGAAAAATAATCAGTGTAATCCAACACATCAATAAAACTAAAGAAAACCACCACCACATGATCACCTCAATCGATGCAGAAAAGCTATTCGGCAAAATTTAACAACCTTTTCTGATTTAAAAAAAAGGCTCAACATAATAGGACTGGAGGAGAAATGTCTCAATATCATTAAAAGCATATATACAAAACTAACAGCCAGCATTATTGTCAACAGAGAGAGTGAAGGCGTTAATTCTGAATAAGAACTACACAAAGCTGTCCTTTATCACTACTCTTATTCAATATTACTGGAAATCCCAGCCAGAGCAATAAAGCAAGATAAGGAAATAAAGACATTCAAACTGGCAGGAAAAAATAAAATTACCTTTATTGGAGAAAAGAACTCTCATAGATTGTTGGTGGGATTGTAAAATAGTACAACCATTCTGGAAGGCAGTTTGGCACTTCCCCAAAAAAGCTGAACATAGAAATTCCATATGACCCAGTTATTCCACTACCTGGACTATATATATAACCTGAGGAAATGAGATCTGAGGCACAGTGACTTTTGTACACCAATGTTCACAGCAGCATTATTCACCATCACAAGAACATGTAAACAGCCCAGATGTCTAACCACAATCAAATGGACTGAGAAATTATGAGTACATTCACACAATGGAATACTACACAGCACGTAGGCGCAATGATTTTGCAAATTAGTACTTAACATGGGAGAGACTGGAAAGCATTATGCTGAATGAACTAACTCAGTCCCACAAGGACAAATATTGTATAAAGCCACTATTGTAGAATGAGTATAAGGATCGGGGCGGGGTGGGAGCAGAGGGATGAGGATGTGGGGGGGTGGGATTAAACATAGAGTTGTACAATTTGATGAGGAGGGGTTTGGGAAATAGGAAAAATCTATTTTGGAAAACAAGGTATTCGATTTTTGTAAATAAACTGGCATAATAAGAAAAGAAAATAATAAAAATTTTAAAAAATATTATCTTTATTAGCAGATGATATAAAAACCCTAAAGACTCAACAAGAACAAGTGGCAAAGTACAAGATCAATATAAAAAAATCAACTAAATTCCTGTATAGTAACAAAGAAAATTCTGAAAAGATAACTGGGGGGTTTGGGGGGGTGGTAAACATCTCACTCCCTGATCTGAAATCCTACTACACAGCTGTGGTGGTCAAGACAGCATGGTACTGATACAATGACAGATACACAGATCAATGGAATACAACTGAGGACCCAGAAATCAGCTCATCTGCTTACGGTCAACTGATCTTTGATAAGGAGACAAAATCAGTTAAGTGGGGAATAACAGTCACTTCAACACATAGTGTTGGCAAAACTGGAAAACCATCTACAGAAAACTTAAGCAAGACCCACACCTTACACCATACACAAAAATCAACTCAAGTGGATCAGGGATCTAAAAGTAAAACCAAAGACTTTAATTCATCAGATAAAAGCTAGGAACAACTCTAAAAGCCCTCATTCACAGTATGAACAGTCTTCCAAGCATAATGAAAAACCTACAACTAGGAAAGAGTGAAATAGATGAATGGGACTTTCTAAGAATCAAATTTCTATGCACATCAAAAACCTTCCCTAACAGGGTAAAAAGGAAAGTCACAGACTGGGGGGAAAAAATATCTGGCAATGACTTATCTGATAAGGGACTCATATTTAAAATTTATAGAATATCCCAGCACCTCAACAAGAAAAAGGTAAACAACCCAATCACAAAATGGGAACAGGATATAAATAGACATTTCACCAAAGGCAGCGTTCAAATGGCAAATAAACACATGAAGAAATGTCCAAAACCCCTACCTATCAGAGAGATGCAAATCAAAAGAACAATGAGATACAATCTCATCCCAGCAACAATAGCAAAGTTCAACAGGTCAGCAAACAAGAAACGTTGACAAAGTTGTGGAGAGACTAGAACTCTTACAGATGGTAGGAATGTAAAATGGTACAGACACTATGGAAGACAATCCAGCACCTTCTCAAAAAGTTGGAAATAGAAGTATCATTTGACCCAGCAATTCCACTACTAGGAATATACCCTGAAGAAACCAGAGCCATGACTCAAACAGATGTTTGCACACCCATGTACACTGCTGTGTTATTCACAATAGTAAGATATAGAAGCAATGCAAGTGCCCATCAACAAATGGAGAGAAAAAGTATGGTACATTCAATTCACAAAATGGAATATTACACAGCATTGAAAAATAATAAGCTCATAAAACATTACACAACATGAGGGAGCCTGGAGGACATTATGCTGAGTGAAATATCTGTCACAAAAGGATAAATACTGCATAAAATTGCATTTATTAAATAGATAATGGTGGGGGTTAAAGAGAGAATGGGAAAACAATGGAGAGATAATAAACACTCCATTAGAACAGAGAAGGGGAAGAACGGTCCAAAAGGAATATATGACTATATATGTATGACAACAATCTGGAACAAGGAATGCACTGAGGAGTGGGATGGACTGGGAGAAGGGAAGGGAAGGAAGAGAGAAAATGTACAGCAATGACTAAAAACTTTTTAAAAAAACAAACACGACTTCTTCAAAAGAGTGAAAAAAGAGCGTACGAGAAAGGGGGGGGGGGAACCATAGTTAGAAACAGTATACCTAATAAGAGACTCATCTCTCAAATTATAGTAAATCTCAATATCTCAACAACAAAAAATATGAACGATCCAATTCAAAAATAGGTCAAGGACACAAAAAAAGACACCTCTACCAGAGACATTCAGATGGAAATCTCACCCTGGCAACATTAGCAATGTTCAACAAGACAACAAATATTAGAAAGGGCATGGAAAGACTGGAACTCTCATACACTGCTGGTGAAAATGTAAGTAAAATGGTGCAACCGCTATGGAAAAGACTTTGGAGCTTCCTTAGTAACTAGTGGAGAATAGAAATATCATTTTACCTGACAATCCTACCAATGGGTATGTTGTTGCTGATTGCCTTTGAGTCGAGCACGACTTATAGCGACCCTATGAACAAAAGGCTTGAAGCCCCTCTACAACTACTGACATTTATCAAAGTTCATAGAGTTTCAGGAGGCATGTTTTTTAGGAAGTAGATGCCACTCCTGCTTCAAATGGCTATAGCTTCCAATGGATATACCAATAGGTACAGATCCCCTAAAAATAAGAACTGACCGATAAACTGACATACACAAAGCCATATTTATTGTAACATTATTGACAACAACCAAGAACTGGAAACAACCCATGTTTATCAGAGGACAAAAGCCTAAAAAAACCTGATACAGTCACACAATGAAGCATTATGCATCACTGAAAAACTATTAAGAACTCATTAAATATTGCATAACATGAATACATAATGCTAGACATAAAATTGCAATTACTGTAAAAGACTACTATGTCAAAAAGTTAACAAAGGTTTAGACATAGAATCTAAATTGAAGGGATAACAGGGATGGGAAGGGAGGGGAAAAAAGGCAAAGAAATTAATAAAGCAAATTGGGTGAAGGGAAAAGCAATAAGTATACAACAAAAAACTGATTAGGCATTGTCATTAATTTAAATACATTAACCAATGGTAACTAATGTTAGAAAACAATGAATGCTCATATTAAAACCAGTATGATTTATAAACCTGCACTCAGATATAAAATAGAAATAAATAAATGACATCAGGAAAGGTGGGCACCATAGTTGTATTCTTTCACAATACTTGTTCAATTTGTCCACCACTGTTAAGTTTGGCATACTGTGGTCGGCATATTGCTTCCAATATTCCAAACATCAGGAGAGGTCACCTATGGATAACAAATTGGAGCAGAGCATGCAGCCTAAGAGAGACTAGAAAAAAAGACTAGGGATCTACTCTGGAAAATACTGGTCTGTGAAAATCTTTTGAATAGCAGTAGAAAACTGAATACTGATAAAAAGATGAACCCCTTGGGTCAGCAAGCACTCAAAATACAAATGGGGAAAAACTATTTCCTCAAAGATAATTCTTCTTAAGTAGATGTGAATGGAATAAAGCTTTCAGGATTTTCATTTGCTAATGTGGGACCACTCAAAATGAAGACAGTAGCTATGTTTGTTATGCGCCACTGAGTCAATTCCACCTCATAGCAACCTTACGAACAACAGATCTAGTAAACCAGTATAAAATAAAAATTTTACTAAAAATACAGAAAACAGATCAGAACTGTGTCCCAACTACATCATTCTCACAGTCTCCATGTTCAAGTTCATTGTTAATATCCACTAAAAACGAACATGGAATACAAAGTATGAATCTAAGAAAGTTGGAAGATGTCAAAAAGGAAATAATGGTGCTCGCTTCGGCAGCACATATACTAAAATTGGAACGATACAGAGAAGATCAGCAAGAAGTGTTCCATATAAAAAAAATTTAAAAAAAGGAAATAATGAATAAAGATCAGTATCTTTGGTAAACTGAGATGGACTGGTATAGGCTATTTTTAATCTGATAGTCTTAAGGCCTATATTATGCCAGAAAAAACAAATTGAAATAGTGTCAAATTAATCAAAAAGAACATTTCAGTATCTATTTTGAAGCACAATATTGTCAGTGACAGGGTTCATATCCACACATTTACAAGCCAGAACTCTTAATACAACCATTAATCAAACTTAAGCACTAACCACCAAATTAAACTGAGTAGATCAGAAATGCAGCCAAGACACATTGACAGTTACTGGTAACCTGAATGCAAAAACTGTAAAGAAAGGACTGATATATTGAAAAAAATGGCCTTATGACAAACAACACTGAATATCACATGACAGAATTTTACAAGTACAACAACTTACTCATTGAAATACCTTATTTCAACAGCATGAACAGTGACCACACACATAGACTTCACCACAAAGAAAACACACAGGAATCAAACAAATTGAAACTGAAGTGAAAATGAAGCTGAAAACTACCAGGCAGAACAAGGCTGGGCCAACACTTAATACACAAGTCCAAGGTGAAACTGAAGAAAATTAAAACAAGTATACAGAGCCAAAATATGACCTTGCATATATTCAGTCTGAATTTAAAGACCATTTCAAGAATAGCATTAATATAATGAAAACCAATAGCCAAAGATCAGATGAACTGTAGGATGCCATCAGAAAAATCATACATGAAGAAAATAAGAGGCCATTTGAAAAACAAGACCAAAATGATTATCAGAAGAGACTCTGAAACTTGCTCCTAAATATACAGAAGCTGAAGTAAATTGAAGAAATACTGAGGTAAAGAGCACAACATATTTCCATCATCTTCACTTTCCTCTACAACCAAGGTTGTGTCTTCCAAAGAACATGGGTGATTGATGTGTCTTCCTACAATTCTGATGATCTTCATTTCACCCTGCTTCTCCAATAAGAAAGGATATAACCCTGACGCACACCTTTCCTGATTTTAAACCATGCACTATTTCCTTATTCTGTTCTAACTGCTTCAAAGTCTATGTGAAGGTTTCACATAAGCACATTTAAGTGTTCCAAAATTCCCATTCTACGATGTTATTATTAACTTGTTATCATCAACACAATTAAAAGTCAAATGTCTTTGCTTAATCAATAAAACACAAGTGCTTCCAGCCAGGATTCATCTGGTATCAGCAATGCTATCTCAGGTGCCAAAGCCCCACCTGAACAGTTCCCTGTCAATGTTCTGTTCCAGCCGTTTTGGGATGATCTTCAGCAGTATTTTGCTTGCATAGGATAGTAACGGTACTGTTCAAGAATATCCATATCCTATTGGATTATCTTTCTTGGGAATGGGAACAAATATGGATCTCTTCCACTCAGAGGCCAGGAAGCTGTTGTCCAAATTTCCTGGCATAGACTGGTGAGTACATCCAAGGTTGCAACTGTTAGTTGAAACATGTCAACTGGCATCACATCTATTCCTAGGAACTTATTTTTCGCCAACATCTTCAACATGCCTTGAACTTCTTGCCATGTTGGAAAAGTAAAAGCAAAGAGGCAAGTAGGGAGATGGGGTACATATACACTTAGAATGGTCAGGAAGGCCTCCACACCTTTCCAGTAGAGACCTAAACAAAGAAAAGTAAACCCTGAAGATTATCTGAGAGGAAGAGGCTTTGGGCAGAGACCAGCAAAGTGTCAAAAATCTGTCTTTTTCATTGATGAAATAGGAAGCATATGAAAGTATGACTAGAATAACTTGATGCTGTTGAGAACAGACTATAAGGCGGTAAGGATGGAAACAAGGAGCCTAGTTAGGAGATTGTAATAAATGACAGTTTAGATCAGAGTGGTCTTAAGTAAAGATGCTCAGATCTGGGACATACTAGTATTTGCCAGTGGATTGAACATAAGATTGAGAGGCAGCAAGGCTAACTCCACAATCTGAAAGAACAGAAAAGCTACTTACGCAAATGAAGAAAGCTGAGGGAGTTGTTTTCTTTGTAAAAAGGAATTTTATTTTGGCCAAGTTAATTTGTAAATGCCTGAGACCATCAAATGGAGATGGAAAATAGTAGGCAGTTTGATATACAAGCTTGGAACTCAAGGAAAAAGTCTAAGCTAAAGACAAAAATCTAGGAGTTGTTCACACATAAAATGGTATTTGAAGCGATAAGCCTAAAAGTGATCTCTAAGTGACTGAACGGGGTGGGGAGAAAGCTAAGGACTAAGTCCAAAGTCAATCTAGTATTTTAAGTCAGGAAGGAAAAATAGTAAAGGACATTTTGAAGAAATGGTTAGTGAAGTAGGAGGGGGCGGGGGGAAATGGGAGCATTCAGGAAGCAAAAAGAAACGCTACTGGCAGGTAAAATACAAAAAGGACTAAGAATTTGCTGGAATCAGAAGAGAATCATAGTCCTGTAGGGAACACAATCCCATGTAATATTCCTTGTTCTGAATGGGTAATAAATACTGCTGGGTTTAATATGTCCTAGTTTAAAACCACTGGATACTTGTAAAGGTGTCCTAGAGGTGCAGAAACCTGCAAAAACCTCTGGTGAAACAATGTTTAAAGAATCTGAATGCTGGCCAAAAGATCAGTGGTTCAAATCCACCAGCTACTGTGGGGAAAAAAAGATGAGACAATCTGCTTTTTTAAGGATTTACTATCCTGGAAACTCTAAGAAGTGGTTCTACTCTGACTTACAGAGCTGCAACAGGTCAGAATCTACTACAGCACTAGGTTTGGGTAGGTATATTTGTAAATCAAAACTACTGCTCCTGAAATAGAAGCGTAATGTGTTTATCTATTTTAACCTGAATAGAACACGGTGCTTATTTTGGATTACTATTTGCTATTCTAAGTATTTTGTTCAATAATCACCTCTGATGTTTACCACTTTCACTCTGACCTCATCAAACCCCAGGCATGTCCAAATATAAGCACTGAAGTATTCTACAAGTTTTCAAAATATGGTCTTTATTTTACTAGTAGTAGGTTAAAATGTAATCATTACATAGTCATAAAGTATCACTGGGATATCATGCAAAGAGACAGAAGCTCTTGGTACAAAAGTAAAAAAGTGTCTTAGCACAAATGCAAAAGGTTCAGTCAAATATACACATGTGGTTCAAATCTTTTTACTCTGTGCCATAAGATGTAAAGGCTGGGCCTATGTTTTAGGTATTTAAATGCCTGTTTTTAATATTGGGCTCCTAAAACATCTTAAATTCTGCTCAAAGCCAAATTTTACTATCTTCCAAGTATGCTGTTTCATTTTAAGGTAACTGATTTTCCTCAGAACAAGAGTTCCTGACCAGGACAATGAGGTAACATTCCTCCAGACGTGTCCATTCAAGCACGAAATCTAAAAATAAACACACATTCTTCACAAAAGCACAGCATTAACGGTCCAAGAACACACTCTATACTAATTATCCCATCAGGGTAAAGGATATCTGTAGCTTATAGCAATTCCTTATATATTCACAAAGAATACTACTAAGTGTGTGTTTGCACATATGGACTAACCAGGCCAACATTTTCCTGAGTTCCTTTTTGGATATTTCATTTAGCAGATAATGCTCATTAACAAGAGCATTTCCATTCTCTCATCTCAAATAGATTAGGTAGCAAGTTGTTCCTAAATTTGTTGCTATAAGTGGCAGCTAAAATCAGAAAATTCTTAGTATAGCTTAAAATTGACTGTTTTTCTTTTCAGAGAAACTTCAGCAAGCATTACAGAACTTACAGCACATAGTGCCCCTATGACCTGGGTTGGGGGGGGGGGGTCAAGCCTGCTTCTATCTTTATTTCTAGTTACACGGGAGCAGCAAAGTAACAGGACTTTTCATCCTTCCCTCAGTTAACGACAAAGATCCTTGCTTACCATCATCTGGAATACATGATATATCCTGTTGTGTTACTGAAATACTTCCCGGCAACAAAAGCTAACTTTGTTTAATCTTTTGTCATTTTGTTTTGTTTTGTTTTTGTTTTTTTTGTTTTGCTTTTTTTAGAGGTGAACAGTCTTTATTAGCGTATTAGCTTCCCATTGCTGCTCTAACAAATAACCACAATCCTAGCAGCTGAAGACAAATTTCTTCTTACATTTGGAGTCAGCATTCCTTTCACTGGGCTAAACTCAATGCTGGCAGCGCTGGATCCTTTGGGGGACCCCAAGGAGCAAGTCCACTCCCTTGACTTCTAGATTCTGGAGGTGCCTACACTCTGCGGCTCCCAACTCCTTCCTAGTATTGCTCGAGCCTCTTAATCTACTTCCTCTCTGATCTCCTGTCTCCCTTTTAAATTCTGTGATTAGGATTAGGTCAGATACACTGGATAATCCCCCATCTCAAGAAGCCTTATTTAATCACATCTGCAAAATCTCTTTTGACATATAAAGTCACGTTCACAGATGCCTGGAGTTAGAAAATAAATAATCTGTGAAAGGACATTATTCAGTCTACTGCTATGCCCTCCAGGATTTTCAGTGACTGGGAGGAAAAAGATGAGGGACTTTCCACCTTGGGGGTCCTTACAACCTTGTATTTTTAAAGGTGTGGGCTTTGCTACTCTTTCCCTATATAGCAGGAACAGCTCACTCCTGTGTCCTCTGGAAGACAAGTGTCTTTTTTCCAGAAGACAAGTGTCAAGTTCAAATGCTGGTGAGAAGGGCAGGGCCAGCCCAAAATCTCCCAGGTAAGACTGAACCCTGAGCCCACTGACTGGACAGACCTGCGGTCGGGAAGGGAACCAGAAGAAGGGAAACAGTAGAGCCCGGGGCCTGGAGATGGTCCCATGGGAGACCAGCCTGAGCTGACCAGAACATGGCAGCCTGGGAGAAGGGCGGCTGCAGAGGCTGGCCTGGTGCTGGGGCGCCTGGATGAAAAAGCTGGGGGCTGGGCTGATGGTGGCGCTGCAGACGTGGTGAGAGAGTCTCTGGCCCCCAGGACCCGGAGGTGAGGGTGAGGTCGTCCCAAGTCCCCGGCACTGGTCCTTTTCTGTGTAATAATGAGTAAGCGGCCGGGGAGGTGGGCAGCCCAGCGCAGGTGGGCACGGAGTCTCCCCTGCTACCTCTTCTCCATGTCCTCCATTTGCAAGCTGAGAGATGTGAAGCTGGCCAGGAGGTCAGTCACCTCGTCCACCTGCTCTTTGGTACTGGTCATCTGGAGGCGGTTGCAAAGGTCATCCAGCTGTTCCCACTGCTCATGCCGGCCCAGGCACTCCAGCTATTCCCTCAACATATGGATGATATGCTTCACCTCGAGCCGCACGGCCTCCAGGCACTGGGACTTGCACTCCTGCAGGATGTTCAGCTTGGACTTGGCCAGGTGAAGGGGCGTGCGGCCAGCTCGGTCCTGGGCATCCACACTTCCTCGCAGCAGGATGGTGATGACAGGAACATGGCTGGTGCAGGCCGCCAGGTGCAGCGGTGTGTTCCCTAGTCCGTCTCGTTGGTTGGGATTGCCCCGTGGTCCACTAGCAGCTGCACTATCTATCTGGTCGCTGCCACTGCAAGAGGCAAAGTGGAGAGCTGTACGGCCCTTGTCGTCCGCTGCACAGGGATCCACGCTATTGTTCAGCAGCTCCTGCACCATATCCACGTCATTGGTGTTGGCAGAGTCCCTCAGTCTCCTTTGATCGAGCACCTCCCTGCCGGTGGGCCCGAGGCGGTGGTGGGGCCTGGCAGTGGGGCCTGGTAGCACGTCTCAGCCGAGAGGCCGGGAGCTTGCAGCGCAGCTTGTGGCGGGTCTGCTGCTCGTCCTCTCAGACCATGCGCATGCACTCCGGCATGCACCCCGCAGCGGACGACAGCATCGGGAGGCCTGCACCGCTGCCGAGCAGCGGCTCGAAGCTCGAGAAGCCCAACACAAGTCTGGGGCTCTTCCAGGCCCGTCCTCGGGGCACGACCGGGCCAAGAGCTGCTGCTCCTCGGCGCCCTCGGCGGCGGCCGCCATGGCAACGACTCAGCGCAGGACTCGAACCCCCACCCTCGTTCCCAGACGACCCACTCGCCTCCCTCCGCCTGCCCGGAGCTTTCAGGTCTGCGGGCGGGCCCCGACCAATCTTTTGTCATTTTAAAAAAAGAAAAAGGAAACAGGCTTTCTGAAGTCAGGAAATAGGGAATCAAAGGTCTTACAAGTAAATGAATAAATGATGTGTGTATTTTTTTTAAACAAGTATGAAATCTAAAATAATCTCCACCAGGACACATTAAATTAAAATTTTATTTCAGTATGGCTGTACTCAAAGATAACAGATTTCTTTTTCCTTTTTTACAACAGACATTTAATTAGCACAATATTTTTTAAAATTCATTTCCTTGCGGGGGGGGAGGGATTGTATACCAATGAAGGAGTTTTTCTTTTGCTTTTCAAGGAGAAGAGCAAACTGGGGGTGGGGGTGGGGTGAGCGGGGAGAAAAGTGCAACAATGAATGAACAGAAATCCAAAATCTCTGTAAATGTTCACTGAAATTAATTTTAAAAAAATAATAATTTCCTGTGTTTCAGTGAATATATTGGGATTCCGGGGGACATGGGAGGGGAAGAGGGAAAGAATGATTAAAAAGCACTCTTTTGCAGAAGAAACATGACTATGTCATTCCTACGTAAATGTTAACTTCCCCAGCATAAAAACAGTGATGTAACTCTAGACTGTGGTACAGCAAAGTATAATGAACACAAAGTATTTCAATCACTGACAACTTAAGGAAATTAAAATTATTACTCAAAAATCTCTGCCCAGAAATACCACATCTGTGGAAGAGGAAAGTGTATCCATCTGGGACTATATACATACTTAATGTCAACAAAACTGAAGTCATTTTCTTCTGCACAACAGGAAAAGTTGTTCCCTTTTTTTTCCCCCATGACTCTAAATGGCTCAGTATAAAAACACAAAAAGGGTGGGTCAAAGTCTATTAGTAAAGGCAGCTCAAAATGAAAAATTCTTTTTCCTTTAAAATAAAACATAAAATATTTCAAAAGAAAAGTATTCTATCTACCTTACCTTTGAAAAGTATTCTACATTTGCTTTACTTCTCTACTCAAAAAAAAACCAAAAAACACCGATTAGTGCCTTTAAAAATAGTATTTAAAAAAATAGTATTTTAAGAACTTGTCAATTTGCATTTGCTCTCACACAAAAAGCAATCTACACATTTTTCCCTTCCTACAGCAAGCACTAAATAAAATACCAACACTGAATTAAGGCAAAAGTAACAATACCATTTTACTACAATATCAACAATATTTACTACAACAAGAATTTGTATTTTCTAATTTCTCAAGAATAAGTTTTAGTACAATTACTTCCTGAACTTCAAAATTACCTCAAATTGACCAAAAGACCTACTTTACAGGTAAAATTATAAAAGTGTTAACAGAACTGAAAAAAAGAATGACTCTATTCCTTTCTAATGCTATTTAAAATAACTTGGGAAAACTGTAAATATTTCATCCTAAATTATATTTACTAAATGTCTTGACTCAAATTATATAGATCAACACCTAAATTGACAATTAAGACAACAACAAAACAATCATTCTAAACAATTTAACCAAGTTGTCATGAAGCATTCAGATTCCCACATCCCTAACTTATAAAAATTGCTTAATTATAAAAATTTTTGTGGTTATTTAATTTGTTACTTATTAGGAATATACTTTCTATTTCACTTTGTACCTCCACCATATTTATCTCAAGTTTTACACTTCTGGAACTTCCACCACTACAGATCAACCATTAAGTTACTTCAGCAAGAAGAAATAGAAACACCGCTCCCAAACAGCAATTTCTGCATTGCTAGACACTTATCT
Organism: Elephantulus edwardii; assembly: GCF_000299155.1. Taxonomy (NCBI): domain Eukaryota; kingdom Metazoa; phylum Chordata; class Mammalia; order Macroscelidea; family Macroscelididae; genus Elephantulus; species Elephantulus edwardii. Next base: position 10,785,991 of record NW_006399845.1, on the reverse strand, counting down.
AGTTGGTAGTTTTATACCACTGTTCATTCTTAGTTCCTCAAATGTAAAAAAATATCCACAGAATGGTGGCATACCTCTAATTAGTTTAAATATAGTACAAAGCTATTTTTAGTGACACTCAAGTTTTTAAAAGACACTAATCATTCTTCAGTTCCTCTCCTATTAAAAATAATAAAAGCTAAGTGGTTTTTTCCTCTCTTTTAGAAAGAAGAAATGTTATTAATGTTCAATTAGAAAGGAATACTAGAATAATAGACCGAACTTAAAATCATGGTCAGTATCATACATATGGTCAACAAAAATAAGTTTAAAATTTACTCTAAGGATGGACTCTCTAATCTAAGCATGGTTAAATGTCATTAAGTATACTTTACTATACTGAATGTACTTTAATACTCATAAAAGAAACATACTCTTTCTATTATACAAAGTACAAAGAAGAAAACCTCATAAGCCATTATAAACTGATATTTATTTATGCCCCCTGCAAAAGAAGATTTGAGAAACATTTACTTAATTATTTGAGATCTATGTCTACTCTTTCCTTGCAAGCTAGAAAGAGGCAAAGACAAACACTTCCAAATATTCAGACAGATCACTCCCCAGTTGTAACTTTCATCATAGCTCTCAAAACAGTAGGGTGAGGTCAGTTCACAAACAGCTTAAGTACCAAAACTAGGAATTGATGGTAGTAGTATCAGGCTACACAACAGCCTGCTCAAAGAATATGAAGTAACAGAACGAAAATGTGTTGGCAAGAAGCCAAAAGGCTGGATGGACTATAACTGTGGAACACTGCAGAGCTTATAACATACAGCAATTAATCTCTTATCCTGCAGTTTGACTTTCCTTGTTTTAAAATGAAAAGTCATGTAAAAGAGATATTTAACACTACCACATTTCTCCATACTTGTAAGTTGAAAGGAATCTAAGCAGCAATGACTTTTTATAAACTAAATAAAATCCTAAAATTAAAAGCATGACTTCCATATTATGTGAAGATGAGGTAAATAAGTAATTACACTGGTATTATTCTGCATAAAATAGTCTTTATTCTTCAAGGATTCCTCAGCACAATCCTAAACGCTTGGTTTTTTTCTATTATGTCAGTTCTGAGAATTTCTGCAAAAGACTAGCATTTAGAATTGGTCAAATTATAGACTAATATTAAAACACAAGTCATTAAATATGGCAATAAAGAGCTAATCCTAGCAAACCAAATATTTCTAGTCAGAAACAACTCCTTTGACATTAGTGTCTGACCAAAACATGTGACTTTTCTAATTTCATTTTGATTGAATTATATTAAAATAGAATAATAAACTCTAATTATTAAATCCCTGACATTTTCTAATTATAACAAAATATCAAAGCCAAATGCAATTATCTTAGACAAGAGGATCTGAATCAATCAAATCAATACACATTTATTTAACATCTATTTTGTGCCATTTCTAGAAACTGGGAAAACAAAGATAAATATGCATATTGTCTCTCAGAGCTGAACATTTAGTTGGGGAGACTGACCTACTACAAAACGCACACACTCACACACACAAAATCTAGCTGGGGAGACTGATCCACTACCACACACACACACATCCCCCTAACTGGGGAGACAGACCTGCTACCACCCACCCACATACACTTCTCTCCTAGTTGGGGAGACTGACTCACCACAACATGTGTGCACATGCACGTGCACACACACTCACAAGCACACAGAACTGGGGAGACTGATCTGCTACAAAACAAAAACAAATACAGGAGCACATGTACACAAACATACTCATTCACACTCTCTCTCTCACATTACTACTCTTCTACTCTCAGGTAGCAGACATGACTAATTGATTAAGATATATTTAAAACCTAAGTGAGAACTCAGAGAGACTCAAGAGAGAGCCTAAAACCAGAAGATAGTTGGTCCAGGAGATGAAACTCAAATGCCATCTTTAGACTGGGAAGAAAAGGTAGTAGGATGTATGGCAAGAAGGCTAATTTAAGGAAAGATTATGAATAGCCAGAAATGCTAGGCAAACAAGTTTAAATTTTACTCGAGACAGCAGAAGACCAAGACATGATTGTATTAGTAATACTGATGCTATCAGTCTCAGCAGATATGTGAAGAATAGATGCGAGGAAAGAGAAAGCAAGCAGAAAGACCAGTTAATAGGCTACTGAAAAGCATAAGCAAGACACTATGAAGTCTGAATTATGGCAATGGCAGAAATCAACTGCTGATTCTAAAATGCAAAAGTAGTTGGGATTTTTATTATGTGTGCTTATAAAATAAAAGCTGAAGAAAAACTAATATTCTAATCAGAATTTCCTAATTATAACATTCAAAAAAGAAAATATGACAAATTAGAAGAAAGACTGAAATTAAAGACATGAATCACAATGATATCCAAGATTACTCAAGACTATAAATTCAGAAATAGATATTTCAGGTTTAGCATCAAGAAAGAGAACGTCCTCATGACCAGACTAATACTCAGCAAGTCTTTTCTTCCTCTTAGGGCACTAATACTCTAGCCAAACAACACTATTCACCTTACGTGCCCCTACAACACAGGGTCAAAAATCACACTGCCAGTAGGATGCAGAGAATACAAAATCTAAAGCCCTGTAGGAATCCCATTTCCCCAAACATTTAAAACTACACATTTTAAGAAATATATTTATATAACACCAATCTTCTAAGGGATAATATTATTCTACCACTATTTCATATCGCAGACATTTTTTTAGCAGCCTACAACCCATGTGCTGCATTTCAGACAGTATCAAAGAAAAGCAATTCACCTACCACCTATTCTCAACAGCTCATTAAATGAAAATTATTCTAATTGGGAGTAATTTTTTAATCTCACAAGGTCAAAGATACAGAAAGAAATTTTCTCTTTTGGAAAACAGGACTCTAGCTACTGCAAACAAAAGCTAGCATAGTGATGTGAAATCCAAAAGCAACATGTTAATAGGCATGCTAGAAAAGCCAGCATTTCTGTTTTAAGACTAAGGATATTCTCATTAAGGATAAAATTATCCTGTAGTGAATGCCAACAATGCACTACTACATGGACAAACATTCAAGGCTTCTATTTTTTTCTCATCCCAATACTTCTGTGTCCTAAAAAACAAATTCTCAAACTGAAATTCTCTTCCTCTTTAAAATGAAATGAAAAATATGACTTAGAGATAAAATTAATGTATTTATTCTAAGGAAGCAAATTATTATTATAATGTGCAATCAAGTTGGATTCCAGCAGATTTTCAGAGGTAGCAAATCAAAGGGGGAGGTGGGAGAGATGGCAGCACAATTCCTTACCACTAGGCCACCAGAGTTCCATAAGGAAGCAAATTAAATGTACACTTCATTATAATTAATCTCTTTTCCAGAAAGATAGATAGATTAGATAGATAATAGTCATGAGTAGGGTCTACTTCTCATAATGCCATTCCAAAACCATTACTAAACTTAACACATTATTCTTCCTCCTAATCAGTCACAAAACTAATCATTCTAAGACTAAGGTCAAATTCCATTCCAAGTAAAAGATCTCCCAATTTGTGGTAATGGTCCACTTACTAAGTAATACCCAAAGACCAGAAATGACCAAATTCCAGAATGGTCCTACTCCCAAACCTTCCCTGCTAAATAAAAAGTCAGCCTTCTCCTTTTAGCTCACTGTAATGGAATGTGTGTGACCTGTTCTTAGGGGCTTTTCCATTCCTTATTCACTGCTTAGAGAATGTAAATAGACCTATTCCTTCTCAAAAAAGTAGTAATTAAAAAAAAAAAAAAAGAAGAAAAATCTATGCAGTTGATCAAATAACAACAATGAGAATAAACAAAAGATAGTTTACCAGATCTCATTAACTTGTTCTCCTCTAAAACACAGAACTAAGAAAAATCTATTTAAATAACAATTTAATCTTTATTTTACATGTCAGACATCTAAAAACTTTTATGACTTGTATGACTTCTAATAAAATGGGTAGGAGAGAGGAAGATAAACTACAACTTAAATCTTCACAAAATTACTATAAACATCTTTCTGTGACATATTTTTAACACTGATGCAACATACTTAAGTATCCATCAGAGAGAAAACAGGGAAACATTTAAGAAATGTACTTCAAAGTCTAAAATTAAACACTTAAATCTATCTGGGGTTCAGTTTCTCCACCGTAAAAAAAGAAAGTATTTGGCTAGATGATTTTTAAAGTTACTTCTATGTTTATTTAATACACGTTTCAAAATGAACAATTTTGATGATTTAATTCAGATAACCAGGACAATTCTATTAAGGATATATTTTACTTACATTCTTCCTACACCTTCATACATGTTAGTTTCATCCACCAAAGTCATGATCTCTGTATCTGTAAGATGTGCATGTTTTTTTGTTCTGGTTAGCTGTTCAATCTGTATGTCTGCAAGCTTCACTTTCTGTTGCGTGTCAATAACTTTGGCTTGAAGCTCTGTAAAGGCCTAACAAATAAGTGCTTGATTTAGCAGGTAAAATACTTGATAGGAAACATTTAAGTCAAATCCAAATGCTTTTAAAACAAAACATATTAACTCCAGACAAAGCTGTGAAATTTACCAGGGCAAACACTAATGAAAGTCAATTTAACTGCAAACAATCACAGAACTATGCTAAATATTGAATTTACACTGCCTTAAGAAGATAAAATCTACTTGGACTAGCATAAATGCACATTAAATAGTAACCATTTCAAGTAGGAAGTACTCAAAAAATAATAAAATATACAATAATACTTTAGAGGATTAAACCCTCCAATTCAAAACAGGAATACAGTTTGTTTTTTTGTTTTTGTTTTGTTTTTTAATTTTTGTGTGTGTGTACCGTCAAATCAGATCTGACTGGTACAGGAGGAGATTGTCCCTCTGGGATTGTAGTTGCAGCTCCTTGCCACTAGGCCACCAGAGCTCCCCAAGGAATACAGTTTTAAAAACTTATTGCATTTGTACTGTATCTCTAGGTTCAAAAGCAGGAGAGATCTGATAGCTTAGCAGCAAAAGCTGCACAGCAATCCCAAAGGCACTTGATTCGAGGCAACCCATTGCACTATGGGAGAAGGATGGGCAATCTCCTCCCATGCAGTTAACTGCCTCTAAATATCTGGAGGGTCAGCCACAGGTTGGTTCCAACTGTACAGTACACAACAGCAGCAGCAAGTTCCAAAGTATTTTCTCAATTTCATCTTTAATATTCTAAGTATATCTCATTTATGTCTCTCAATATCCCCATAAATTAGGCACAGATGTTTTTTCAAACCACTAATTAAGGAGCTAAGTTTGTTAAGAGATAGGTGCAAAGGCATGCACAACTGTTAGACAAAAGGAAGGTATTTAAATCCATTTCTTCTGATTCCTAATACAGGAATCATCCATTCTGTCTATAAAATTATTCAAAAAAAATTTACTTTTAAGAGAAACATCAAAAAGAAAAGAAAATGCCAATTACTGATAGAAGAACTGCATCATGATCTTCAGATATACACCAAGCCAAATTCTACCCTGTGTAGATTTACTTAACTCAGAGATAAACAGGATATTCTTGTTGGAGTGTCTAGAATGATTTTCACAAATTGTCAAATTTATACCTTAATAATAACACTTGTAAGTGAAACACATGGCAAAGGCTATAACATAACTTTTACTATTACTTTGTTCTCAGGTACTTACAAGGTCTCAAAAGATTCTGGGTGAAGGAAGAGACCTAAAATTTCCTATTAGTCTCTATTACCCACTCAAAAAAAATCTGGAAAAAATAATAGAAAATAAAACTTCTGAGCAATTTTGCTGGATTTCATAATTTAATTGGTTGCCAAAAAGAACTCATTTAAGTCTATCACTCTCTTCATTTACATTTGTTGCCTACGTTTCTTAGCAGTAACACTAATGGCCTAGCACCTAAGAGACGTCCTCTTAATGGATTTTCTGCTGTAGTTGTTTCGTGTATCATCAAAGAGGAACCACCTCATAGCTGACTCTCCAGTGGTTTTCAGAGACCATAATCCCACAGGAGGAGGTTGCCCATCTTTCTCCCACCACTGGCTAGTGGATTTGAACCACATTGCATGCCTGCAGGCTGAGCACAACTCTTTAACACCAGACCACCAGAGCTCCCTCTCATGCACGATTTATAGCCTCTGAAAACATGCTGAAGGGTCAGCTATGAGCTGGTTCTGACTCCATGGCAATCAACAACAAAATAAAATTTCAAGGAGAAAAAAATATAAAATTACAAGGTAAGTCTATTTATAGTTTTATGGGTTTGGGTTTATTGTTAGCAATAACTTCAAATAATTCTGGAAGTTAGTTCACAGTTATACTGCCTCGTTAGTTCATTCAATAAACTCAGATTTAAATTTAAAGTTAGCGATCAAAAAAGTATCTAAAAAAACCTCAATGTTGTGAAGTAAGAACCGACTCATTGTTGATTATCCAGGTAGGTTAAACTGCATGGTAGGAGACTGTCCATCTTTTTCTCACAGATCAGCTAGTGCATTAGAACCACCATGGAGGCATCACCATTGGGTTTGGGCACAAACCCACTTTTAGGCACAACTCTATCTGGAGTAAAGCCCAACCTCTTGTTATTAATGAGGGAGCTCCGGTGACTTAGAGAGGGGAAAAACTGTTCTGCCAGTGAAAAGGTACATGGTTCAAATCCATCACTCACCAGCTGCTCTGTGAACTTCGTTGTTAAGTGCTGCTGAGTTGAGTACAACTAATGGAGCCCTCATGAACAACAGTTCTGAACTCTGTCCTATTGTATCATCCTCTACACATTTGAGTCCACTGCCTCAGCCACTGCTTCAAACCATCTCACTGCTGACCCTCCACCTTTCCCATACATTCCATATTCCACTTATTAATGGATATTTACAACTATTTCTCATTTTTTTATTACCTTCCACTGTAGGGTCCTACCTCTAGTATTATGTCTAATATTGTTCCTCTAAATTGTTCATAGGATTTTCAAAGGCCAGTTATTTCAGAGGTGGATGGGCAATCCTCTTCTTAGTCTGTCTTACTCTGGAAGCTCTGCTGAATTCTGTCCAACATGTGTGATCTGCTGCTGTTAAAATACCAGTGGCACAGCCTCCAGCATCACAGTAGCCAGCAATCTACCTTATTGGCAGGCGAGAACTCTATGCAGAAGAGCAAACTATGAGAAAGATAGGCAATCAACTCCCATTCGGCTTACTGCCTCTGAAAACCCGGTGGAAGATCAGCTATGGGTCGGTTCCAACTTGATGGCACACACCATCACCACTTGAGCTCCCTTCCGAAAAAGTGTAGGATAAATTACTGGATTTCAGCCCCAACCTCTGAGTGTGACTTTTCTGCAACTCACTTTCTATATTCATTTAAACTACAGTTCTCATGTCCTTTCCAATATCGCGCCCGCCTGACGGTAGAAATCTGACCACTCTTAAAATAATAAAATCTGAGCAATACAGTTTTAAATAATTATTTGTACAAAAAGGAAAGCCTAATCCTTTCTGAATCCGAGTTCATTTGTAAAACTTCACTGATCTGTTAAGTATTAAGGCGGGGGGGGGGGGGTGTCTGATGGTAAACTGGTTTAAAGCCAGGATGGGGGGAAAGGGAGCGGTTTCCGCGAAGATACCGACCGCTCCGCGGGAGACCGATGAGACAATCGATCGGCCTTGGTACAGATTTACACCCTGGAAGCCCAAAAAGCACATCTACTTTGTCCTATAAGGTGGCAATGCGTCAGAGTGGTCTCCACGGCAGTGGGTTGCGCTGGGTTTCAAAAAATGTCCTGAAATGTACACCGTTAGAAAAATAACTGACTTACTCAACTGTCGAAACTGCGAATAGCTTAAAAACACAGGTTGCAAATGAAGAGAGAAACTGCAAGTCGTCCGAAGGAATTGTAATTTCAAACACTCTCCTTGCACTTTACTACAAAAATGAGTCGCTGTGGACTCCTCACGTGTTAAAAAAGCCCTAGCGTTCAGAACTAAGGGACTGGCCAGAGGTGGGTTCTCAGAATTAAAGGGTCCCCCAGCCCAGTATTCTTCTGTTCCAGGGGAGCCGCTCGCCCCTCACCCGGTCCCGCCTTAGGAGTCTAGAAAACGATTTCCCAGTCCCCTGGGGCCTTTTTTCTTTTACGGAATTCCGTCAGTACTCTTGTCCACGGTCCCCTAGGCTTGGAAATAGACTTTCTTCCCTGACCATGACCCTTTTTTACCTTCTTCAACTCCAGATCCACGGGGGCAGCCATCTTAGTTTAATTTATGCGCCTGCGCAGCGAGAGAAAGCCGGAAAGGAGGCGGGGAAAAGACCCGCCAGGGCAAACGGCATCTTCGCTTCCCTTCTGCGCCTGCGCCTTTTTTTTTTTAGACATTGGAAAGAAATTTATTAGCTTGCTGAAGAAAATCAAAGACCACAATTTTCAATATGGATTACATCTAAACATCAAGAACAAAAATAATCATTACTGGACCAATATGAGATGTCATGATAAATGGAGAAAATTTTGTAATGGTTAATGAACTCATTTTACTTGGATCCACAATCATCATCTATGGTAATAATAATAAAAAAATTGGTGAAAAAAACCCATATTGGGATACATTGGAAAAATCTGTTTTCAATTACCTATTTATATGTATTATAAAATTATGAAGAAAAATAATGTCAATGTAAAGACATGCCGTCATTTTTTATTATAATTATTAATTTTCATGAAAGTCTACGGAGACTTACGGTTTCCAGTCATTCATTGTTGCACAGTTCTGCCCTTTTGAGCTAAGTGTAGTATTTTTAATGTCAAGTAGGCCATGATCATTTCAGTCACTTGCTTATGCTGCTGAAAGATGAACATATAATAAGGATGACAGAAGAAGAATTGATGCCTCTATGCTATGATGTCCCATGGATAGGTCTTGGAGAAAGTGAAGCCAGAGTACTCCCTGGTGGCAACCATGATAAAGCTTTGTCTCACACACTTTGGGCATGTTCCTAGGAGAGATTATTCTTTGGAGAGAGACATCATGCTTGGGAAGATGAAAGGTGAAAGACTCTCAACCAAATGAATTGACACAGTGACTGCAGCAATGGGCTTCAGTGTGTCAGAGGTTGTGACGATAAGACAGGATTAAGATCGATTATTCATAGGGTTGCTATGAGTATTACTTGACTCAATGGCATCTAACAAGTAGGCCAGTCAGTGTTAGAATGCTCTTTCATGTCCTCTACACACAGCTCAACCGACTTGATGTCTGTGTTTAATTTATTTGAAAGAGAGCTTAGTTTGTGCTGCTAAATTAAGATGATGTTTTGTTGTTTGTGCCATTGAGTCTATATGATTGTCTGAACTTTGCCCTATTCTCTGCCATCCTCACATCTCTTTCATGTTCAAGCCCATTCTTAAAGTCACTGTGTCAATCCTCTTATAGATAGCCTGCCTCTCTCTGATCATCCAGCATGTTTTTTACCAAAACTACCCCCTACTGACCACATGACCAAAGGAGTACATTTTTTTAAGGTGTATAAACTATTTATTAACAGACAAGGCCTACAGACTTATTTCCTCTTGGACACACCCACAGTACAGCCCCAAGGCCAGTGGTCTTGGTGTGCTGGCCTTGAACTCAAAGTCCCCAAAAGTGGCTAGCCCTCTGTGGGCACGGATCTTCTTCAGTCGCTCCAGGTCTTCACGGAGCTTGTTGTCCAGACCATTGGCCAGAATCTGGCTGTATTTCCCACCCTTCACATCTTTTCGTCTGTTCAAGAACCAGTCTGGAATCTTGTACTGGCGTGGATTCTGCATAATAGTGATCACATGCTCCACCTACTCTTCAGTAAGCTCTCCTGCCCTCTTGGTGAGGTCAATGTCTGCTTTCCTCAACACCGCAAGAGCACATCTTCACCCTACACCCTTAAGTGATGGCAGTGATGACAAAGGCTATTTTCCGCCGCCCATCGATGTTAGTATTGAGTAATTGCAAAATGTACTGGAACTTCTCTGGGATCACTAGAGACATGGCAGCGGCAGCAACGGCGGCATGTAGGCCTCCAGTGGAAGAGCAGCAGTACATTTTTTGCACTTTATCAACTTCACAGAGGGGAAACTATCCCAACAACAAAATCAATAACACCAAACCAATTCCCATGAGATCAGACATGTCCACCATGTTCCGATGACTCTTTCTACACATCTTAATACCAACCTTAATGCTTTAGTGGGTTCAATATCTAATGCAAAATGCTCACAGTCCACCATATTGGGGAAGCCAAAGGTTATACTTAGAATAATAGCAAAATACAGTTAAGACAGCTCCTGAAATGTGCACACAGGCACATCAGCCTTGAGTCTCACAGCACTAAGTGTTCCCAAGTTTTCAGTCTTACCAATATCAGCTTCCCACCCACAATTGTCCAACAAAGTTCTCAGTCCTGCCAATATTAGTTCAATCTTACCCTCCCCTCGGTCTCACCCCCACTCAAAGACCCTATCTCATCTCACATCAATTCTCCACTTTAGCCATAGCTGCTGCTGCCATCCCTAAATGTGTCCTATATTTTACTTGGTTGAGGGAGGTCTCTAGTCTCTGGTCGGGGGAAGATTTCAATCTCTTCTGTCAGGGGAAAATTTTCTATTTTGGGCAGTTAGTGCTGTTCAATTTATTGGTGAGACTAGTTCATTCTCTTGTAGATTGGTAAGACTTGACAATCCCCTTGTGGAATGGTAGATCCTTTTGTGGCTAAGTCAATATGCCTTACTTGCATAGTCCCACCCCTTCATATAGACAGTCATCCACACTAGAAAAACCTTGTTGAGAGACCAACTCCACAGATTTTAATTGAGTTGGGATACACTTAAGGTCATATTTTAGTTATCATTAACTTGCTTTCATTTTATTCAACTTCAGTTTAAACTTGGACATGACTAAGTCTTGAAAGTCTGTTCCACTGTAGCCCTGGGCCTTGTTTGTCTGCTCATGTTGAGCTTCTGCAACATATCTTTCCACAGATGTAGTAAATTTGATTCCTGTATAATCCATCAAGTAGCATTTATGTCTTTAATATCAACTTGCCTTTTTTGTACAATCATTGATTGTACAAAATACTATCATACACTCTCTAGTCTTATTTCTTATCACCAAGGCTATATTTTCCAATTACCAGTCCTTTTCTTTTATTCTAACTCTTGCAATCCAGTCACCAGCTATTATTAACACTCCTTCATTGTATGTTAAGTTAATTTCAGACTGCAAAAAGTGATAGCAATCCTCAGTTTCTTCATCTTTGACTTTTACAGCTGGTGCATATATTTGAAAAATAGATGTGTTGACAGCTCTTTTTTTTATGCAATGGATAGTGTCCTATTACATCATTGTACATCTTGACACGTTCCTTTACACAATGAATGGGACACCATCTGTCGTCAATTAGTCAATCGTGGCATTGTAGAGAATATGATCATCTGATTCAAAACAGCCATTCTCAGTCCATCTTAGCTCATTCATGCCTAAGAGGCCAAACTTTATGCATTCCATTTCATTTTTAACAACTTTCTATTTTCCTAGACTCATACTTTATACCCTCTATATTCCCATTATTCATGGATATTTGCAATTGTTTCTGCTCATTTTTTAGTGTCTTCCAACCTGAGAGGCTTTACCTCAACCAATATATCTAACAATGCTCCTCTGTTATTCATAAGATGTTCTAAGGCCTATTATGGCTTTTGGACTGTGTGGATCACAACAAGCTATGATTGACTCTGAGAAGAATGGGAATCCCAGAACATTCGATCGTGCTAATGCAAAAACTATGCTTGGGCCAAGAGGCAGTCATCAGAACAGAGCAGGGAGACCCGGGATGGTTCAAAATCAAGAAGGGGGTCCGTCCGGGATGTATTTTGTCTACATGCCTTTTCTATTTGTATGCAGAACAGATCATCCGAGACGCTGGGCTGTACCAGGAGGAATGTGGCATCAGGATTGGTGGAAGAATCATCAACAACCTGCCTTATGCAGATGACACAACGATGCTTGCTGAAACTGAGGAGGACCTGAAGCGCTTAATGCAGAGGGTCAAGGACTGTAGCCTTCAATATGGATTGAAGCTCAACATCAAGAAAACAAAGATTCTCACCAATGGGCCAGTTGGCAGCATCATGATAGATGATGAAGAGATTGAGATAGTTACCAGTTTTAGTTTACTTGGTTCCACAATCAACACTCTTGGTAACAGCAGCCAGGAAATCAGGAGATGAATTGCATTGGGAACGTCAGCTGTGAGGGACCTCTCAAGAGTACTGAAGAGCAACGACATCAGGATGGAGACTAAGGCGCGCCTGATCCAGGCTATGGTCTTCGCAATTACGTGCTATGCATTGGAGAATTGGACAGTGACTAGGGGTGATAGAAAGAGAATTGATGCCTTTGAGCTGTGGTGCTGGAGAAGAGTGTTGAATATACCATGGACTGCTAGGAGAACAAACAAGTTTGACCTGGAGAGGGTGAAGCCAGAATGCTCCTTGGAGTCAAGGATTCTGAAGCTTTTTCTAACATACGTTGGGCATGCTGCAAGGAGGGACTGGTCCTTGGAGAGGGACATCATGTTTGGGAGAATGGAGGGATGGCGCAGGAGAGGAAGACCCTCAATGAGATGGATCAATTCTGTGAGTGGAGTTGTGGGAATGAGTGTGTTTGAGACGGTGAGATTGGCACAGGATAGAATGGCATTTAGGGCTCTTGTACATAGGGTCACTATGAGTCGCAAGCGACTCGATGGCACATAACAACAATAACAACATTATTTCAGAAGTGGAGGGCCAGTGTATCCCGGTCTGGAAGCTCCACTGAAAACTGCCCACCATGAATGACCCTGTTGGAATTTGAAATACTGATAGTATGTCTTCTACCATCACAGTAAAATAAAAGTCATGCCAGTATCACAAATTGACAGGCAAGGGTTATATCCATGCAGCAAACTATAAACTGTTGGTGAAGCTGAACCTTCTATTTAGTCCTTTAGCTAGCTAAGCCTGGTGCTGAAAGGGATGTGTAAGGAAAGATCAGTCCATAGCCTCAGGGATATGAGTCTATGGAAAACTTGGTGTGTTCTTCTAATGAACTAATTGTGTCTGAATGCACCCTGAAGACCTACTGGACACAGTTCTCTAGAGAAACACAGTAGGTTTGCCGGAGGGGTATGGTGTGTGTGTGTGTTAAAGAAAAAAAGTACATATTTTCTAGGTCTCATCCCAGACAAGTAGTTGCTGTACATTCAGCTTCAATTCATGGTACTTATTCACAACAGAGAAATATTGCCTGGTTCTGTGCTATGTAATTAATATGTTTGAATATGTTTGCAGTCATTGCGTAAAACCTTTCCACCTCAGAGGTTTACCCTCCACTGTGTTCAAAAATAGTCTGTTGTGATCCATAAAGCTTTGATTGGCTAACTTTCAAAAATAAATTATGTCTGTCTCACTCTGGAAATGCCACTAAGACACATCCACTCTGAGTGACCTCTTCCATATTTGAAATAAAAGTGGCATAATTTCCTGCATGATAGCAACATGCACACCATCTCAGTATGACAAAATGACAGACAGGTGGTAACATTCTCAAACTTACTTAAAATTGTAGCAAGTGAGGCTTGGAAATAGGGACTTTTGCAAATTCTTCTGATGACTTAATGCACTCAGAATCACTGTACCACAAAGGATTTTTCAACAAGGAAATATTGCAGAAAGTACCACATGATAAAGACTCAATAGTAAGGAAGGAAGAAGTTCAAGCTACACTGAAGCATTGGCTGAAAAATAAGGCCCCAGGGATTGGTGGGATATCAACTGACATGTTTCAACTAACAGATGCAGCTATGAATGTGCTCAGCAATCTATGCTAGGAAATTTGGAGGACAGTTGCCTGGCTGACTAACTAAAAGAGATCCTTATATGTTCCCATTTCCAAGAAAGGTGATCCAACAGAATGTAGCAATTACCAAACAATACCATTAATAAAACATGTAAGCAAAATACTGTTGAAGAGCATTCAAAAATAGCTATAACAATACATAGAGAACTGAGAGAGGTTAAAGCTGGATTAAAAAGAGTCTGTGGCACCAGGGATATACTTTCTAATGCCAGATGGTTCCTGGCTGAAAGCAAAGAATACCAGAAGAATGTCTATTTACACTGTATTGACTATGCAAAGGCATTTGTGTAAATCATAATGGTTTATTGCTTACACTGAAATTTTTCTTTCTCAGCCAATTCTTTTTGGTACAGTGGCTCTGTATTCTTCTTCTGATGCATTCAATATTCTCTCATAATATGCTTGAGTATTGCAACTCAAGGCTTGAATTTGTTCTTCAGTTCATCCCTATTGATTTTCTGATTTCAGTTCCTTGCACATTTCATTGTAATACTTTGCTTTGGCTTCCTGAGCTGCCCTTTGAAATCTTCTGTTCGGCTCCTTAACTTCCTGATTTCTTCCCTTTCCTTTGGATTCTCAGTGTTCTAGTGTAATATTCAGAGTCTCTTCTGATTGTTGTTGTTATGTGCCATCGAATCGCTCGCAACTCATAGCGACCCTATGTACAAGAGCCCTAAACGCCGTTCTATCCTGTGCCAACCTCTCTGCCTCAAACACACTAATTCCCATCTCCCCACTCACAGAATCAATCCATCTCATCGAGTGTCTTCCTCTCCTACGCCGTCTCTCCACTCTCCCAAACATGATGTCCCCTTCCTATGACCAGTCCCTTCTTGCAACATGCCCGAAGTATGTCAGACGAAACTTCAGAATCTTGACTCCAAGGAGCATTCCAGCTTCACCCTCTCCAGGTCAAACTTGTTTGTTCTCCTAGCAGTCCATGGTATATATCCAACACTCTTCTCCAGCACCACAGCTCAAAGGCATCAATTCTCTTTCTATCATCCTTAGTCAATGTCCAACTCTCCGATGCATAGTACGTAATTGCAAAGACCATAGCCTAGATAAGGTGCACCTTAGTCTCCATCCTGATGTCGTTGTTCTTCAGTATTCTTGAGAGGTCCCTCACAGCTGACTTTCCCAATGCAATTCATCTCTTGATTTCCTGGCTGCTGTTACCAAGAATGTTGACTGTAGAACCAAGTAAACTAAAACTGTTAACTATCTCAATCTCTTCACCTATCTCAATCTATCATGATGCTGCCAATTGGCCCAGTGGTGAAAATCTTTGTAGTGACCTTCCTTATCTTCCGATGTGAAAATCTTTGTTTCCTTGATGTTGAGCTTCAATCCATATTGAAGGGTGCAGTCCTTGACCTTCTGCAGTAAGCACTTCAGGCCCTCCTCAGTTTCAGCAAGCAGCGTGTGTCATCTGCATAAGGCAGGTTGTTGATGACTCTTCCACCAATTCTGATGCTGCATTCCTCCTCATACAGCCCAATGTCTCGGATGATCTGTTGACGGCCCCCTTTCTTGATTTTGAACCATGTAGTGTCTCCTTGCTCTGATAGACATTCTTCTGGTATTCTCTGCTTTCTGCCAAGATCCATCTAACATTAGCTGTAATATCCCTAGTACCACAACCTCTTCTCAATTCAGCCTGCACATCTGGCAGTTCTCTGTTCAGCATGTTGTTGTTGTTATGTGCTGTCGAGTCACTTGCAACTCACAGCGACCCTGTGTACAACAGCCCTAAACTCTATCTGTCCTGTGCCAATTGCACTGTCTCTAATACACCATCCCGATTACCCCAGTCACTGAATTAATCCACCTCATAAAGGGCCTTCCCTTCGTGCACTGTCCGTCCACCCTACCAAGTATGATGTCCCTCTCCAAGGACCGGTCCCTCCTTACAACATGTCCAAAGTATGTTAGACGAAGCCTCAGAATCCTTGCCTCCAACAAGCCGCCCGGTTTAACCCTCTCCAGGATGAATCTGTTTGTTTTCCTAGCAGTCCATGGTACCCTCAATACTCTTCTCCAGCACCACAGCTCAAAGGTATCAATTCTCCTTCTAGCCTCTTTAGTCATTGTCCAACTCTCTGATGAGTAACAAGTGATTGCAAAGCCCATGGCCTGTATCAGATGCACCTTAGTTTCCAGAGAGACACCATTGCTCTTCAGAACTTTGGAGAGGTCCCTAACAGCAGACTTTCCCATCACAATATGTCTTTTAATTTCCTGGCTACTGGTGCCAAAAGTGTTGACTGTGGAGCCAAGCAAACTAAAGCTGTGAACAATCTCAATCTCTTCACCATCCATCCTGATGCTGCCAATTGGTCCAGTGGTGAGAATCTTTGTCTTCTTGACATTGAGCCTCAATCCATATTGGAGGCTGCAGTTCTTGACCCTCTGCAGCAAGCGCTTCAGGTCCTCCTCAGTTTCAGCAAGCAGAGTTGTGTCATCTGTATAACACAGATTTTTGATAGATCTTCCACCAATCCTGACTCCACATTTCTCCTCATAGAGCCCAGCCTCCCCGATAATCTGTTCTGCATACAGGTTGAAAAGGTATGGAGACAGGACACATCTCTGGCATACGCTCTTCCCAATTTTGAACCATCCAGTTTTCCTTGCTCTGTTCTGATGACTGCCTCCTGGTCCAAGTATAGGTTTCTCATTAGCACGATCAAGTGTTCTGGGATTCCCATTCTTCTCAGAGTCAGCCACAGTTTTTTGTGATCCACACAGTCAAACGCCTTTGCATAGTCTATGAAACACAGATAGACATTCCCCTGGTATTCCCTGCTTTCAGCTAAGATCCATCTAACATTAGCTACAATATCCCTAGTACCAAGACCCCTTCTAAACCCAGCCTGGACTTCTGACAGTTCTCTGCTGATGTGCTGTTCCAGTCTTTTTTGGAAAATCTTCAATAGAATAAATAAAGAGAAAGACTATAACCCTAATGCACACGTTTCCTGATTTTAAACTAAGCAATATCCCTTTGTTCTTTTCAAACAGCTGCTTTTTGTTCAATGTATAGGTTTCACATGTGCACAATAAAGCCATCTGGGAATCTCATTCTTCTTAGTGTTATTCATATAATTTATTATAATCCACATAATTATCCATATAATTTATTGTAATCTACAAAGCAGAATGCCTTTGAATAGTCAACAAAGCACAAGTAAATGTCTTTCTGGAATCCCTGTTTTCAGCCAAGTTCTATCCGACATAAGAAATAATATCCCTTATTCCATGCTGTTTCTGGATTCAGCTTGAATTTCTTGCAGTTCCATGATTATATAGTGCTTCAGCTGCATTTATTTTTTAAAATTTCCCAGCTGCTTTTTTAATAGGTTTCAGCAAGTTTTCACTTGTATGTGATATTAATAATGTTGTAAATTGTTGTCGATTCAAGCATGAGTCAAAAGAAACCTAACGAAAAATAGATGTGAACCATGTCCTATCTTGTGCCATCCTCATCATCTCTGATGCTTGAGCTCATTGCTGTAGTCATTGCCCCTCTTACCAACATGCCCAAAGTATGTGAAGTGAAATTTTATCATCTTTTCCTCCAAAGAGCACTTTGACTGCACTTTCACCAAGAAATATTGGTTCTTTAAGTAGTCCATAGAATATTCAGTACTCTAACACCACAGCTCAAAGGCATCAATTCTTCTGTCATCCTTATTCATTTTCTAGTTTTCAGATGTACATCAAGTGATCAGAAAGATCATGAACTGAATCAGGTTCACCTTAGTTCTCAAACTGACATCATTGGTCCTCAATAATTTGGAGAGATCTCTAACTGTAGACTTTCCCAGTGCAATAAATCTCCCGATTTTCTCACTGCTGGTACCAAAGGTATTGATTTTGGGTACAAGTAAAATGAAGTTGTTGACAGCGTCAATATTTTCTCCATCTATCATGATGTTGCCTATTAGCCCAGTGGCAAGAATTTTTGTTTCTTAATGTTGAGATGCAATACATAATGAAGGCTGTATTCTTTAATCTTCTGCAGCAAGTGCTTCAAGTTATCCTCACTTTCACCAAGCAAGATTGTGTTATCTGCATAACACAGCTCATTGATGAATCTTCCTCCAATCCTGATGCTACATTTTTCTTTGTAGAGCCCAACTTCTTCAATGATTTGCTCAGCATACAGATTGAATAGATATGGAGAGAGACTACAACCCTGACATACATCTCCCTTGCTCTGTTCGCACAACAGCCTCCTGATATTGGTATAGGAGGTTTTGCATGAACACAATTAAGTGCTTTGGGATTCTCATTCTTCTCAATGGTAACCATAGTTTGCTATGATCCAAAATGCTAAATGTCTTTGCATAGTCAATAAAGCATAAACGGACATTCTTCTGGTGTTCTTTACTTTCAGCCAGGATCCATCTGACATCAGCAATAATATCCCTGGTGCCATGATATCTTCTTAACCCTGCTCGAACATCTGGCATTTCCCTATCGATATATTGTTTTAGGCATTTTTGAAATGATCTTCAGCAGTATTTTGCTTGCATGTGATATTAATGATATTCAGTAGTTTCCACATTCTCTTGGATTACATTTCTCGGTAATGGGAACAAATATGAACCTCTTCCAATCCTTTGTCCAGACAGCTGTTTGAGGCAGTTGAGATCTAGATGGTAGGTCTTTTTTATTTGATTAACAGTCAGTTGTGGGCTGATAGGTAATTTTTATTTAATTAACAGTTAGTTGTGGGCTATTTTGACTTTTGGGTTTAATTAGCAGTAAGCTATTCAAACCAATTAGGACCTGGTGGGTGGGCCTTTGTGATTAAAAGTTGGTAAATTATGTATACTGCATTGAAACAGATGAGGGAGAGATTAATTTAAAAGTGATATATGATAGGGTGTTATGGTTATCACAAGAGTCCAGAATTAAGGTGGCATAGTGGAGTGTACTGGGGCAGTGGAGGGGGCGGGGTGAGGGGGGATTGAATACCAGTGAAAGAATTTTTCTTTTACTTTTCAAAAAGAGGAGTGAACTGAAGGGGAGGAGGGCTGGGCAGGGAGAAAAGTGCAACAATGAATGAATGGAAATCCAAAATCTCTGTAAATGCTCATTAAAATTAATAAAATATAATAAAGTTGGTTAGAGCCTGAGAGACTCTTGTTTGAAACAGTTAGCATCTGGAAGGTAGGTCTTTTTATTTGATTAACAGTCAGTTATGGGATGATGGGTCTTTTTATTTGGTTGTCAGTTGTGTAATGGAAAGTATTTTTAATTTCATTAATGTTCAGTTGTGGGCTTGGAGAATCCTTTTTAAACCAATTAGGACCCTATGGGTGAGTCTTTGTGATTAAAAGTTGTGATTATGGAAGTAGACTGTCACATCTTTCTCTTATGGAACAGCTAGTGGGTTCCAACTTTTGGTAAGCCATTGAGCAATTTTGCCACTGTGCCACCAAGACAGCCTTTTACATTACATTAATTGTCTGTATGGTGTTATCATTAATCAATTTTTCTATCACTGTGACTCAAAATTTAGTATAAATAGCTGGTTACCATAACTGAACATTTTGATTAAGGATGATATCAGAAAATCCTGATCAAAAGGGAAAAAAACACAACAGTATTTCAAATTTTCTCAGCACATGTATTTTGTTACCATTAAATCAGATCTGACTTACAGCTGATCTTTGATCCTTCAGCGAGTTTTCAGAGACTGTTAATGCATAAGAGGAGATTGCTTATCCTTTTTCCAAGGAGCAACCAGTAGATTTGAACCACCTGCCTCTGGGTTGGCCTTATAACTCCTTACAACTAGACTACTATGATTCTAATAATGTAAATGGCACTTTCTCAGAGAAAGCTGATTCTTTTCAAATTCTGGTATCTTCTGGGGATGTTTAAAACTTCCTAAAATTTAGCTGCTTGAACAATTTTAAAAATTGAAGAGCAGGGGAGGTATTTAAGATGGCATCTGAACTCTTGGCCCAAAATGCAGGGAAGGAGCAGTACAGCTCCTCCTATTTATAAGCACTGTGTTCTAATTTTTTTTTTTTTTGAGGCTCAACTATGTTATTTATTGTTCTTAAGTCCCGGAGCAAATTCCATCTACAACTAGGTTGTTTTACAACTCGGAAGTCCGTATGCAAGGCAGAGGTAAAGTAAGGAACTGCTTATGGAGTTTTCTGTCAATTCCAACAACCAAGAAATAGTGAGAAGAGTTGGGACCTCAGAAGGCTTTTAGGACCAAATTAGTAGGCTCTTGTGTCCAGGAGAAAACGAATATACTTCCCAGTAATATTAATGCTCACCCACAGGTCTTCTGGGAGGATCTAAATCGTTGAAGTGTCCTCCTTTGTTTCCAGCTGGGAGCTGGGGCCTGTCGGTCCTGTCAGCCACGAGGACCACCCTTAGCCAAGTGTCCTTCAGATCCACGCTTAAAGCAAATGAGTGGGAGCTTCCTCTCTACTACCTTGCCTATCTGTGGCTCTCGTCTGTGATACTGTCTACTGAAGTG
>NW_006399845.1:10748008-10764702 GCF_000299155.1 Elephantulus edwardii | reverse complement strand
ATTGCATGAGTTCCTTGGTTTTTCAATGCAGCATAGTATTCCATTATGTAAATATACCACAGCTTCTCTATCCATTCTTTTGTTGATGGGCACTTAGGTCGTTTCCAACTCCTTGCTATTGTGAACAAAGCTGCAATAAACATGGGTGTGCATATAACTGCTTGGATGTGTGTTCTCAGTTTTTAAGCAGAACCTATCCTGTCTCAGTTCCCCTGAGATATTTACATTTCTCATTCTTGAGGAGAAAATTCAGGAAGATCTGTTGTATTAGTTCTTCAAACTGAGAAGGGATGTAGAAACCTGCTTAGCTGTTAGCATTCTTGCTGTTGTTGACGAGTGAAATTATCTCCCTACCTATTCTAGGTTTTTTTGCTTCCTTCTGAGTGGCTATTATTTGAAACTTAAAATCTGGAGAACCAATTTCCAAGCAGGCATGGCTAATCACTGGGATAGAATTGACTTAAATTGTACTTGTCTTAGGGCTTGCACCATCTTGGGGTCTCTGCATTATAGTTAAACTGCAAGTTGTTGTCTATTAGGACCACCAGGAGTGGATAATGAGATTAGCAAAATTAAAAGGAATCTTTTCAAAAGAGTTTCAAATTCAATGTTCTTTTGCTGTTGTTGTTAGATGCCGTTGAGACAAGTATAACTCATAACGACCCTATAAACAACAGATCTGAGCTCTGTCCTTGCCTTTGCCGTCCTAACAATCTTTGACATACTCAAGTCCATTGCTGCAGTCACTGTTATCAATCCACCTGGTTGAGGGTCTTCTTCTCCTTCGCCATCCCTCTGCCTTTCCAAACATGTCCCTGACCACAGATTTTCCCAGTACAATATGTCTCCTGATCTCCTGATTACCAGTACCAAGTGTATTAACTGCAGATTCACACAGTAAGGAAATAATAAATTTCTTTCCTGGGGATTATTTTCCTTTTACTACACACAAACATATATCAAGATTTTAAGAGAACCAAGATCTTCACTGGATGGTTCAAAATCAGGAAGGGGGCCCTTCAGGGTTGTATTTTGTCTCCATACCTTTTCAATCTATATGTAGACAGCTCATCCGAGACACTGGGCTGTACGAGGAGGAATGTGGCATCAGGACTGGCGGAAGAGTCATCAACAACCTGCCTTATGTGGATGACATAACCCTGTTTGCTGAAACTGAGGAGAACCTGAAGCACTTTTTGCAGAAGGTCAAGGACTGCAGTCTTTGATATGAATTGAAGCTCAACATCAAGAAGACAAAGATTCTCACCACTGGGCCAATTGGCAGCATCATGATAGATGGTGAAGAGACTGAGATAATAGTTTTAGTTTACTTGGTTCCACAGTCAACACTCTTGGTAACAGCAGCCAGGAAATCAAGAGATCAATTGCATTGGGAAAGTCAGCTGTGAGGGACCTCTCAAGAGTACTGAAGAGCAACGACGTCAGGGTGGAGACTAATGTGTGCCTGATCCAGGGTATAGTCTTTGCAATTACGTGGTATGCATCGGAGAGTTGGACAGTGAATAGGGATGACAGAAAGAGAACTGATGCTTTTGAGCTGTGGTGTTGAAGAAGAGTGTTGAATATACCATGGACTGCTAGAAGAACAAACAAGTTTGTCCTGGAGAGGGTGAAGCCAGAATGCTCCTTGGAGTCAAGGATTCTAAAGCTTCGTCTGACATACTTTGGGCATGTTGCAAGGAGGAACTGGTCATTGGAGAGGGACATCATGTTTGGCAGAGTGGAGGGATGGCGCAGGAGAGGAAGACCCTCAATGAAATGGATCCATTCTGTGAGTGGAGTTGTGGGAATGAGTGTGTTTGAGACGGTGAGGTTGGCACAGGATAGAACGGCATTTAGGGCTCTTGTACATAGGGTCGCTATGAGTCGCAGGCAACTCGATGGCACATAACAACAACAACAACAACATTACAAGATATTATAACACTTCGGTTGTAGAGAATTGTATGTTGGCAATTATTACTGAAGAGGTTTTTTCCACAGTCTTTTATGTACTCATGAAAACACCAGGTGTTTTCACAGCTGTTAACATTTTCTTTTCTCTGCTGTCTTTTAAGATATTTATTTTGTCTTTGAGGTCTGCCCTTTTACTCTGATATTTATGTATGTAGATTTTCTTCATGTCTTTCTGTAGAATCTAATGTGTTTGTTTAACCTAGGGACTCATGTCAATTCTGGAAAAAAATATTTAAATACATCACATGGAATGTTTGCCCTCTATTGTTAGCTCTCATTTTCTTCTAGAATTCTGTTAGAAATATATCAAAGTAGCCATGTCTCTTAACCTTTACATTTCATTATCTATCTCTGTGTGCCTGAGTCCTGGGGGATTCTTTAGCTCTCCCCTCCAATTTCCTAACTCTTTCTTTCAATTTTCTAGTTTAATGTTTAAGCTGTCCATGAGTTATTTCAATGACTCCGTACTTTTGAAAGTGTAAAAAAAAATTCTATTTGGGTTTTTTAGAAATGTTAATTACTATAGTCTTAACATTCTGTTTGGTCCTTTTTGAAATCCAACTGTTTTGTTTCATAATAATGTATTTTTACTTAATAGTAAACAAAAATAGGACACTATTAACATAACTGTACTGTTTTTGTTGTTGTTGTTAGGTGCCATCAAAGTAAATATGACTCACAGCGACCCTATGAACCTTGTCTTATCCTGAGCCATCCTGACAATCTCTAATTATCCTCACAATCTATCTCATTAAGGGTCTTCTTGTCTTTCACCAATCCCTCCCCCTTTCCATGCATGATGTCCCTCTCCAAGCAAAAGTTTATCCTAGTAACATTACCAAAGTATGTAACATGAAGCTTTCCCAAGGAGCCATTTGACTGCAATTTATCTAACTTTATTCTTTTGGTAGTCCATGGGATATTCAGTAGTCTTTTCTAATACCACAATTCAAAGGCATCATCCTTATTCAATGGCTAATTCTCAGATGCATAATAAGTGATTGAAAAGATCATGACCTGAGTCAAGTGCAGTCCTCAAACTAACATCATTACTCCTCAATAATTTGGAAAGGTCCCTGAATCCAGGCTTTTCCAGTACAATATATCTTCTGATCTCCTGACTGCTGTTACCAAGTGTATTAATTGTGGATCCAAATAAATGAAGTAATTTACACTTTCAATCTTTTCTCCATCTATTATGATGTTGCCTATTGGTCCAGTGGTGAAAATTTTTGTTTTCTTTCTGGAGCAAGTAAATCAAGCCTATTTGATGCAATAATTTTCTTGCATAGTCTTAGGGATCTTCTTTATAATGGAGCATAATATCTGCAACTAGAGATGATTTTGCTTCCTCTTTACAAAATTGGATGCTTTTTATTTCCATTTCTTGTTTTACCACTCTGACTAGGACTACCATTACATTATTGAATAGAGTTATGATAAATTGCATCCTAATATGGTTCCCATTCTCATGAGGAATGTTTTCAATATCTTTCAATTAAGAGTAATGTTGGCCATTGGTTTGGTATGTGTATATATATAATAGATTGTGTTGAAGGATTTTCCCACTATTCTTGGGGTTTTTAAAAAATTTTATTTTATTCATTTTAATGAACATTTACAGATTTCAGATTTCCATTCATTCATTGTTGCACTTTTCTCCCTGCCCAACCCTCCTCCTCAGTTCGCTACTCTCTTTGAAAAGTAAAAGAAAAATTCTTTCATTGGTATACAATCCCCCCGCACCACGCCCCCTACCACCCCGAGTACACTCCACTGTTGTTGTTAATGTGCCGTCGAGTTGCTTGCGACTCATAGCGACCCTATGTACAACAG
The DNA here is from genome assembly GCF_000299155.1 of Elephantulus edwardii. Lineage (NCBI taxonomy): Eukaryota > Metazoa > Chordata > Mammalia > Macroscelidea > Macroscelididae > Elephantulus > Elephantulus edwardii. The sequence continues at coordinate 10,760,889 of NW_006399845.1, read as the reverse complement.
CCCTAAACCCTGCTCTGTCCTGTGCCAATCGCAGTGTCTACGATACACCCATCCCAATTACCCCAGTCACTGAATCAATCCACCTCATAGAGGGTCTTCCCCTCCTGCACTGTCCCTCCACCCTCCCAAGCATGATGTCCCTCTTCAAGGACCTGCCCCCTCCTTACAACATGTCCAAAGACGAAGCCCCAGAATCCTTGCCTCCAAGGAGTAGCCTGGTTTAACCCTTTCCAGGGTGAATGTGTTTGTTTTCTTGGCAGTCCACGGTACATTTAACACTCCAATATGCAACCTTAATTCTTGACTTTTGTGAGAACCATTATATCCTATGATACATAGTTTTTAAACTGTTCTCTCCCTCATCTGTTTTAATGAAGTATACATAATTTATGCAGTTTTTCTCAGTCTTACCCCAACCTTGCTGTCAGTCTCACTCTATAAGTGGCACCATGCAGTAGCTGTCCTTTTGTGACTGAGAAACTTCACTCAGAATAATGTCCTCCAGGGTCACCCATTTGGAATAATATTGCATGAGTTTCTTGTTTTTCAATGCAGCGTAGTATTCCATTGTGTGAATATGCCAGAGCTTCTCTATCCATTTGTTTGTTGATGGGCGCTTGGATTGTTTCCAACTCCTTGCTATTGTGAACAACGCTGTGATAAACATGGGTGTGCACATATCTGCTTGGATGTTGATTATGGTCTCTTTAGGGTATATTCCCAATAGTGGAATTGCTGGGTCAAGTGGTGTCTCTATTTGCAACTTTTTGAGAAAGTGCCACACCACTTTCCACAATGGTTGTACCATTTTACATTTCCACCAACAGTGAAAAAGGGTTCCGGTTTCTCCACAACCTCGCCAGCATTTGTTGCTTGCTGTTCTGTTAAATTTTGCTATTCTGACTGGAGTGAGATGATATCTCATAGTTGTTTTGATTTCCATCTCTCTTAGAACTAGGGATTTTGAACATTTCTTCATGTGCTTGTTGGCCATCTGAATGTTTTCTTTGGTGAAGCGTCTGTTCATATCCTGTGCCTATTTTTCTATTGGATAATTTACCTTTGTCTTGTTGTGGTGCTCAAGTATTTTATAAACTCTAGATATAAGTCCCTTATCTGACATGTCATTACCAAATACTTTTTCCCAGTCTGTGGCTTCCCTTTTTACCCTGTTGGAGAAGTTTTTGGATGCGCATGGGGATTTGAATCTTAAAAGGTCCCATTCCTTCTCTGAGAAAACACCAAATGGCGATGACGCAGGTGCAGCAGGAGGGCCTGGAGGACCTGGGGGCCCTGGGATGGGAGTCCGCAGCTGTTACCGTGGAGGCTTCGGTAGCGGTCTACGGGGCCCGGGGCCCTGGCCATGGACAGGGCCGTGGGAGGGGCCACGGAGCTCAAGGAGGCAAAGCCGAGGACAAGGAGTGGCTCCCCGTCACCAAACTAGGCCGCTTGGTGAAAGATATGAAGATCAAATCATTGGAGGAGATGTATCTCTTCTCCCTGCCCATCAAGGAGTCTGAGATCATCGACGTCTTCCTGGGCGTGTCCCTCAAGGATGAAGTGTTGAAAATGATGCCAGTGCAGAAGCAGACACGTGCTGGCCAGCGGACCAGGTTCAAGGCCTTTGTCCCCATCGGAGACTATAATGGCCATGTTGGCTTGGGCGTCAAGTGCTCCAAGGAGGTGGCTACTGCCATCCGTGGGGCCATCATCCTAGCCAAGCTCTCCATTGTCCCTGTGCGGCGTGGTTACTGGGGGAACAAGAATGGCAAGCCTCACACCATCCCCTGCAAGTTGACTGGGCGCTGTGGCTCTGTGTTGGTGTGTCTGATCCCTGCACCCCGAGGCACTGGAATCGTCTCGGCCCCTGTGCCCAAAAAGCTGTTGATGATGGCTGGAATTGATGACTGTTACACCTCAGTCAGAGGCTGCACAGCTACCCTGGGCAACTTCGCTAAGGCCACCTTTAATGCCATCTCAAAGACCTACAGCTATTTGACCCCAGATCTGTGGAAAGAGACGGTGTTCACTAAATCTCCCTACCAAGAATTCAGAGATCACACAGATCACACCAGAGTCTCCGTGCAGAGGACTCAGGCTCCAGCTGTGGCCACCACATAGTGGATTTTCTATAACAAATAAAGTGAATTAAGTTCTAAAAAAAAAAAAAAAAAAAAAAAAAGAAGGTCCCATTCATCTATTTTTATCTTCTCCTGGTTGTAGATTTTTCAGGATACTTGGAAGACTATTTATTTTGTGGTTTAGGACTACTAGAGTTCTTCCAAGCTTTTCTTTAATGAAGTTTATAGACCTTGGTTTTAGTCTTAGGTCCATGATCCATCTTCAGTTGGCTTTTGTATATGGAGTGAGGTGTGGATCTTGCTTGAGTCTTCTGCAGCTAGTTTTCCAATTTTGCCAACACCACTTATTAAAAAGATTGTTGTTTTCCCACTTAACTAATTTTATCTCCTTGTCAAAAATCAGTTGACCATAGGTAGATGGGCTGATTTCCAGGTTCTCAATTCTATTCTACTGATCTATGTGTCTGTCATTGTACCAGTACCATGCTGTCTTAACCACCATGGCAGTGTAGTAGGATTTGAAATCAGGGAGTGAGAGGCCTCCTACCTTTTTTCTATTTTTAAGGAGTGCTCTGCTTATTCGGGGCTTCTTTCCATTCCAAATGAAACTGGAGATTACCTTTTCCATCTCATTGAAGAATGAGATTGGTATTTGTATTGAGATTGCATTGAACATGTAAATTGCCTTTGGTAGTATTGCCATTTTCACAATATTGAGTGAGTCTTCCTATCTATGAGCAATGGATATTCTTCCACTTCTCCAGGTCTCTTTTTGTTTCTTGTAGTAATGTTTTGTAGTTTTCTCTGAATAGATCCTTTGTGCTTCTGGTTAGATTTATCCCCAAGTATTTAATCTTGTGATTAGCTATTGTGAAAGGTATTGTTTTTCTTAGCTCTGGCTCTGTATTCTCTTTGTCACTGTAGAGAAATCCAACTGATTTTTGCATGTTGATCTTGTATCCTGCTACTTTGCTGAATTGGTCCACTGTGTCCAATAGATTCCTTGCTGAGTCTTTAGGGTTTTCTAGGTATGCTATCATATCATCTACATAGAGAGAAAATTTTACCTCTTTCCCAATTTGGATACCTCTTATTTCTTTCTCTTATTGCTATCACTAAGACTTCCAATTCAATATTGCTATTCCTATTTTTCCCTTTTTTTTATTTTAAACTTTTAAAAAATTCATTTTAATCAACATTTATAGAGATTTTGGGTTTTCATTCATTCATTGCTGCACTATTTTCTCTACCCTCCTCCCCAGTTCATTCTTTCCCCCCCCCTTGAATGTCTGTTTTAATTGTCCAATTGTCACAGTGTTTGTCAAAGCCAGTTGTGACTAATCTCCTTTGTCAGTGGCTATTCCTATTTTTAAAAACATTTTTATAGGATGGTGATGGTGGGCATAAAATCTGAACCAACTGACAGCTGATCCTCCAGCAGGTTTTCAGAGATGGTTAATTGCACAGGAGGAGATTGTACATCCTTCTCCCATGGAGCAATTGGTGTCCTCGAACACCTTTGGGGTTGCAGCACAGCTTCTGTTAAGTTTTGTCAAATACTTTTCTGTATTCTGTATCAATTGAGATAATCATATGTTCTTTTCCTTTGCTTTACTGATGTAACAGATAACACTTTTTTTCTAATGTTGAACTCCCCTTAGTTATCTAGTGTTAATCCCACTTGATCATGAAGAAAGCTTTAAAAATATGATATAATAGTCTATCAACTAGAAGTTTGTTAAGGTTTCTTATACTTATGTTCATAAGCTATTCTGGTTTACAATTTTCTTTCTCAGAGGTATTTTTGTCAAGCTTTGGTATTAAGGTTATATTTGCTTCATAAAACAAATTATGGAGTATTCTCTCTTTTTTTATATTCTGAAATAATTTGAGAAGAATTAGTCATCTCCTCTCTGAATGCTTGATAGAATTTGCCTGTGAAGTCATCTGGGCCAGGGTTCTTTTGGTTGAGAGTCTGTTCAATTTCTTCTTTTATGATGAGTTTTTTTTTCCTAATTTTCTAAGTCTTTCTGCATTTGTTTACATTGCCAAAAAGTTACTAAAAATGTATCTATTTCCTTTAGGTTTTCAGATTATTTCCTTTGTAGTAGTCTGTTGTTACCCTTTTTCTTTTAGTCAGCTCTGGGTCACATCACCCTTTTCATTTCTTATTCATTTTATTTGCTGCTTCTCTCTTTGCCTTTGTTAGATTTGCCAGTTGATTTTATTAATCTTTTAAAGACCTATCTTCTAGTCTATTTCATTCTTTCTACTATTTCTTCTGTTTCATTTATTCCTACTCTAATATTTATTGTTTCCTTTCTTCTAGAGACGGTAGGTTTTGCTGTTATTTTTAAATTATTAATGTTAGGTTAAGGTACTACTGATTTTGAGTCTTTCTTCTTTTTTGATGTCTGTGTTTACTGTTATAAATTGATCTCTGCGTACTGCTTTTCTGTGTCCCAAAGATTTTTGTTATGTTGTGTTTTAATTTCATCAGTAAATTTTTTAAAATTTCTTTTATTACTCGGTAGTATTCAAGCAGGGTATTATTTAATTTCCATGCACTTGATTCCCCACCCTGCTGGATGTCCTGGTTACTGATTTCTCATTTTATAGCAGCATGAGCTGAGAATATAATTTTTAACATTTCTATTTTATATTTTAATTTATTGAGCTTTTACTTTGTGACCTAACACATGTTCTGTTCTGGAGAATGCTCCACGAGCAGTGGAGAACAGTATATTTTGAGTTCTGATTGGATAAAGTGTTCTGTATGTCTCTAAGATCCAGTTGCTTAATGATTTTGTTCAGTTCTTCTGAATCTTTGTTGAGTTTCTTTCTGGTCATTCTGTCCAGCCACAAAAATACTGTATTAAAGTCTTCTATTATTGTTGGGTTTCCTTGCTCTGTTCTGACGACTGCCTGTTGGTTAAAGTATAAGTTTTGCATTAGTACAATCAAGTGTTCTGGGATTCCCATTCTTCTCAGAGTCAGCCACAGTTTGTTGTGATCCACACAGTCAGATGCCTTTGCATAATCAATGAAACACAGATAGATATTCCTCTGGTACTCCCTGCTTTCAGCCAAGATCCATCTAACATTAGCTACAATATCCCTAGTACCACGACCCCTTCTAAACCCAGCCTGGACTTCTGGCAGTTCTCTGCTGATGTGCTGTTCCAGTCATTTTTGGATAATCTTAGCAGAATCTTGCTTGCATGTGAAATCAATGATATTGTTCTATAGTTTCCACACTCTGTTGAGTCACCTTTCTTTGGAATGGGAACAAATATAGATCTCTTCCAGTCAATTGGCCAAGGGGTTGTTCTCCAGCTTTCTTTTCTTTTTTTCTCCAGCTTTCTTGACACAACTTGGTGAGCACATCCAGGGCAGCATCTGTTAGCTGAAATATGTCAATTGTTATACCCTCTATTCCTGGGACGTTATTTTTTTGCTATTTCCCTCAAAGCAGCTTGAACTTCTTCCTTCATCACCTTAGGCTCTTGCTCATATGTTGTTTCATTAAATTCTTCTGTGTCTGCCAATTCCTTTCAATACAATGACTCAGTATATTCTTTCCATCTTCTTTTGATACCTCCTGGATCGTTTAGTACTCTGCCTAAAGCATCCTTGATTATAACAACTCAAAGTTTGAATTTGTTCTTCAGTTCCTTGAGCTTAATAAATGCTGAACAAGTTCGACCCTTTTGGTTTTCTGACTCCAACTCCTTGCACATTTCATTGTAATACTTTATTTTGTCATCCTGTGCTACCTTTTGAAATCTTCTGTTCAGCTCTTTTGTATCTTGAATTCTTCCTTGTGCTTTGGCTTCTCTGCACTCCAGTGCAATATTCAGAGTTTCTTCTGACATCCACTTTAGTCTTTTCTTCCTCTTCTGTTTTTGTAATGAACGTCTGCACTCTTCTTGGATGATACCCTTGATATCCTCCCACAACTCATTTGGTCTTTGCTCATTAGTGTTCAAGGCCTCAAACCTGTTCTTGAGATGGTTCTGAAATTCAGGTGGGATAGACTCAAAGTTATATTTTGGTTCCCATGGATTCAAGTTCATTTTCCTCAGCTCCAGCTTGAACTTGCATATGAGTAGTTGGTGGTCTGTTCCAGTCAGCTCCTGGCCTAGTTTTCACAACTGATATTGAGCTCTTCCAACGGTTCTTTCTGCAGATGTAATTGATCTGATTCCTATGCATACCGTCAGGTGAGATCCATGTGTATAACCTGCATTTATGTCTCTTAAAAAATGTGTTTGCTATGAATAAGTCATTGATTGTGCAAAATTCAATCATTCTATCTCCAGCTCCATTTGTCTCTGAGTACATGTGTTCCAACTACTGAGTCTTCTCTGTTCTCAACTTTTGCATTCCAGTCACCCATTAGTATCAATGCATCTTGATTGCATGTTCGATTGAAATCTGACTATAAACGTTGGTAGAAATTTTCTATTTCCTCTTCTTTTTCTCTGGTTGTTGGTGCATATATCTGAATGATAGTGGAATTCACTGGACTTCCTTGTATGTGTATGGATATTATCCTGTCACTCACAATATTGTACTTCAAGACAGATCTAGAAATGGCTTTTTTAACTATGAAAGCAACCCAATTTTTCCTCACCTTTTCAACTCCGGAGTAGTATATCATATGATCATCCAATTCAAAATGCCCAATGCCGGTCCATCTCATCTCACCAATGCCTAGTATGTAAATATTTATGTGTTCCATTTCCCCCTTAACAATATCTAATTTTCCTACATTCATGGTTCTCACATTCCATGTTCCAATTACTAGTGTCTGCTTACAACTGTTCTGCTTCCTTTGTATTTCCATACTCAGTTGCCCTTTCTGTCATTCTATGTGTGTTCTATTGTACATAGGGTTTTCAGAATCCTGCTATTTTGCAAGTGGATGGCCAAACCTTCTTCCAAAATTAGGAAGGGCTTACACCAGGGATGTGTCCTGTCTCCATAACTTTTCAACCTGTATGCAGAACAGATCATCCAGGAGGCTGGGCTCTATGAGGAGAAATGCGGCATCAGAATTGGTGGAAGATCTATCAACAATCTGCATTATACAGATGACACAACTCTGCTTGCTGAAACTGAGGAGGACCTGAAGTGCTTGCTGCTGAGGGGTCAGGGACTGCAGCCTTCAATATGGATTGAGGGTCAATGTCAAGAAGGCAAAGATTCTCACCACTGGACCAATTGGCAGCATCAGAATGGATGGTGAAGACATTGAGATTGCTTACAGCTTTAGTCTGCTTGGCTCCATAATCAACACTCTTGGCACCAGCAGCCAGGAAATTAAATAACCTATTGCGATGGGAAAGTCTGCTGTTAGGGACCTCTCTAAAGTACTCAAGAGCAACAGTGTGTCTCTGGAGACTAAGGTGTGTCTGGTACAGGCCATGGTCTTTGCAATCACTTGCTATGCATCAGAGAGTTGGACAATGACTAGGGAGGATAGAAGGAGAATTGATGCTTTTGAGCTTTGGTGTTGGAGAAGGGTGTTGAGTGTACCATGGACTGCTAAGAAAACAAACAGATTCATCCTGGAGAGGGTTAAACCGGGCCGCTCCTTGAAGGCAAGGATTCTGAGGCTTTGTCTGACATACTTTGGTCATGTTATAAGGAGAGACCGGTCCTTGGAGAAGGACGTCATGCTTGGGAGGGCGGAGGGCAGGCGCAGGAGGGGACGGCCCTCTGGGAGGTGGATTGATTCAGTGACTGGGGCAATCGTGATGAGTGTGTCAAAGACAATGAGATTAGCACAGGACAGAGCAGAATTTAGAGCTGTTGTACATAGGGTTGCCATGAGTCGCAGGCGACTCGACGGCACTTAACAACAACAACAACATTATTGTGGTGGAGTTGTATTTTCTTTTTCTCTCTTTGAATCTGTTCTAAATGATCTATATATCTTACAATTCTAAATTTTGTCTTGTATTTTGAGGGAGGTGTTTTAATTGTTGTGTACTATCGAATCGGATTCAGATCCGACTGGCACAGGAGGAGATTGACCCTCATCCAGCGAAGCGTCTGGTGAATTCAAACCATGCCTCCAGGATTGCAATTGCAGTACAGCTTCTTGCCACCAGAGCTCCCTAAACACTCACACTCACTTTCTCTCTCTCTCTCTCTCTCTCTCTCTCTCTCTCTCTCTCTCTCTCTCTCCTCTTGTTTTGTACCATTGAGTCGAATCCGACTGGCAAAGGAGGAGATTACCCCTCCTTCTCCAGAGGAGCATCTGGTGGATTCAAACTGCACATCTTCGGAATTGCAGTGCTGCTACTTGCCACTAGGCCACCAGAGCTCCTTCACAGTTCTGTTGTTGAGTACCTATTCACCATTCCAAAGAAAGGTGACCCGACAGAGTACGGAAATTATCGAACAATATCATTTATATCACATGCAAACAAGATCCTGCTGAAGATTATCTTAAAACGACTGGACAGCACATCAGCAGAGAACTGCCAGAAGTCCAGGCTGGGTTTAAAAGAGGTTGTGGTATTAGGGATATTATAGCAAATTCTAGATGGAGCTTGGCTAAAAGCAGAGAGTACCAGGGGAATGTCTGTGTTTCATTGACTATGCAAAGGCATTTGACTGTGTGGATTACAACAAACTGGCTGACTCTGAATAGAATGGGAATACCAGAACACTTAATAATGTTTATATGAAACCTATACTTGGACCAGGAGGCAGTTATCAGAACAGAGCAAGGAAACATTGCATGGTTCAAAATCGGGAAGGGTGTATGCCAGGGATGTGTCCTATCTCCATACCTTTTCAATCTATATCAGGACAGATTATCCAGGAGGCTTCGCTGTATGAGAAAGAATGTAGCATCAGGATTAGAGGAAGACTCATCAACAATCTGCATTATGCAGATGGCACAACCCTGCTTGTTGAAACTGAGGAGGACCTGAAGCGCATGCTCCCGAAGGTCAAGGACTACAGCCTTCAATATGGATTGAAGCACAGTATTGAGAAAATAAAGATTCTCACCACTGGGCTAATTGGCAGCATCATTATAGATGGTGAAGAGATTGAAATTGTTAACAGCTTTAGTTTGCTTGACTCCACAATCAACACTCTTGGTACCAGCACCCAGAAAATCAAAAGACAAATTGCATTGGGAAAGTCTGCTGTCAGAAACCTCTCCAAAGTACTGAAGAGTCTGGGCAGTCTGGAGACAAAGGTGTACCTGATTCAGGCCATGGTCTTTGCAATTACGTTACTATGCATTAGAAAGCTGGACAATCACTAGGGATGCTAGAGGGAGAATTGATGCTGCTAGAAGGAAAATTTATGCCTTTGAGCTGTGGTGCTTGAGAAGAGTACTGAATATACCAAGGATGCCTTGGAAAACAAACAAGTTCGTGTTAGAGAGGGTGAAACCAGGCTGCTCCTTGGAGGCAAGGATTCTGCAGCTTCGTTTGACATACTTTGGACTTGTTGCAAGGAAGGACCAGTCCTTGGAGAGGGATGTCGTGCTTGGGAGGGTAGAGGGACAGCACAAGAGAGGAAGACCTTCTATGAAGTAGATTGATTCAGTGACTGGAGTAATGACTGGAGGTATGTGAGAGACAATAAGACTGACACAGGACTGAGCAGGGTATAGAGCTATTGTATGTAGGATTGCTATGAGTCACAAGTGACTTGATGGCATGTAATCATAGCAACATATATTATTTATAGTTATGACTTCTTGTTCAAAATTGTGACCTTTTGATCACTATATTATGCCTTTCCTTGTCCTAACAGGGTGCTCTTGTGACTTCATGTGAACAGAGTTGCACTGCTAACCCAAAGGTCACACATCTGTGGTGGTTCAAATTCACCAGTGGCTCTGCAAGAGAAAGATGTGCAATTTCCTCCTGTGCAATTCAGAACACTGGAAACTTACTGGAGGAACAACTATGATTCTGTTCCAACTCAACAGTAATGAGTTTGAGAGTCTATTTTATCAGAAATTAATACTGCCAATCCTGTTCTTTGTTGATTGCCATTTGCTTGATATTTTTTCCTACACCTTTTGGATTTTGATCTTTTGTCCTTGTGTCCAATGAGTGTCTCTTGTAGACAGCATATTGATGTGTCATGTTGTCTTATCCACCTGCTACTCTCTTTCTCTTTACTAGTATATTTAATTAATTCATGTTCAGTGTCATTACCAAGATGTTTGGTTTTATTGCTGTTATTTTGCTGTACTTTTTTGTGGGCTTGTTAGGCAAAATTGGTGAGGTGAGGTTGGAGGAAAGTTTAGGGCAGATACAGATAGGAGAAAAGAAATAGGAAAACAAGGGAAGGTGGAATATCCATCCTGGGACAATGGAGGGTGAATGTCATATGGTTTCTGGAGCCTAAATATCCAATCTAAGAAATATACATGCCTTATGTTCTAAGGAAAGAGATGTGCGTGGTAAGGAAGCAGCCTAAGTGCTCAAGACTAAGACCAACGAACCAGAGTGAGAACATCCACCAACATTGGTTTCAATGTTACTGTCCTTCATTTACGTAAAACTCACCCCAAAAGACTATATAAACCTACTATATATATATATATATATATATATATAAACTTAACCCCCTCGTAACTCATCATCTTTCCATTTTCCCTTCTGTGGAGAATGACCTCTTCCAGAGTTCCTCACTCTGAAATGCACTGTTTCTACCTTCTAATAAACTGGTTAGATACTACAAGACTACTACTTTTAGCAAGTAAGCAAAGGCTCTTTTCACAGCCACACATGTTGCAACACCAACAAAGGTTCTTCAGAGCCACTGAAATTGCTCTACACTCTGGTGTCTCTGGGGAGCCCACTTACTGTTGTCTCTAATCTGGTTCAATTTTTGACCATGCAAGGGAGACCAAAGCCAGGACACTCACCACATGCTAACAGGCTGATTTCTGTGTTCCATCTGCTTTTATGCGCTGAGTTTTTGTTATTATTTTCTTATTTTTTTCTTATTTCTTTCTTTGCTGTTGTTTCTGTGTTTCCTAAGTTTTTATAACTTCCCTTTTTTCTTTTGATAAAAATATTAAATAATATTTATTATAATGTACTTTTACTCCCAAGTCTAGCTTAGTTCACACTTTTTTTTTCTTGAAATAAATTTTTTGTTATATACTGGTTTGTTTAAAAAGCTCACATACATTGTTTTTCACACCCGATCCATCCTCTTTACCCACCCCTCCCTCCACCCATTAAATTGTGCAACCCTAGGTTTAACCACCCCGCATGACCCCACCCAACCCCACCCCTGCCTATCATCACCCTTCTTCTCCCACCCTACTTTAGAGAGGTCCCTGACAGCCGACTTTCTCATCGCAATCCGTCTTTTTAATTTCCTGGCTGCTGGTGCCAATCCTCATACTCATTCTACAATAATGGTCTAACATAGTATTTGTCCTTCTGGGACTGAGTTACTTCACTTAGCATAATGTTCTCCAGTCCCTCCCAAGTTAGGTTGTGATTTTCAAAATCATTGCTTCTGTGCACTCTGTAGTATTCCATCGTGTGAATGTACTATAATTTCTCAATCAATGTGATTGTAGTTGGACATTTGGGCTGTTTCCATGTTCTTGCAATGGTGGAAAATGCTGTTGTGAACATTGATACACAAATCTCTATTTGTGCCTCAGTTCTCATTTTCTCAGAGTATATTCCAAGTAGTTGAATAGCTAGGTCATATGAAATTTCATTCTATCTTGAAATCACTTTGACTTCCTCTCCATTTAGAAGTTCTCCAAGTTCACTTCTTATTCTCTCTTTTTGCACTTTAGTTGCCCTTCCTCAATTGCAAGCTAGTATCTCTAGTTCTGTATTTTTGAGGTTTGTCAGTTTGTTGTTTATTTCTATGTCTGAGTCAGTGTCTGAATAATGTTATGAAGAAAATGAACTTCCAAGAAAACAAATTGATCTGTCTTAGGGAGGGTGAAACCAAGTCTCTGCTCCCTGGAGGCTAGAATTTTGAAGCTCTGCCTCATTTACTTTGGGCATGTGGCCAGGAGAAATCAGTCCTTGGAGAAGCACATCATACTCAGAAGATGGATGGGCAGCACAGGAGAGGGAGACCCCAATGAGATGGACTGATACAATAACTGGGGTGATGGGGGTTTGTGTGCCAGAATTAGTGAGATTGGCTCAGGACAGGGAAGGGTTCAGAGCTGCTGTACGTAGGGTCGCCATACATCGCAGACGACTCAATGGCACATAACAACAATAATATACTATGATAGGTTTGGAAGCAAGAGCGACATCCACTTCCTAAATAACATGCCTCCAGAAACTCTATAAACTTTGATAGAGGGGCTTCAGCCCTCTTGTTCATAGGGTTGCTATGAGTTGTGCTCGACTCAAAAGCAATCAACAACAACAACAACAACAACAACAACATGTTAATTTCAGTTTGTTGACTTTCATTCTTGGGTTTTGTTCTAAAGATATCCCTTTGACCAAAGAAGACATTCAGATGGTGAACAAACACATGAAGAAGTGCTCAAAATCCCAAGCTCTAAGAGAGATGCAAATCAAAACAACTATGAGATATCATCTCACTCCAGTACGAATACCAAAACTCAGCAAAGCAGCAGACAACAAATGCTGGCAAAGTTGCAGGGAAACGGAAACCCTTATTCACTGTTGATGGCGTTGTTGTTGTTGTTATGTGCCGTCGAGTCACTTGCGACTCATAGCGACCCTATGTACAACAGCCCTAAACTCCCCTCTGTCCTGTGCCAATCGCACTGTCTCTGACACTCCCATCCCTATT
>NW_006399845.1:10722401-10745283 GCF_000299155.1 Elephantulus edwardii | reverse complement strand
TAGATCATCCACCAATCTTGACCCCACATTTCTCCTCATAGAGCCCAGCCTCCCGGATAATCTGTTCTGCATACAGGTTGAAAAGGTATGGAGATAGGACGCATCCCTGGCATATGCTCTTCCCAATTTTGAACCATGTGCAACCACCGTGAAAGACAGTATGGAGCTTTCTCAAAAAGTTGGAAATAGAAGTATCACTTGACCCAGCAATTCCACTACTGGGAATATACCCTAAAGAAAACCATAACTGCCACCCAAGCAGATATATGCACACCCATGTTTATTGCGGCTTTGTTCACAATAGTAAAGGGTTGGAAACAACCCATGTTCCCATCAACAAACGGATAGATAGAGACACTGGTATATTCACACAATTAAATACTATGCTGCCTTGAAAGACAACTCATGAAATATTATACTGAATATAATGGATGACTTTGAAGAACATTATGCTGAGTGAAATCCCTCAGTTACAAAAGGACAAATACTGCATACTGTCACTGTTATAAAATGGGACTGACATCAGGGTTGGGGAAACTTAAGAAAAGGGGTTAAATGTATATTGCATTGAAACAGATGAGGGTAAGAATTGTTTAAAAGGAATATATGATTAAATATTATTTTCATGACGAGTCTAGCATAAGAGCTGCATAGTAAAGTCAACTTGTGGAGGTTGGGGGGACTGTATAACAATAAAATAATTTTTTTTCTCTTCAAGGAGAAGAGTGAAATGAGAGGAGGGGTGGCTAGGGAGGAAAGTGTGCAACAATGTATGAATGGAAATCCAAAGTCTCTGTAAACTTTCAGTAAAATTTTAAAAAAGATAAATCCCCTTGAGATTTTTTTTTAGATATAGTTGATCTAGTTGCCATAATTCCATTAATTTCTGTTTACCTGGAAACATAATCTCACCATCATATTAAAGGGAAAATTTTTCTGGAATGTAATCTTCAGCTGGGCAGTGTATTGTTTTCTTTTTTTGTTTCTTTCAGAGTGTTACATGTGTCATCCCCATTGCCTTCTTATCTGCATTGTTTCTGCGGAGCAATCAGAGCTTAGTTTTCCTTTGTAGGTAACTTCCTTTTTCCCAAACAGCTTCCAGTATTCTTTCTTTGCTTTAATTTTGGAAAATTTGATTATTATATGCTTTTGTATTTTTCTTTTGAAGTTTGTATTGCTTAGGATTTACACGCATATTTTCGGTTGTTGTTGTTACGTGTGTTCTAAATCCAGCTTGAATTTCTGGCAATTCCCTATCAATATACTGTTCTAGCCATTTTCCCACAATCCTCAGCAGGATTTTACTTTTATGTGCTACTAATGATTCAGTAATTTTCACAGTCTGTTGGATCACCCTCTTTTTTTTTTTTTTGTTTGGAACAAACATGGATCTCTTTCAGTCAGTTGCCAAGTAGCTGTCTTCTGTATTTGTTAGCAGAGTTGCATCTGTTTCCTGAAGTACTTCAACTGGCACCTTAACAAGTATTCCGTCAGTTCCTAGAGCCTTGCATTTTGTCTATGCATTTGGTGCAGCTTGGACTTCTTCCTTCAGTGTTACTTATTCTTGTTCATATGCTACTTGCTGAAACGCTTCATTGTTGATACAGTGACTTCCTACATCAAATATTTCACCTATAGAACCCTTCACTCAGTGTTGCAACTTGAGACTTGAATTGATTCGTTAGCTCTTTCAGCTTGACAAATACTGAACATGTCAATGACCTCTTCAAAGTGCTACTAAGGTGTGCCTGATTTAAGATATGGTATTTTTGATTGTTTTCTATGCATCTGAAAGTTGAACTGAAGGAAGGAAGACTAAAAAAGAATTGATACCTTTGAATTATGATATAAGCAAAGAGTATTGAATATTCTATGGGCTTCCAAAAGAAGACATAAATCTTTCCTTCTTCTATTCCAATGCGGTGTTTAAAAGAAAAATATGATTAAGCATGATTTGCATGACAACAGTCCAGAATAAGAGTTGTGTAGCAAAGTGGACTAGGATGGGGGAGAGGGTGTAAATTATGGAACAATAAATGAATTTTTAGGGGAAATGCAAGTTATCTGTAAACTTTCATTAAGATCATAATTTTAAAATTATTTAAAAAATAAAAAGTAAGCATTAAATCTGTCTTGAAGGAAGTACAACCAGAGGAAACTTCATCTCACTTGTTGTTGTTGTTATGTGTCATCGAGTCACTTGTGACTCATAGTGACCCTATGTACAAGAGCCTGAAATGCCGTTCTATCCTGTGCCAACCTCGCTGTCTCAAACACACTAATTCTCACCTCCCCACTCTCAGAACTGATCCATCTCATCGAGGGTCTTCCTCTCCTGTGCCACCCCTCCACTCTCCCAAACATGATGTCCCCCTCCAAGGACAAGTCTATCCTTGCAACATGCCCAAAGTATATCAGACGAACCTTCAGAATCGTTCACTCCAAGGAGCATTCCGGCTTCACCCTCTCCAGGTCAAACTTGTTTGTTCTCCTAGCAGTCCATGGTATATTCAACACTCTTCTCCAGCACCACAGCTCAAAGGCATCAATTCTCTTTCTATCATCCTTAGTCAATGTCCAACTCTCCGATGCATAGTACGTAATTGCAAAGACTATAGCCTGGATCAGGTGCACCTTAGTCTCCAGCCTGACGTCATTGCTCTTCAGTACTCTTGAGAGGTCCCTCACAGCTGACTTTCCCAATGCAATTCATCTCTTGATTTCCTGGTTGCTGTTACCAAGAGTGTTGACTATGGAACCAAGTAAACTAAAACTGTTAGCTATCTCAATCTCTTCACCATCTATCATGATGCTGCCAATTGGCCCAGTGGTGAGAATCTTTGTCTTCTTGATGTTGAGCTTCAATCTGTATTGAAGGCTGCAGTCCTTGACCTTCTCCAGCAAACACTTCAGGTCCTCCTCAGTTTCAGCAAGCAGGGTTGTGTCATCTGCATAACGCAGGCTGTTGATGATTCTTCCACCAAACCTGATGCCACATTCCTCCTAGTACAGCCCAGCATCTTGGATGATCTGTTCTTCTTTGAGCATATTGTCAAGAATGACTCGTCCTTGGAGGGAGACATCATACTCCCTTCAAGGAAAGGTAGAAGGCAAGGGAAGGAGAGGAAGACCCTCCACAAGATGGACTGACTCAGTAACTTCCACAGTGGACTTGTGCATAACAGGGATCGTGAGACGGCACAGGAAAGAACAAGGTTTAGCTCAGGTCACTATGAGTCACAGTTGAATGGAAGGCACCTAACGACAATGACAACAACTTTTCAATACCTTATCAGAAATTTCTAGTATATTTTCTTTCTCTGAAATGTTTTCTGGGTTTTTATTTTGGTAATTTTTTTGTGCCATCTTGTCTTGATATTTTGAGTGGTATGAAGTTATTTTTTACCCCTGAGACATTGTGCTGGTGATGTCTTTCTTTGTATTATTTTGTTTTGAGATATCTGATTCAGTCATGCAAGTGTATTATGCTACATCTAATCCTGAAATTCTTGGTATTTCACTTTCTGAGTTCTAGTGCGCATGATAGAGAATGGATGTGTGCATCCCCCTAGGATGTGTTCCTACACAGATTTGAATCTTTAAAACTCGTAGGTTACTCCATTTTTCACTCAGAAGCTTCTAAAATGATAGGAATAAATTTCTGAAAGCCCTAAAGAGTTTTCAGTCCTTGGACACATGTCTTAGAAGTAACCATGATGTACCTGCTTCTCAATTTTTTTACAAAAACAGACTTCACACTCTAGGCTTCAATAGCACAGTGCAGCTTCTAGGGTCCAATCAGTCAACTATGGAACCTAAAAAGGTGATATATTATCCCTTAGGTCTGCTTAACTTGTTACTATTGATCCAATTACAATCACAACAACCCTATTTTGTATTGAAGAATTGTGTCTTCTATAAGGTTTTCTTGATTGTAATTGAAACCAGGTCGGGTAGCTTCTCTTTTGAAGTGCTCCTGGATCGGTTCAAACTGTCAATCTTTACGTCAGTAGTTAAACACAAACCATTTATCCTGCTCAGGTCTGCTTTCCCACGCTAAACACATTTGTTCATTCAATGAATACTGAACATTTGCCCTCTGGGGCCTACAACAACAATAAGAAAAAATTCTTAGCCTCATGATGCACACATTCCAGTGATAATATAATAATTATTATAATGGGGAAAGACAACCAATAAGCATGCAAATAAATATCTTTATTTATTAGCAAGTAAACAAGGAGGAAAGCAACCATGTGGTTAGATACTGGTCACCTAGATTCCAGAAAGGTATTCTGGTGCCATTGTTTGGTCACAGCTGATAACCAAAACACCAGCAGTTTACACCCACCAGCCACCCCATGGACGAAGATGGGCAGACAGTCTCTTCTCATAGAAATTCATGGCCTTGGAAACCTGATGGAGAGTATCATGAGTTAGAATTTATTTGAGTTTGGGTTTGGAAAGGTTCCAGGACCTCTGAGAGGATAGAGAGTCTGAGACGAAATCCAAAATATGAGGAAGAGCCAGTTGTACAGAAAGAACTTCGGACAGAGGATTCCAGTTCAAGAAAATAACAAGAACACAGGCTTTAGGATGGAAAAGACTTGGAGTATTTGAAGAAGATAAAAGTATAAATCCAAGTGTGGCTTGATAGGGAGATTGGTAGAAGATGACTTCAGAGAAGTAGACAAAAGCCAGACTGTGAACTGTTCAGGCATTAGAGCAATATTCTCAATGTGATGGGAAGCCACTGAGCGATTTCAAGTGGAAATTAATATGATCTGAAAGCTACTTCAGGGGCATTACTGTGGGTTTAGGCAGAGAATGGACTAGAACAAGCAAGAATGGAAACAGGGCGACCAGTGAGATTATTGTTGTCGTCAGGAGAATGTGATGGTGCTGTGAGCTAGAGTGATGGCAATAGAGGTCAAGAGAGGTAGATGGGCTCTGGTAGACTTTAGTGAACTTGATGACAGAATGGATATCAAGAGGAGTGGGAAGCAATGTAGGAAACAGAGAAATAAATTTAACTTGCAATCTCGAAATGAATATGTTGAAATGATATGATTCTAACTATATGACATTACATATAGTAAAGGCAAAACTTTAAACATTAAAAAGTTAGTCATCATCAGAGTCTCAAGTGAGGGTAGGAGGGATGAATAGGAAGAGTACAGGTGAAATTATTCTGCATGATATTGTAGACACATGACATGCATTTGACAAAATTCATGAAATTGTACAAAACAAAAGATGAACTTGAAAGTAAAGTATAGAATTTTGTTAATAATAATGTATCAGTATTAACAACAACAACAACAAATGTAACCCTTATATTCATGATGCTGGTAATAGGAGAAACTGTGTAAGAGAGTTTTTGTTGTTAAGTACCCATTGAGTCATTAGACAACTCATTTCATTCATAGCCACCCAATGAATGGAAAACCTGAACACTTGTTTAACTTTCATCATTCCTCCAAGTTCATAGTTTCCGGAGATAAGCTATTTCAGAAGTGGATGCCACTACTGTTTCCAAGCCTGTGTTTTGGAGTTTGGTGGGGTTTTTCTGTTGCTTTTTTTATTATTATTATCAATTTTAATGAAAGTTTACAGAGACTTTAGATTTCCATTCATTCCTTGTTACACTATTCTCCCTGCCCACCCCTCCCCCCACCCCCAGTTCGTTCTTCTCTTTGAAAAGTAAAAGAAATATTCTTTCATTGTTATACAATCCCTTCCCACAAGTTCACTCCACCATGCAGCCTTCATTCTGGACTCCTGTCATAACAATAATGCCTAATAGTATATCCCTTTTAAACAGTTCTCTCCATCATCTGTTTCAATGCAGTATACATTATTTTATCCCCTCTTTTCTTAAGTTCTCCCCAACCCAGATGTCAGTCCCATTTTATAACAGTGGCACTATGCAGTATTTGTCCTTTTTTAATTATTATTAATTTTAATAGTATTTGTCCTTTTATGACTGAGATATTTCACTCAGCATAAAGTTCTCCAGAGTCACCCATTTTGTATAATAGTTCATGAGTTCCTTGTTTTTCAATCCAAGCCTGTTTTTATCTGGGAGCTCCACCAAACACTGTCCACCATGGGTAACCATTATTGCATTTGACACATCAACGTCACAGTGTTTAGCATCACAGCAACCACGAGTTACCTCTGTACAGCAAATTGACAGACAAGAAAACTATTTGACCAAAAACAATTAAAACCAGGCCTGAGGGCTGTAGATTAAAATCACCCACCTTTGGCTTGGTAGCATAACTTTCTATCCACTAGACCAACTGAGCTCTCTCTGATTCACAACACTTCTATGAACAACAGATCTAACCTTTGTAAAAAAACAAGTATTTTTTGCATAAGTTTTTGTGTAAGCCTAAAGCTTCTCTAAAAAAAATTTTTTTTTATTCCAAAAGTGTGCAGAGGTCAATTAGACAAAAGAGAGTGCATACTATAGAATCCCATTAAATAAAGGATATCATTTATATAAATATAAATTATTCATAATTTATAAGTTTTATAAAATATAATTTCATTTCTATAAAGTTCTAGAAAATGCAAACAAATCTATAGTTATAAAATATGTGATTGTCTGATTGTACCTCTGTTTCCCCACACAGAAACTGAGTATGATACAGTATAGTATCTGCCTCACAGGGTCTTTTTGAAGATTAAATTAATTAATATATGCTGAGTATTTAGAAAGATGCCCAGAACATTAGTATTTTTTAATTGTGCCCTATTGATTAAAGTTGTACAAGTGTTTAGGTCATTCGTTCATAGGGTTATTGTGAGTCCTCTACGACTTGATGGCACCTAACAACAGCATTATAAATATAATGTATTATGGTTTCTTTAACTCTATCTCACACCCCCCCTTGTTGCTTCATACTGTCTTGAATGTCTCCAGACCCTTCCCTAAAGCTCAAAGTCACCCCTCTGGAGAGGTTCTCTGTCACTGGAGCCTGGCCTGTCAGGAAACTTTTGAGAAAATGGTATTAAACAGAAATAAAAGCTTTGATGATTTTCTTCCAAGTGGCCTAGGCCACCTCCTGATATCCTTAAAAAAGGGAGGGAGGGGAGATAGTCCGGCCTAGTTTCCTTTAAAAATATATTCTGCACAATGGCGTGCCTGGTAGGAGGTTGGGTGGGGGCATTTGTAAAACTCTAAAGGGACCAAGGGTGGGAAGGATCTTCCCCAAATGACACATTCATCAAGAAACAATGAGGTAACCCTCCCAGCTCACACAGTAAGGTTTGGCTCAAAGATCTTCCTAGGAGGGAAAGGAGACTTAGCTGTGCCTACTGAATAAAGAGTTAGAGGAAGTTCTGTGAAGAGAGGAAGTGAGTTGTTGCTAGCAGGAATTGACAGTGGCCTTTCTCAGGCATTTTGCCACAACTGATTATATGTGTTATGAAAAAGTCCAAGGAAAGTGAATATTTTTGGTCAGTCTTGGTGATTTCAACCTACATAACTGATGCAGCTGAGTAATAGTATAACAAAGGCTGGGCTACTTGTCCCATTGCTCACAAGAGAAAGTGCGGATGTGGGGCCAGCCAGAGGGGAGAGCCAAGAGGAGAGACTCTGCCCTGAACAGGAAATGAATCAAAGCAGTGAAATCAAAAGCTCAGAGGAAAATGCTTGTCCTTATACAGAGGCCATTTTCTATGTTGTTCTATAGTTTCTACATTTAAGATGTTGCATCACTTTTTTTGACCCGGTAGTTATCAGTTGTCAAACTAGCTCAGTATTTCTTAAGCTCAAGGAACCGAAGAAGAAATTCAAACCTCAAGTTGCAATACTTAAGGATGCTCTGGGCAGAGTATTAAATGATCCAGGAAGCATTAAAAGAAGATGGAAAGAGTATACAGAGTCATTGTACCAAAAAGAATTGGCAGACACAGAAGAATCTCATGAAACAATATATGAGCAAGAGCCTATGGTGATGAAGGAAGAAGTTCAAGCTACTTTGAAAGAATTGGCTAAAAATAAAGCCCCAGGAATTGATGGTATATTAATTGACATACTTCAGCTAAGAGATATGCTGCCCTAGATGTGCTCACTAAGTTGTGTCAAGAAATCTGGAGGACAACCACTTGGCCAACTGACTGGAAGAGATCTGTATTTGTTCCCATTCCGAAGAAAGGTGATCCAACAGAGAGAGGAAATTATTGAACAATATCATTAATATCAGGCAAAATAATAAAAATCATGCAAGCAAGATTCTACTGAAGATTATCCAAAAATGACTGGAATAGCACATCAACAGAGAACTGCCAGAAGTCCAAGCAGGGTTTAGAAGGGGTCATGGTATTAGGGATATTGTAGCTAATGCTAGATGGATCTTGGCGGAAAGCGAGAAGTACCAGAGGAGTGTCTGTGTTTCATTGATTATGCAAAGGTGTTTGACTGTGTGGATCATAACAAACTGGTTGACTCTAAGAAGCATGGGAATCCCAGAACACTTGATCACACTAACGCTAAACCTATACTTGGACCAGGAGGCGGTCGTCAGAAGAGAGCAAGGAAACACTGCATGGTTCAAAATTGGGAAGGACCTACGCCAGGGATGTGTCCTGTCTCCATACCTTTTCAATCTATATGCAGAAGATATTATCAGAGAGGCTGGGCTCTATGAGGAGAAATGTGGCATCAGGATTGGAGGAAGATTCATCAATAATCTGCGTTATGCATATGACACATCCCTACTTGCTAAAACTGAGAAGGACCTGAAGTGCTTGCTGCAGAAGGTCAAGAACTGCAGCCTTCATTATGGATTGAGACTTAATATCAGGAAAACAAAGTTTCTCACCACTGGGCCAGTTGGCAGCATCATGATGGAAGAAGAGATTGAGATTGTTCACAGCTTTAGTTTGCTTAGGTCCACAGTCAACACTCTTGGCACCAGCAGCCAGGAAATAAAAAAAGACATATTGTAATGGGAAAGTCTTCTGTTAGAGACCTCTCCAAAGTAATGAAGAGTAATGATGTCACTCTGGAGACTAAGGTGCTCCTGATACAGTCCATGGTGTTTGCAATTACTTGCTATGCATCGGAGAGCTGGGCAATGAGTAAGGAGGATAGAAGGAGAATTGATGTCTTTGAGCTGTGGTGTTGGAAAAGAGTATTGAATATACCATGGACTGCTAAGAAAAAGAACAGTTTCATCCTAGAGAGTGTTAAACCAGGCTGCTCCTTGAAGGCAAGGATTCTAAAGCTTTGTCTGACATACTTTGGACATATTGCAAGGAAGGACCGATCCTTGGAGAGGGATGTCATTCTTGGGAGGGTGGAGGGACAATGCAGTTGAGGAAGACCCTCTATGAAGTGGATTGATTCAGTGACTGGGGTGATGGGGATAGGTGTGTCTGAGACAGTGAGATTGGCACAGGATAGAGCGGGGTTTAGGGCTATTGTACATAGGGTTGCTATGAGTCACAGGCGACTTGATGGCACATAACACCATCAGATGTCAGTTGACCAGGTAGCTATCTTCTAAATTTCTTCAGTCCATCCAGGACTGCTTCTATTTACTGAACATATCAGTAAGTATTCCATCAATTCTTGGAACCTTATTTTTGCCAATGTCTTCAGTACAACTTGAAATTCTGCCTTCATTACTGTTGGTTCTTGATCATATGGTACGTCCACGAAATGACTCATTGTCAACCAGTCTGTTTGGGTACAGTGACTGTGTATTTCTTCTTCTTTTGATACCTCATATACCATTCAAGATTTTGCCACAGAATCCTTCAGTGTTACAATTCAAGGCTTGAGTTTGTCCTTTGGTTCTTTCAGCTTAAAAAGTGCTGCGTACCTTTCAGTTTTTTAACCCCAGCTCTTGGCACATTTTGACATAAAATACTCTGCTTTACCATCATCTTCTTTTCCTTAATATATACTATTTTTTTATTCTTTGTTGCATGTTTTCTTCCCCCTTGCTCCCAGCCCATCCCACAATGCACTTCTTGTTCCAGATTGTGTGTGTGTGTGTGTGTGTGTGTGTGTAAATTGCCAAAGGGGCCTTTTAGAGTAGTGAGAGAAGATCTTCACCCTGAAACCTACAGCGTCCCTTTTCAGCAGGAAGTAGCTAAAAGAATACGCGTCAGCAGGAAGTAGCTAAGAGAATACGCCATCCACTTTTCCTTGTGAATCAGGGTGAAGTCTCTCTCAGGGAGGAGTGATAGGAAATGGCAAAGGACACACTGACAAAGGAGATTAATCAGAACTTGTTTTGACAAGCATTGTGGCAATGGGACAATTGAAACAGACTTTCAAGGGGAGGGGAAAAAAGAGGAACAAACTGGGGGGTGTAGTGAAAATAGTGCAACAATGAATGAATGGAAATCCAAAATCTCTGTAAATGTTCATTAAAATTAATAAAATTTAATAAAAAATACAATATTACATATCTGTAATGCATAATCATATATTCCTTTCAGACAGCTCTTGCCCTCATCTGTTCTAATGCAGTGTTCACTGACTATCCACTCTTTTCTCATTCTATTCCCAACTCCCCATGTCTGTCCTATTTTATAACAGCAATATTATGCAGTGTTTGTCCTTTTATGACTGAGATATTTCACTCAGCATAATGTCCTCTAGGCTCGTCCATGTTGTGTAATGTTTTGTGAGTTCATTATTTTTCAATATGCTGCATAACATTCTATTGTGTGAATGTACCATAGTTCTTCTATCCATTCGTTTATTGATGAGCACTTGGGTTGCTTCCATCTCTTTGCTATTGTGAATAACAAAATAATAAACATGGTTGTACATACATCTGTTTGAGTCATGGCTCTGGTTTCTTTTAGGGTATATTTCCAGTAGTGGAATTGCTGGGTCAAATGGTATTTTTATTTCCAGTTTTGAGAAAACCCCAGATTGCCTTCCATAGTGGCTGTACCATTTTACATTGCCACCAGCAGTGAATAAGAGTTCCACTCCCTCCACAACCTCACCAGCATTTGTTGTTTGTTGTCCTGTTAAAGTTTGCTATTGTTGCTGGGGTGAGATGATCTCATAGCTGTTTTGTGCTTCTCTCCTTCTCTCTTATTTCAGCATTTCTTCCCTTTGTTTTGACTTGCAATGTTCTTGAGCAATTTTCAGAATTTCTTCTGACATCCATTTTGATCTTTTATTTTTACCCTTTTTTCCCTGATGGATGATATCCTTGATGTCATCCCACATCTCATGTGGTCTTTGTTCATTAGTGTTCAAGGCATCAAATCTGTTCTTAACAATATTTTTAAATTTGGACGGAATAGACTCAGGTCATATTTTGGCTCTAAAGGACTTAATATAATTTTCTCAACTTCAGTTTGAACTTGCATATGAGTAATTGATGGTGAAGAGACTATGAACTATTCATGTGCTTGTTCAAACAGCTCCAGGCCTTAATTTGACTGCTAATATTGAACTCCAAAATATCTTTCCACAAATGTAGTCAATATGATTCCTTTGTAGTCCATCAGATAACATCTGTGTGCATATCTGTGTGTTACCACTTTAAAAAAATAATAAACAAGAAACCATTAATAATTAATAAACTATTATTATGCAATTAAGAAACCATTGATTGTACAAAATTCTTTATACAATCCAGTCTCTTTTCTGTTACCAAGGTAATATTTTCCAACTACCAGCCACTACCAACTACTTAGTGTCCGACTTTTGCATTCCAGTTACCAATTACACCTTGGTTTCATGTTCAGTTAATTTCAGAATGCAAGCACTAGTTGTTGTTGTTGTTGTTATGTGCCGTCGAGTTGCTTGCGACTCATAGCGCCCCTATGTACAACAGCCCTAAACTCTCCTCTGTCCTGTGCCAATCGCACTGTCTCTGACACCCCCATCCCAATTATCCCAGTCACTGAATCAATCCCCCTCATAGAGGGCCTTCCTCTCCTGCTCTGTCCCTCCACCCTCCCAAGCATGATGTCCCTCTCCAAGGACCGGTCTCTCCTCACAACATGTCCAAAGTATGTTAGACAGAGCCTCAGAATCCTTGCCTCCAAGGAGCCACCCGGTTTAACCCTCTCCAGGACAAATCTGTTTGTTTTCCTAGCAGTCCATGGTATTCTCAATACTCTTCTCCAGCACCACAGCTCAAAGGCATTAATTCTCCTTCTATCCTCCTTGGTCATTGTCCAACTCTCTGATGCATAACAGGTGATTGCGAAGACCATGGCCTGTATCAGACGCACCTTAGTCTCCAAAGAGATACCATTGCTCTTCAGCACTTTGGAGAGGTCCCTAACAGCAGACTTTCCCATGGCAATGCGCCTTTTAATTTCCTGGCTGCTGGTGCCAAGACAGTTGACTGTGGAGCCAAGCAAACTAAAGCTGTGTACAATCTCAATCTCTTCACCATCCATCCTGATGCTGCCAATTGGTGCAGTGGTGAGAATCTTTGTCTTCTTGACATTGAGCCTCAATCCATATTGTAGGCTGCAGTCCTTGAAACTCTGCAGCAGGCGCTTCAGGTCCTCTTCAGTTTCAGCAAGCAGGGTTGTGTCATCCGCATAACGCAGGTTGTTGATAAATTGTCCACCAATCTTGACCCCACAAGCACTAGTAGAAGTTCTCAATTTCTTCATTTTTGCCTTTAGTGATTGGTACATAGATTTGAATAATACTTGGAATAGCACATCAATAGTTAACTGCCAGAAATTCAAGGTGACTTCAGAAGAGGCCATAAAATAAGGAACATCATTGCTGATGTCAGATGGATCTTGCCAAAAAATAGGGAATTCCAGTAAGATCTTTACTTGTGCTTTGTAGATTATGCAAAGGCATTTGACTGCGTCAATCATAGCACATTGTGGTTAACATTGAGAAAAATGAGAATCCCAAAACATTTAAGTACATTCATTTGAAACCTATGCATAGACTAAGAAAGAATGAGAGAACACTGTATGGTTTTAAATCATAAAGGGGTGTGTCAGAGTTACACCCTGTCTCCACACCTGTTCAATCTATACGCTGAACAAATCACTGAAAAAGCTGGGCTTTATGGGAAGAACGTGACATCAGGATTACAGAAGATTTGTCAACAACCTGAATTGTGTAGTAACCTTGTTTGTTGAATGTGTAAGGGACTGAAGCACTTGCCGAAGGTCAGAAACTATGCTCTTCAATATGGATTACATCTCAACATCAAGGAAAAAAAACCCTATTATCACCACTGGACCAATAGGCAACAGCATAACAGATAGAAAAAATATTGAAATTGTCAATAATTTCATTGTACTTGGACCCACAATCAACATGCAAGGTAACAGCAGTCAAGAAATCAAAAGGTGTATTGCATTTTGGACAAGCTACTGTTAAGAACTTCTCTAAAGTGCTTAATAGCAACAATGTCAGTTTAAAGACTAAGATCTGATCCAAGTCATGGTCTTTTCAGTTGCTTCCTATGCATCTTAAAGTTAGACAATGAATAAGGAAGACTGAAGAAGAATCAATTTCTTTGAATTGTGGTGATGGAGAAACGTACTTTCTATTCCATGGACTTCCAAAAGGACAAAGAAGTCTTTCCTGGAACAAGTGCTGGAAATTGCATGGGGGGAGAGTGTCCCTATTTCTCCTGTGGAGCAACTCGTAGATTTGAACTGCTACTTCCTACAGAGTACTCTACCAGAGATGCCCCTCTAAATTGAGGAGAGGCATTTTGAAGATTAACAGACATTGATAGCAGGCCTAGAAAGATGTCAAGGCCAACAAGTACCAGATAAAATAAGCTATAAAGAAGTTCTATGGCATTGATATGGCCAGGGTCAAAACACATCTTAATTACGTCTAATGGAGAGAAGAAGGCCTGTGTTTTGCTTGCTCCTGACTATGATGCTTTGGATGTTGCCAAAAAAATTGGGATCATCTAAACTGAGTCCCAAACTTAAGTAAAAAATGTTCTCGTTAAAAAAAATAAATAAATAAAAGCCATTCCACACCTTATCTGGGCATCCTCTTGGACTTGCACCTGGGAACAAATGGCCCCTTGTACCTCTCCCTCTATGCATCTCTAGTAGAGCTCTGATGATCTAGTGGGCAAGGAGTTGTGCGGCCAACCTAAAGACAAGCGATTTTAATCCACCAACTGTTTCATAAAGAAAGATGGGCAATCTTCACCCACATGATTTAAAGACTGAAACCTGCTGGAGAGTCAGCTATAAATTGGTTTCGAATCGGAAAAGTGCAACAATGAATGAATGGAAATCCAAAATCTCTGTAAATGTTCATTGAAATTAATTAAAAAGGGGGGGAAATTGGTTTCAAATCTATGGCAATAAGGGGATTTTTTTGTTGTTTTTTTAAAATTTTATTATTTTTTTGTGTGTACCGTCAAATCAGATCTGACTGGTACAGGAGGAGATTGTTCCTCCTTCTCCAGCAGAGCATCTGGTGGATTCAAACCGTGCACCTCTTGGATTGCAGTGCAGCTTCTTGCCACTAGGCCACCAGAGCTCACCAGCAATAAGGTTTTGTGGGATTCTCCCTATATGTCACTGGACATCTACCATGTTTCAGGAAGGAACTGGGCCAAATTGGCTTAATAGAAGCTGATCAGTGGCGACCCCCATTCAAGGGAATGGGCCATACTTGCCATACCTTCGATTTGCTTCTTCCTCATCACTACAGCTCACCTTACTGTTGTGTTCTGTTGAGTCAGAACCTATCCATAGCTGATTTTCCACTGAGTTTTCAGACAGCTAATCGCATGGGACTGCTCATACTAAAGGTGTTAATTAATTAGGAACAGTTAGGAATCTTTCCAAATTATTGAGGGGTAGTAATGTCAGTTTGAGGACTAAGGTGCATCTGATTCAGGCCATCGTCTTTCTGATTACTAGCTATGCATCCAAGACCTGGAGAGTGAATAAGGATTACAGAAAAAGAATTGACACCTTTGAGCTGTGGTGTTGAAGAAGAGCACTGAACATCCCATGGACAGCCAAGAAAATGAATAGATATGTCTTGGAGAGGGTACAGCTGGAGTGTTCTTTGGAAGCAAGAATGATGAGGCTTCACCTTACATACTTTGGACATATTGCTAAAAGGTGCTACGCCATGGAGAGGGACATGATGTTGGGAAGAGTAGAGGGTCCGTGAAAGAGAGGAAGACTCTCAACAAGGTGTATTGACACGGTAGCTGCAGCAATGAGCTCTTGTGTGTCAGGAAGTGTGAGGATGGCACAGGACAGGACTGGGTTCAGATCTTTTGTTCATAGAGTCGCTATGAGTCGTACTCGACTTGATGGCACCTAACAACAGTAATTACATGGGAAGATGGATTCACACCACCATGTGCCTTTGCAATTACAGTGGGGTTTCTTACCAATAAGCCACCAGAGCTCCCTCTCGCTCACCTTGTTGTTATTGTGTGCCATGAGTCACCTGCAACTCATAGCAACCCTATGTACAGTAACTCTAAACCTGGCCCTGTCCTGAGCCAGTCTGTCTACAATACATCTACCCCCTTTAACCCAATCCCTGAGTCAATCCATCTCATCTGGGTCTTTGACTCCTACTCTGTCCAACCGTGATGTCCTTCTCTAAGAACTGGTCCTTTCTGGCAACAGGCCCAAAGTGTGTGAGATGGAGCTTCAAAATCTTTGTCTCCAAGGAGTTGCTTGGTTTGATTCTCTCCAGGACAAACCTGTTTATTCTCTTTAGCTCACCTTAAGTAGAAAAAACCCATGGTCCTTTAGCAAGGAAGAAGAATACAATGGGAGCACTGGTGGTGGGATGCTGTTCCCACCAAGACACCTTAGGTAAAGGAGGTTTGTTTATTGCTAATGAAAGAAAATGTTGGACTGACCCAAGAAACCAACCTGTTGGAACAGTCACTGATAAAGGCCAATTCCTTTTTTTTTTCTGATTAAAAATCTCCCAGCTTTTTACTCCTCATAATGTGACTAGTTTTTGTTAGTAAACTGAAGAGTATTTAGTATTTGATTTGCAACACAAGACTCTATGGACTATATCAGCAGAGATTCTAAATCTTAACAGGAGAAACTGTTACTCTTTCTCCTGAGAAGCTGCTGGTGGGTTCCAAGCACCAGAGACACAGGCCTTTTGGCCATTTGGTGTTTGAAACACTTGCTGAGCCATTTTTTAAGGGACTGTAGTTATATTCAGACCACTTTTTCATTGAAAAGAGTACTGACAATGGCTTCAAAAAATTTGTCATAATTATTCTTATTCTCAGATTAATCTGTTTACCCTATACTTCCTGGTAATATTAATATTTAAAGATATCATTGGTTCTTAAAACTTCTCAGATCCTTTTAAAAAAAGGAATAAATGTGGTTGAATTGAATTCTGAACAAAATCCCACATACATTTAATAATTAGCAATGAAAAGTACCAGCATAGAACATTTTCCATCCTCCAAGTCATGCCAAAGACAAGGTGATTGTCATGGATTGAATTATGTCCTCTCAAAAATATGTGTCAACTTGGTTGGACCATGAGTCTCACTGCGCTTGCAAATATATAAAGATGTAATCATCCTTCATGATGTGATCTGAGGACCATTTGGACACAGGGTCCTGCATTTTAGAACCTCTGTGATGGTTAACCTGACTGCTCATGATTCTCTGGTGTGGTAGTGTAATTCCCTAAATGAGATCACATATAATGTAATTAACTTGTTGTTGGGTGGCATTGAGTCAACTGCAAGTTACTACATACAGTAGAGCAAACCTTTGCCTAAGTCTGCACCACCTTCATCATCTCCCCAGTACTTAACCCCATTTTTAAAAAATTTTCTACTAGTTTATTTACAAAATTAGAATACATTGTTTTCAAGAACTAATTCTTTGAATTTCCCTCACCCCCCACCCCATCAAATTGTACAACCCCAAGATTAATCCTCCCCTCCCACTCCACATCCACATCCCTATACTTCCAACCTCTCCATCCCTCCTTGGATCGTTATACTCATTCTATAATAATGGTTTTATACAATATTTATCCTTGTGGAACTGAGTCTTCTCAACCTAATGTTCCCCAGTCCCTCACAAGTTAGGTAATAATTTACAAAATCATTGTTTCTGTGTGCTGCATAGTATTCCATTGTCTGAATGTATCATAATTTCTTAATCCACTCCTTTGTGGTTGGACATTTGGGCTGTTTCCATGTTCTTGTGATGGTGAATAATGCTGTTATGAATATTGGTGTACAAATCTCTGTTTGTGCCTCGGTTCTCATTTTCTCATGGTATATTCTAAGTAGTGGAATAGCTGGGTCATATGGAATTTCTATATTCAGTTTTTGAGAAAGCACCAAAGTGCCATTCAGAATGGTTGCACCATTTCACAATCCCAACAACAATGCATGAGAGTTCCTTTCTGTCTTTCTTCGCTTCTAGGCCTTTTGGCTAATATCAAGTGAAGAGTTCCTTTCTCACTACATCTTCTCCAACATCTATTACTTGCTGCCCTGTTAAGCTTTGCCATTGTTACTGGAGTGAGATGATACCTCATTGTGGTTTTGATTTGCATCTCTCTTCTTGCCAGTGATTTGGAGCATTTCTTCATGTGTGTGTTTGTCATTCGAATATCTTCCTCTGTGAAAAGTCTTTTTATGTCTTTTGCCCATGTTGTAATTGGGTTATCAGTCTTTTTCTTGTGGAGGCCCAGGAGTATTCTGTAAACTTTTGTTATAAGACTTTAGAGATGGTATTACCAAATGTTTGTTCCCAGTCTATAGATTTTCTTTTCACTCTGTTGGAAAAAGTTGTTTATGTACACATGGATTCAATCTTTAGAAGGTCCCATGCATCAGTTTTATCCTCTTTAGATTGTGAATTTCTGATTGTATTTGGCAGTCTCTTTATACCTTGGACAAGCACTTCCAAGCTTGATCCCAGTTTGTCTCTTATGAATATTATGGTTTGGGACTTTACTCCCAGGTCTCTGATCCACCTTGAGTTGATTTTTGTGCATGATGTGAGATGTGGATCTTGTTTCAGCTTTCTGAATGTGGAAGTCCAGTTTTGCCAGCACCATTTGTGGAAGAGGTTGTAATTTCCTCGTTTGATAGGTTTTATTTCCTTGTCAAATATCAATTGGTCATAGATAGCTGGATCTATTTCTGGGTCCTCAATTCTGTTCCATTGATCTATGTGCCTGTCATTGTACCAGTACCATGCTCTTTTGGTTGCTACTGCTGTGCAGTAGGTTTTGAGGTCAGGGAGTGCTATGCCTCCAACCTCATTTTTATTTCTCAGAAGTGTTTTGCTTATTTGGGGTCTCTTGCCTCTCCAAATAAATCCGATAATTCCCCTTTCAATCTCCTTGAAAAACGAATTTGGTATCTGTATTAGGATTGCATTGAGCATGTAGATTGCTTTTGGTAGGTTGTCAGTTTCACAACATTGAGTCTTCCTATCCATGAACAGGGCACATTTTTCCATTTCTTTAGGTCTTTTATTGTGTCTTGCAGAAATTCTTTGTAGGGGTTTTTTTTGTATCGGCCTTTTGTATCTCTAGTTAAGTTCACTGTCAAGTATCTCAGTTTGTGGTTGGCTATTGTAAATGATATTGCTTTCTTGATTTCCTTCTCTAAGTTTTCTTTGTTACTGTAGAGGAATCCTATTGATTTTTTAAAATATTCATATTATATCCCACCACTCTACTAAATTGGCCTATTAACGCTAAGAGTTTTTTGTTGAATCTTTGGGGTTTCCTGTGTACACTATCATAGCATCTGCATATAGCGACAGTTTAAACCATCATTTTTTAAGTCACGGTGCCAATACATATAATTGAGGATCTTTCCCTCCTTCAAAGACCTTCTGCCTTTCTAAACATGATGATGCCTTAAAGAATTGGACCTGTCTGACAGCATGCCCAAAATATGTGACAAAAATCCTTAAGAAATTTGTTTCTGGAGGATTATGGCTGCACTTCTTCCAAGAAAATTAAGTTTGTTCTTTTAGTAATCCATGGTATAGTCAACACTCTTATCCAACACCATAATTCAAAGACATCCATTTTTCTTCACTCTCCATTGTTCATTGGAGAGCATTCACGTGTGTGTGTGTGTGTGTGTGTGTGTGTGTGTGTATAAATTGAAAAATGCAATAGCTTGTAGCTTGGATCAGGCTCATCTTAGTATTTAAACTAATATCCTTGTTCTTTATACAAGTCACTGACAGTAGATTTGACTAATACTGTACATTGTTCAATTTCTTTACAGCTGCTTGCAGAGGTGATGATTGTGGATCCAAGTAAAATGAAATCCTTGACAATACCCACCTTTCTCTATCTAATCAAAGCCACCAGTTCTTCTGTCATCCTTATTTTTTCCCCAACTTTCACATGTAGAGAAAGCAATTGATAAGACCAAGGCTTGCATAAGATGTACCTTGGTCTTAAAACTGACCTAATTGTCATTTAACCCTTTGGAGAGATCCTTGACAGCAGATTTTTCCCAGTGCAACGCATCTTTTGACTTCTTAACTGCTTTTACCCTGAGTGTTGACCATGAATCCAAGTAAGATGAAATCTTTGACCACTTGAGCATTTTCTCCATCTATCATGATCTTGCTTTTTGGTACATTGGTAAGGGGTTTTATTTCTTGATGTTGAGATGTAATCCATGTTGAAGACTTTAGTCTTTGATGGTCTTTAGCAAGTATTTCACATCTTCTTCACTTTTGGCAAACAAGGTTGTATCATCTGTGTAAGGCAGGTTGTTGATGAGTCTTCCTCCAATTCTGAAGCCATATTCTTCTTTATAAAGTCCAGTTTCTCTAATGATTTGCTCAGCAAACAGACTGACTAGATATGGAGAAAAAATACAGCCTTGACACTCACTAGTCCTGATTTTAAGCCATGCAGTGTTCCCTTGTTCTCTTGACACACTAGTTTCTTCGTCTAGATATAAGTTTTGCATGAACACAGTTAAATATTCTGAGATTCCCCGTTCACCTTTGCCGCCTAAATTTTAGTTTTGGTGGGTTTCCTTTTTTTCTTTTTTAAACAGCTGCTCAGGGTTCAATTGTTTTCATTATTTGTCCAAGGGTGCCCTAAGAAATGCATCACCATAGTAAATTTTAATTTTGTGAATGCCCTCTCATAAAAATAGATCTATTCGTTTTTGGTAGCTTCATGAACTTCCTTCCAGTAAACTCCTATCTCCCCAAGATACCAGTGGTCAAGGACCTCAAGAAAACAATCTTGCTTTTCAGTGGAGTTCTTGGAACATTGGACATGGAGGATCCTAGTCAAGGGGCCTGAATCCAAGAAATAATATTGTTTAAGTTTTCTAGATTAGAGAGACTAAGTAACTCCATAGCATCCATGGTCTTTATCTTTCTGGCTATACTGATTACTAGAACACACAAAAAGGGGGAACATTGTATGTATAACGTTTCCTCAATAAGTATCTTAGAGTAGAAGACCTGTGGAACCAGAAAGATTCTCCAACAGACTTTGTTACTCCACCAATTTGCAATATGTCTCTATTATATTCTCTCATATAAAGTATAAGTTCTTGTGTAAAATTCCCTGGAAAGAATACTAGACAAAAAGAGCTAATGCTGACCTTTAAGTTCTTTTCATCTGTCCGCCTCATCATTTTATAGTTGAGTAAACGAGACTCATAAAGGAAATGTAGTTTTCCCATTCTCATAGCAAATTGTTGTCCAAGCTAAATCTAGAAACCCAGGGTCTTTGATTGCCATCTGGAATTCCCCCCATTCTCCCTTTGAATAAATTTAAGCAAACAAATTGAGTTAATTTGGGCAAGACCCTTGAGTAGTATGCAGGAAGCAGGATTTATCATCCACTTCTAAAATATGGCGTCCTTGAAAGCTCTGTGAATAATAGTAGAACATTGTCCCATATTAAGCTGGAAGATGAGGCTCTCAGGTTGGAAGTTATTCCAAATATGCCCAGAAAAAAACTACCTCTTTCAGCCAGTGAAGGACCTTCATTTACTGATGGGGCAAGACTCAAAATTACGAGAAACAGCCACAAATGTTGATTAATAATTGGAATAGTTGTTGCAAGGTGCTGTCAAGTATGATTCACAGCAATCTTAGAAACAACAATTTTTAATCCTGTTCTAGCCTCATCATTTCTGAAATATTCAAAACCATTGCAACAGTCACTGTGTCAATCTATGTTGTTGAGGGTTTTCCTCTCTTTTGTCATCTCTCCATGTTTCCCAGATTGATGACCCTCTCCAAGTAATAGCCTTTCCTAGAAACATACCTAAAGTAGGTGAGACTTTGTCATCTTTGCTTCCAACAAGCATTCTGGCTGCACTTTCTCCAAAACATATTTATTTGTTCTTTTGGTTGTCCACGGGATATCCAGTACTCTTCAGCAGTAGTACCACCCAAAAACATCCATTTGGTGAGCTCTGGTGGCCTCGTGGCAAGCAGCTACACTGCAATCCCAGAGGTGCAAATCCACCAGATTCTCTGCTGGAGAAGGAGGAACAATCTCCTCCTGTACCAATCAGATCTGATTTGACAGTATACACACACACAAAAATTTTTTTTTACATTAAGAAGAAAAAAAAAACAACTAAAATGTCAGTTCTTCTGTCATCCTTATTCATTGTCCAGCTCTCAGATGCATAGCAAGTGACTGAAAAGACGATGGCTTTCAGATTGGAAAATAGATGATACAAAATATGGACACAGGAAAATTAGAAGTTGTCAATAATGAAATGAAACACATAAAGATCAATATCCTAGATATTATTGAACTATATAGACTGGTATTTGCCAGGATTGACCATTACGAATCAAAAAAATCTTATAATCTCTGATGCTGGCAATGACAATTTGAAGAGAAATGGTGTTAAATCTATCATTAAAGAGAATATTTCAAGATCTGTCCTGAACTACAATGCTGTCTGTGATAGGATAATATCCATATGCATATAAAGATGATCTATCAAGGTGACTATCATTCAAATATATGCACCAACTACAAAAGTAAAAGATGAAGAAATTTAGGTTTTCTACTAACTTCTGCTTAAATCAGAGGCCTGAATTCCAGAACACTTAATAGTGCTCATGTTAAACCTATACCTAGATCAAGAGGCTGTTGTGCAAACAGAGCAAGGGAACACTAAGTGGTTTAAAATTAGGAAAGGTGTATGCCAGGGTCGTATCTCTTCTCCATACCAATTTAATCTGTATACTGAAAAAATTTTTCAAGAAGCTGAACTCTATAAAGAAGAATGTGACATCAAGATTGGAGAAAGATTAATCAATAACCTTCCTTATGGGGATGACACAGCCTTGCTTACTGAAAGTAAGGACAACTTTAAGCACTGCTGTGGAAGGTTAAGCACTGCAGCCTTCAAGATAGATTGCATCTCGATGTCAAGAAATAAAAAATATTCACCACTGGACTGATAGGTATCATCATGATAGATGGAGAAAAGATTGAAACTATCAACGACTTCGTCTTACTTGTATCTGCAATCAACATGCTTGGTACCAGCAGTCAGGGGATCAGGAGTCATATTGCACTGGAAGAGTCTTGTAGTCAGTGACCTCTCCAAATTATTGAGGAACAATGATGTCAGTTTGAGGACTAAGGTGCACCTGATGCAGGCCATAGTCTTTTCAATCATTTGCTATGTTGCTGAGACAATGAGTAAGGATTACAGAAGAAGAATGGATGCCTTTGAGCTGTGGTTTGGGAGAAAAGAACTGCATATCCCATGGCCTGCCAAAAGAACTAACAGATACATCTTGGAGAAAGTTTTAAAGAGAATATTCCAAGATCTTTCCTGAACTACAATGCTGTCTGTGATAACATAATATCTATACGCATATGTTGTTGTTGTTATGTGCCGTCGAGTCGCCTGCGACTCATAGCGAC